>NC_083875.1:26518979-26827551 GCF_032452875.1 Bos javanicus
AAAATCCATACAAGTAAAAGAGATAAGACATTTTTGAAATCATAATATTGATTAGAAAAAAAGGTTTACAATTAGCCTACTAAAGAGTCCTCACAAAAAAAACAAAACAAAAGCCTAGGCCCTTCTGTTACAAAGCTTGCCTACATTAATAGCCCCAAATGTGTTTCAGTTCAGTTGCTCAGTCATGTCCGACTGTTTGCGACCCCATGAACTGTAGCACTCCAGGTCTCCCTGTCCATCACCAACTCCAGGACTCCACCCAAACTCATGTCCATTGAGTTGGTTATGCCAACCAACCATCTCATCCTCTGTCATACCCTTCTCCCCCTGTCCTCAATCTATCCCAGCATCAGGGTCTTTTCAAATGAGTCAGATCTTCGCATCAGGTGGCCAAAGTATTGGAGTTTCAGCTTCAGCATCAGTCCTTCCAATGAACACCCAGGACTGATCTCCTTCAGAATGGACTGGTTGGATCTCCTTGCAGTCCAAGGGACTCTCAAGAGTCTTCTCCAACACCACAGTTCAAAAGCATCAATTCTTCGGCACTCAGCTTTCTTCACAGTTCAACTCTAACATCCATACATGACTACTGGAAAAACCATAGCTTTCACTAGATGGACCTTTGTTGGCAAAGTAATGTCTCTCACATTTTCTAAATGCGTTTGGAAGCAATTTATTTTCTCAACGTAGGCATACAACCTTCTTGTACTTTTTTATAATTGTGATTTTCTGAGGAAATACTTTGCTTCACTGTTAGTATTAATAAAAGATAAATTTGAGCTTGCATCCTTTGGGAAGGATTGGTGGTGATGGTTTAGTCACTAAGTTATAACTGATGCCATAGACTATAGCCCACCAGGATCCTCTGTCCATGGGATTTCCCAGGCAAGAATACTGGAGTGGGTTGCCTTTTCTTTCTCCAGGGGATCTTCTCAACCTAGGGATGGAACCCGGGTCTCCTGCACTTCAGGTGGATTCTTTACCTACTGAGCCACCAGGGAAGGATTGTTGATTCCAAATACCAATTGAGGTTTTGCTATCTTGATATCACACAACAACCAACACTAGACATATTACAGAGGAAATGAAATAGACATTTCTGGAAACAGTGACAGATTTTATTTTCTTGGGCTCCAGAATCACTGCAGATGGTGACTGTAGCCATGAAATTAAAAGATTCTTGCTCCTTGGAAGAAAAGTTATGACCAACTTAGACAGCATATTTAAAAAGCAAAGACATTGTCAACAAAAGTCCATCTAGTCAAGGTTATGGTTTTTCCAGTAGTCATGTATGGATGTGAGAGTTGGACTATAAGAAAGCTGAGTGCTGAAGAATTGATGCTTTTCAACTGTGGTCTTGGAGAAGATGCTTGAGAGTCCCTTGGACTGCAAGAAGATCCAACCAGTCCATCCTAAAGGAGATCATTCCTGGGTGTTCATTGGAAGGACTGATGTTGAAGCTGAAGCTCCAATACTTTGGCCACCTGATGTGAAGAACTGACTCATTTGAAAAGACCCTGATGCTGGGAAAGATTAAAGGCAGGAGGAGAAGGGGATGACAGAGGATGAGATTGTTGGATGGCATCACTGACTCGATGCACATGAGTTTGGGTGGACTCCAGGAGTTGGTGATGGACAGGGAGGCCTGGCGTGCTGCGGTCCATGTGGTTGCAAAGAGTCAGACACGACTGAGTGACTGAACTGAACTGAATGTTCATGGGCTCGTAATGCTTTCTTTTTTTTTAGAAAGCAAATTCTGCTTCTTGAAACCTATCAGGAGCTGGTAGAGGTAGGAATGGGAGTGAGAGAAGCTAGCCAATTTCTGACCCCTGCCTTCAACCTTCACATCCAAGAAGCCCAGGTTCATGTTGCTTTACAGACAAATTGGATTCTGTGTGAGAACAAATTTGAACCAATTATTCTATAACAGAAAAAAAAAAAAAAGTTTGAAAGCCACTGTTTTACAACAGTGACAGACATGTAGAGGACATGTAGACAGGAAAGTAAAAATATTAAACTGATGCTTAAATAGACCCTGAAAGATTTACATCTCCCACAGGCCAAGGTTAAATTCATTTTATTGGTGTGGAGCAATGTAGCTGTCTAAATGGGTAGAGAGCTGTGGGAAGAGAGCTGTCATCTCCCCATGGATCTAGCAGAGAAGGCCCCACAGAGAAAAGAAGACCAAAGGCTGGAGGATGAAAGGAAGTGAGCTTAGTGGGGGGGCAGAAGAGGACTGCAGGATAGTCTCAGTCCAGGTGAAAACTGCAATGGACTCCATGATGATGAAAAAGTGAATTCTTGCTGCTAAATCCATTCATGGTCATAAAAACGTCATCTTTTCCTCATTAGACAGGATTTTGCTTTACTCTCTTTGGTTTCAAATGTCAGTTATTTCACAGTCTTATTAATGCCTTCTCCCCCCACACCCCCAGGAAAATATTTTATTTATTTATTGAAGTATAGTTTTAGGTGTAAAATATACTTGTATTGGTTCCCAATTTATAAAGGTTTATAGTTATTATAAAATACTGGCTATATTCCCCACACTTTATAATATATCTTCTTAGTTTATTTTATGCCTAATCATTTGTACCTCTTACTTCCCTGTTCCTCTTATACTACTCCTCTTCCCTTCTGTCTCTCCCCTGGTAACCACTAGTTTGTTCTCTGTATTTATGAGTCTACTTCTTTTTTATTATATTCACTAATTCTTATAGTGTTCTTTGTATGTGATGTATGTGATATCATACAGTATTTTTCTTTCTCCATCTGACTTATCTCACTTAGGATAATGCCTTCCAAGTCCATCCATTTGCTGAAAATGGCAAAATTTCATTCTTTTTATGGATAAATAGTATTCCATTGTGTGTGTGTGTGTGTGTGTGTGTGTGTGTGTGTATACACCACATCTTCTTTATCTGTTCATCTGTTGATGGACACTTAGGTTGCTTCCTCATCTTGGCTATTGTAAATAATGCTGCTATGAATATTAGGGTGCATGTATCTTTTCAAATTAGTGTCTTTGTTTTATTCAGATACACACCCAAGAGTGAAGTTGCTGGGTCATATGGTAGTTCTAAGTATTTTCAGTTTTTTGAGAACCCCTCACTCTGTTTTCCACAGTGGCTTCACTAATTTATATTCCCACCAGCAGTGTAGGAGGGTTCCCTTTTCTCACATCCTCACTGACATTTGTTACCTGTGTTCTTTTTGATGGGAGCCATTCTGAGAAGTGTGAGGTAATATCCCTCATTGCGGTTTTGATATGCATTTCTTCGATGATTAACAACATTGAGAATATTTTCATGTGCCTGTTGGCCATCTGTATTTTCTCCTTGGAAAAAAAATGTCTATCAGTTCTTCTGTCCTTTTTAAATCGGGTTGTTTTCTGATGTTGAGTTGTATGAGCTGTTTATATATTTTGGGGGTTTGATCTCTGATCAGGGAACTAGATCCCACATGCCACAACTAAAGATCAACTAAAGATCCTGCATGCTGCAATGAAGAACTGGCACAGCCAAATAAATTAATTTTAAAAAATTTATGTTGATAATTTTTAAAAGTGCCAATTGACTCCCGAGACAATGCTAGACCCTTCCCATACTCTATCCTTTTAAATTGTTTGAATAAATTTGATGAAAAGAAAAAAAGTATGAGTTTCTATGACTCCTTCCTTATGTACTGAATCACCCTTGTGAACTGAATATTCTCTGATGGGAATGAAGTTCAGATCATTTCATGCCCAAGATATTTCATTAACTCAGATCCTTTTTCTGAGTTACACACATTCATTCTAAAACTGGGAACCAAAATACAAATATCTTTGGCTATTTGTTAACAATAAAAATTAAATAGCCTTTTGCAAAGACTATTCTCTTATTATAAGTATTGCAAGTATATGATTTAAAAGATGCCTAAAACTCTAAGCCATCATTAATTATTAGTTAGAAATTTGATACTTAGGCATAAAAGAAAATATAAGTAAGTAGTTATTAGACTGTTATATATGCAATTAACTCTTAGAAGCCTCAAGCAAGGAAAACATTTAAATCATAATAAAATCAACCAGTAAATATTGATAGCGTACCTGCTATTTATCTATTTAGATAACCTGTTTACATACTTTTATTCTTTCTATTTAGCACAAGAACACTAGGAGTCTAGACCCTCAATATTTTACAGTTTTATTATAGTCAAGACCTAAACATATGGAAAAAAGGGAGAAATAAATAGAAAAAGCAAGAGAATTCCTGAAAAATATCTACTTCTGCTTCATTGACTATGCTAAAGTCTTTGACTATGTGGATCACAACAAACTGTGGAAAATTCTTAAAGAGATGGCAATACCAGACCACCTTACCTGTTTCCAGAGAAACCTGTATGCAGGTCAAGAAGCAACAGTTAGAACCAGACATGGAATAGCAGACTGGTTCAAAATTGGGAAAGGAGTACATCAAAGCTGTTTATTGTCACCCTGCTTTTTTAACTAATATGCAGAGTACATTATACAAAATACTGGGCTGGCTAAAGCTCAAGCTGGAATCAAGATTGCTGGGAGAAATATCAACAACCTCAGATATGCAGATGACACCACCCTAATGGCAGAAAGCAAAGAGGAGCTAAAGAACCTCTTGATGAAGGTGAAAGAGGAGAGTGAAAAAGATGACTTAAAACTCAACATTCAAAAAAACTAAAATCATTGCATCAGGTCCTATTACTTCATGGCAAAAACATGGGAAAAAATGGAAACAGTGAGAGACTTTATTTTTGTGGCCTCCAAAATCACTGCAGATGGTGACTGCAGCCATGAAATTAAAAGATTCTTGCTCCTTGGAAGAAAAGCTATGACAAACATAGTGTATTAAAAAGCAGAGACATTACTTTGCTGACCAAGGTCCATATTGTCAAAGCTATGGTTTTTCCAGTAGTCATGTATGGATATGAGAGCTGGACCATAAAGAAGGCTGAGCACTGAAGAAGTGATGCTCTTGAACTGTGGTGTTGGAGAAGAGTCTTGAGAGTCCCTTGGACTGGAAGGAGATCAAACTAGTCAATCCTAAAGGAAATCAACCCTGACTACTCTTTGGAAGGACTGATGCTGAAGCTGAAGCTGAAACTCCAATGCTTTGGCTACCTGATGTGAAGAGTCGACTCATTAGAAAAGACCCTGATGCTAGAAAGAGGAGAAGGGGACAACAGAGGGTGAGATGGTTGGATGGTATCACCAACTCAATGGACATGAGTTTGCACAAACTCTGGGAGATGGTGAAGGACAGGGAAGCCTGGTGTGCTGCAGTCCATGGGGTCACAAAGAGTCAGACATGACTGAGTGACTTAACAACAAAGTAGTAGGGCTCTCAAATTTTTTGGCCCAACGGGATAAAAAATATATATATATTATAATATATAATTTATATATATTATATATATAATACTTTTATCAGTAACAATGGCAACGCCCCAAGGCAACAGGGCCTTGATGAGGTAGAGAGCATTATCTTGGAAAACTGTTAATATCAGTAACTCATTTGTGTGGTGTTGTAACAGTCCTCACCAGCAGGCTGAGCTTTCTTTTGATGTTGGGGTTCAGCCCCTAAGTCGTGTTGGACTCTGTGAGACCCCATGGACTGCAGCACACCAGGCTTCTCTGTTCTCCATTATCTCCTGGAGTTGGCTCAAATTCTCGTGCCTGTGCCCAAACTCTGTCCTCTCCTCTGGCATGGAGAGTTCCTGGAGTGGCTCAAGTACAGGAGAAACTCAGAAACGGTAGAGGTCACATAATATCAGAGCTTTTGACAAGCTTTAATGGAATGGAACGTCCACTGAAACTTTAAAGACGGTACAGCCTTGGGACTTTCCTGGTGGTCCGGTGGTTAAGAATCCACCTTCCCGTGCAGGGGACATGGTTTTGACCCCTGGTTGGGAAGCTAAGACCACACACGCTGTGGGGCAACTAAGCCTGCCCACTGAAACTACTGAGCCCACGTGCTCTAGAGCCCATGTGCCCCAACAGAGATCCTGCATGCTCCAACTAAGATGATATGCAGCCAAATAAATAAACAAATATTTTTTGTAAAAAGATGGTATAGCCTTGCTATGCTATGCTATGCTAAGTCACTTCAGTGGTGTCCGACTCTGTGTGACCTCATGGACGGCAGCCCACCAGGCTCCCCGTCCCTGGGATTCTCCAGGCAAGAATACTGGAATGGGTTGCCATTTCCTTCTCCAATGCACGAAAGTGAAAAGTGAAAGTGAAGTCGCTCAGTCGTGTCTGGCCCTCAGCGACCCCATGGAATGCAGCCTACCAGGTATAGCCTTAACTCTTTGCAAATGAGTACAATCTTCCATACTTTTCCTGTGGAATATAACCTAAGGCCTCTACAATCGTATCCTGTGTCTGAAGTTCAGAGGGGCTGCCATTAGCACAGAATAAGAAACTTTTTTCACATATTTGGAATATGAAACAGTTAAATTTAGATAATTTTTATATTTATCAAAATACTGTATGCACACCATTAAGAAAGACAAAAAGTGCTCAAAGATTTGTAACCAAACCTGGAGACTCTAACAGAGTTTTCTTCATCCTCCAATTTCCCTAAATAACATAATCACTTTTTGTGTGATTTCTTTCTGCTTTTTGCTCTATTTTTCTAAATATGTTTTGTAATTTCTCGATTAACCAAATTAAAATAACATATATTTGCTTCTGATAATGTTACATGAGGATTTTAGTTCTTTTACACTTCTTTCTAATTATTCTGCTGCTGTGCTGCTAAGTAGCTTCAGTCGTGTCCGACTCTGTGCGACTCAATGGACTGTAGCCCACCAGGCTCCGCCGTCCATGGGATGTTCAAGGCAAGTGTGCTGGAATGGGTTGCCATTGCCTTCTCCTTCTAATTATTCTAGCCAACTGCATTTTATCAATTCTAAGTTACATTATTTTCATACATTTTAATATCTCTGAAATTGATAGGTACTTGGTCATGAATTTGTGTCGTATACTCTTTTTCCTTTCTTATGGGTATCTAAGATAATGGTGCATGTTATAATTGAAGGTAACTTGGACTGATAAAATAATTTTGTATTATATCCATATTCCTACCTCTTTATTATGACTACAAAATTAGTACATACTGTGGCGCTAAGTAGTAACTTGATTATATTTTTCTTCTATAATTTTTTGCTTACAATGAAATAACTGTCCAATTTTTTGTTATTAAAATTCTTTTTAACCTGTAGCTAATTTACCCCAAATATCTGTAAAATGCCTATCAATATAACTTTCTACATGACCCCATAGTATTAAGAAATCCTTAGTTTAATAATTTTGTAAACTTCCCTTTGAAACCCGGCATACTTTTGCTCTCATTTGGGCTGGGCACTTTAGGCTCGCTATTCAGCTGTCACCCGGGGATTTAGTTCTTTGTCTTCTTCTTATAAGTTTCCTTTGCCTTTCTCCTGTATTAGGTCATCTGGTCACTGGATCTCATCCATGGTTTTGTGGTCACCACTAAGAGCTTCCTTAGAAATCATTTTCATCTTGAATTTTGAAAGCATTGTCCTACTGTCTTCTAGATTCCAATTATGCTGATGAGAGGACATGTTCTCTGGAAATTTTTAGGCTTGCCCCAATTTCCTTGGGATTTTGAAATTTCATCAATGTCAAAGTGTGCTTTGGTGCAGGGTTTTTTTTTTTTTTTTTCTTCCATTTTACAGGTTCCATACTCGTGTTTCTTTCTGGCTCTTATTCCCCAGATCTATGTTTGCCATTTGCAGCGAGTTACCTGTGACCCTTGAAAATTCTCACACCCACTCTCTGCTTCATCACTCAGATTTTTCATCTTCAGCTTTTAGCCAATTCTTGTGCAAGCTAAGAATTCCATGTTTGAAAACAGCAAGTGTGTATCCTGGTCCCGTGATTGTTTTCCTCAGAGAGAACATGGCAGGGCTCAGAAATCAGCCAGTTTCTTGAGTTGTGTCTCTGAGATTCCTCTTATGTGTGGCATTCAGAACACCTAAGTTCAATTCTAAGCAGTATGAGAGACTATTAATAGCTTTGTCTACTCTGCAACATTAACTGCCGTTTCAACAGATGATAGTAGTAGTTTTTCTATGGCATTTCTTTAAAACCTAACCAACTTGAGACATATCAAACTCTTTTTACCAGGTCATTTTCTCAACCAGTGGAGAAGATACAGATGGACACCGAGGAGGAAAAAGTTCAGATGTGTACAGTAAAATCTACATGAAGAGGCAGAACAATGTGGCTGCTCAGAGGCCAGGCACTGCCATCAAACTTCCTAGGTCTGAACGACCTCCTAGCTGTAGGATACTGAGAAACTTACCTAACTCCTCTCAGCATCAGTTTCCTCACCTACCAAATGATGCTAACAATAATGTTTTATACCATGCAGTTACTGCGAGGACTAAATGAAGTAAGGATACATGCTGCCTGGCAGAAATGCCAGCTATTACTATTCTTGGCTGGCACTAGTTCTGTGACTGAGCAAAGTGCTTACCCCAAGTCTTGTTTTTTTTATTTGAAAAAATGAGAATAATTGAGTGCTTGCTTCATAGGGTGACTCTGAAGAACAAATGGTTAAATGAGCATACAGTTCAGCTCAGCACTAGTACACTAAGTACTTAATAAAAGTTAGTTACCCACACACCCCCAATCCCCCTCTCCCCACACACACACACACTGGAGATGATACCTCTGAGTCAAAATTCAGTGCACTGTGGCTCATGGTTAATGCTACTGGATTCAGAGTAACTTCTCCCACCTTTTATTGTGGATATGACCTTTTTTGGCACCTGATTTTGTTTTCTGGCATCTCTTTCAATTATAAAAGAGGAATCTGTTCTCGATGAATCATGGGATGTATTTCTTTATTTTTTACACTGTTTTTTGGCCCTTTTGGGATTTGGTCTCTACTTTCTTTCATATACCTGCTCTTCTCCATGCCTTTACTTTAACTCTAGCCTCCTTGGAGTTTCCTTTTTTCCTAATCACTGCCCTCATCCCACTTGTTTAAGCTGCTGTCTTTCCCCCTCTGGGACTATATCCTAGCACAGAGAAGCTACGTCTGGTTGTAGCCGACTCCAATAGAGAAACGATGGGTTAGCGGAATAGAGACTAATTCAAACCTGCAGGTCTCTTTTTATGATGCTACTTTATCATTCCACGTTAAAGAAAAAGGTAAAAGAGGAAGTGGAACTAAATGATAAATGCTGCCAATAAAACAATAGCATCAAGTCCCCTGCTCCAAAACGATACCAAATGACCCCCAAAAGACTTTTACTGAGGTTCAAAGAGTTCCCATTTCTGAAATACTAGGTACAATATTTTTTAACAGAGTAAATAGAGCCCAAGAGATAGTAAGTCTTTTAAACACTTCTCTCCCTTCCCCTTCAGTTAAGAGGAGCCAACTTAATATATTTTTCTTCCAATTGAGCCCAGGGGACCCTATGCACTACTGGGGACTACAGAAGGTATTTGGGGGTCTAACCAACAGCAGAAGACAGATGGCAGGCTCTGTGGTAATCGCAGGTTCATCTGAGGGGTGCTTATTAAGCCCATGCCCTCTTCCAGAGCCTTCTGACACACAGCCCTTTTGAATTTGACCCCTTTCATTTTCGTGTGGCAACTTGTAGCTTATGATGCCTTGGGGCTAGTTATAATAAGTTCATGTCTGAGATTACACATCTGATATTTATAAAAACACAAATACTCCAGAACTTTCTCCAGGCAGGAAATGACAAATCTTTGGTAAGCTATTTTCAGGACTTAAAAAAAAGAAAGAAAGAAAAAAAAAGAAGTTGGTGATGAACTAACCATTGAAAGTACGATGTTGCCTTACTGCATATTGAAACCAGTCCCTTCTAACAAAAATGCCAAAAGCCATTATCTATACAATTTAATACTGTGCAGTAAGTCCTTGGCAATCCCCAGTAATCTGAAACATTACATAGTATTGCGCCGGACGGGACATGAGATAATATGGACTGACTTAATTAGACTTGGGGATGCCGGCCTATCGTGACTCTATAAGTCCAACTTTGTTATTTCTCAATGAATTCCAGTTGGAAAATATGATCTCAGGTGATAACATTTCCTTAACTTTTATGTATCTCATTTTATTACTTCAGAGGATCATGGTGGTGGTGGAGGTGGTGGCCAGTGGCAGCTGTGGTATGTTTTCTTTTAAAAAGTACTCAACTTTAGTGTTTGCCAGAAAGCATTATTGAAGTCTTCAAGATACAAAGTCCCTTAAAGCAATGCTGTCTTTTTAGTATTCAAATCACAGATTCTTAATCATGTTTACCTCTGGTACGAATGGGAGAAACAAAGAGAGAGCTTCACTGTGATATCTTGGTACTGGATGACCTTTTGTAAAATGCTCCTTCTTGGCTCTGTGAGGCCAAGCTATTCAAAACCAACTATTTCAGCCAAAGGTCATACATTGATAGAATACATGATTCAGAATCGTAAGTCCTCGTGCTATTAAAAAAAATTTAATTCATTTTTTTTCTATTTGTATTTTGAAGATTTCAAGCATAGAGAAAAGTTGAAAGAATGATATAGCACATTAAGATTTTCCCATATATACTTTATTTATATGTATATATATTGTATACACTGATATCTATCAAATATATAAATATATAAAATACTATTACATATATGAAAATTGACAATTATTCTCTAATTTGATACAAATGACAATAATTCTCTAATTTCATCTACTATCTGCTGCTGCTGCGCTGCTAAGTCGATTCAATCGTGTCCGACTCTGTGTGACCCCATAGACGGCAGCCCACTAGGCTCCCCCGTCCCTGGGATAATCCAGGCAAGAATACTGGAGTGGGTTGCCATTTCCTTCTCCAATGCATGGAAGTGAAAAGTGAAAGGGAAGTCTCTCAGTTGTGTCCGACTCTTAGCAACCCCATGGACTGCAGCCTACCAGGCTTCTCCATCCATGGGATTTTCCAGGCAAGAGTGCTGGAGTGGGGTGCCATTGCCTTCTCCTCATCTACTATCTAGCTTGTACTAAATTTTTATTAATTATCATCCAAATATTTGTTGGTTTCTTTTTATCTAGTTTGTTTATTTGAATCGGAATCCAATCAAAGTTTATATTTTGCATTTGGTTGTTATGTCCCTATAGTTTCTTTTAATTTACAACCGTCCTCACAGATGTTTTGTTTATTTGTTTGGTTTATAAAGATCTTGACTTTCTCAAGGGTCCAAACTAGCTCTCTTGGAATGTTTTGTATTTTCAATTTGTCCAATTGCTTTCTTGAAAGAAATATAATTTTGCTTATTTTTTTAGTTCCTGAATTTTTTATCAACTAGAAGTTAGTTCTAAAGGCTTTTTTAGATGAATAACATATTTTGGCTGTCATACTGCAATAATTATACATTTAACTTTATCAGGAGACACATAATGCCAGGTTGGCCGACTGTTAGTGATGCTAAGTTAAATCATTTAATTAAGGTGATAATGAACTCATTTCTGCATGGTAAGTGCATTTCTCCTTTTTGTTATTACATTAAAAAAAATCTGTACCTATTTTGATGTTACTTAATATATTGTGTATAAATCATTACCATTTCATCTTCTTGAAGAATTTTTAACCTCAGACCCATGGATAAGCTTGGAGGATATACATGAACTCCTTGAAATTCCTTGCAAAATGTTATATACATGTTATGTCTAGGGATGATGAAACCCATGCAAGTTTCAAAAGGGATAAAGATACAAAAGTGACAGGAACAGTGTTAGCACATCAAAGTCTTCCTCCTTGAATTATATTGTAATACCATCCATTTTGGGAGAAGGAAATGGCAACCTACCCCAGTTGCCATGCTCTTGCCTGGAGAATTCCTTAGACAGAGGAGCCTGGCAGGCTACATTCCATGGGGTTGCAAAGAACTGGATATGACTGAGCAACTGAGTGCACACACCATTATTTTTCCCTCTTCTTCCTCTGGCAAGTTGGTGCTCTCTGCACTGGAACCTCTCAATAAAGCTGACGACTTACTGACGTGTGGCCTCACTGCTACAATTAATGGGCTCATCACTTCAGGACCATAAAGCTGTGTGACCCATTCCCATTATGACTATGATGTAGACTGGCACTTTATAAAGACATTTTAAAAGCTTTATTGAAACAGAAACATGACACGCAGGTGTAGCAAGGGGAAATAGGAAGAGGAAGTTCATGAGAGGAGGGGAGATGAGAAAGGGAGAGAGACAGATACTGTGATCTAAGCTGATCTCAGTAGTGATAAAAGGAAGGGAGAAGCAGAGAATGCAGAAGGGGAAAGCAGGAGGGAAGAGAAAGGAAGGGAAGAGAAGGGCACAGAAATCTATCAAATACAAAAACTGAGAAGCAGCATAGGCCTTCCTCCTCCTCTTACAACCTATGCTGCTGCTGCTAAGTCACTTCAGTCATGTCCGACTCTGTGTGACCCTATAGACAGCAGCCCACCAGGCTCCCCCATCCCTGGGATTCTCCAGGCAAGAACACTGGAGTGGGTTGCCATTTCCTTCTCCAGTGCAAGAAAATGAAAAGTGAAAGGGAAGTCGCTCAGTCATGTCCGACTCTTTGCAACCCCATGGACTGCAGCCTACCAGGCTCCTCCGTCCACGGGATTTTCCAGGCAAGAGTACTGGAGTGGGGTGCCATTGCCTTCTCCATACAACCCATGAGGATTCCCTTAAAACACTCGATTAGTCAACCTCCTCCTCTCATTGGCCTTCCCTTGGGTCTTATTTATCACTGACTTCATTGTGCAAAGTTCTGCTCTTAGGAAGAGGGTACAGGGCTCAGTTCAGCTCCCTCTCTGGATCCCACAGAATGTTCCTTGGAGGTTTCACTAGAAAGGCTTCAAGCATTACCACAGGCTCCTCCTTCCCCAACAAGTTCAAGATGAGCCCAGACTTCCAGTAGGTACCACCAGGTAGATCCATCACCAGACCACATCTCATTTATGTAAATGTGGAGAATGGTGACCCATGGGGCAGAAGAACTGGACAAAGGAAACCGCCTCTACCCTACCTCACCTCCCCAATCTTGGGCGAACAGTTCATTGGCTCATGGCTTGGCCCTCAGAACCTGGCAGGGTCTTGGCTCCCTTTACCCCACTGACTGGGCACCATTGCACCATTATTGTTATTTTTAGCCTGTCAAGCAAAAGACCCCAATAAGTAGATTCAGAAAAAACAATTCAAGGAAGAACTTCCCTTCCCTTCTGTTTCCAATATTAGAGGAAACCTGAAGAATCCAGGTTTATAAACATACTCCTGCTAAGTATCCCCCTCCACTAATAAAGCGGAGTCTTTTTGAACTTTTAAGAAAAACCACTCCACATCAACCTGGGATTCAGATGATTTTTGGTGTGAAATTTCAGGTTGGCAATTACAGGTATTCCATTCATATTGGTTCATTTACCCCCAATAATGCCTCTGTGTTTTATAATGAAAACCTCAGCACAGGAACTCTCTCTCTAAGCCCATGCAGCTGGACAACAACTTAAATTCATGGTTCTGAGTCTGGTAACTGATTTTTCCTATTAGCTTTAAAGAAATATTTTCCCCGTTATTTCAAGTTTAGTACAGTTTAATATGGCTATTACAATATATCACCTCCACCTCCACTCCATCCCCAACCCATTTTTGACTGATTAGAAACACCATATTCCTTATTTAGTATTTGCAAATCCTTTGATTGTAGAGTCTATATAAGTAACTCATGCAGTGTCTAGAACTAAGACCCGCTCTTTGGGCAGAAGGTAATGCATCCTAACAATAACTAGTTAAGCAGAAGTTTATCCTCCTTCCTATATGGACCAGAGCCTATATTACCATCCTGCAGAGGGGAGGAATGACCAAAGACCATATGAGGGTCTCAGAATCTGATTTTCCCCACGATTATTCATTTGCTCACTCTGGCAAAGCCTGAGACAAACCATGAGGACAGCAGAGTTCATCTTAGCCACAGAGCTCTTATGTGTGACTTGTAGTGTTTGCCTCTGAGGCATGAATCTGGGTTCCCCTTGTTAACAGGAGCCACACTGCATTGGCCCAGGCAACTTCCTTTTTAAGTGAATGACTGCCTATCTAATCAGTTAACATGGTTTTATAAGTTAACAAATCTGTAGTTAAATACACCTGACTCCACTGGTGGTAGAGGATACTACAGGTTTTTTAGACCAGGAGACTATAAACTAAAACCTGTGGACCAGGTCCAGTTTATAGCTTGGTTTTTTTTTTTTTAAATAAAGTTTTATTGGTACACCTGTTTATTTACAAACTGTGACTGCTTATATACCACAATGTGATGAGCAGTTATATCGGAAATTGTATCATATGGCCAATAAAGCCTGAAATATCTACTTTTTGGACCGTCACAGGGAAAAAAAAAAAAAAACTTGCTGATCAACCCTGATCTATATAACAGCTACTCCTTTCTTCCTTTTTGATGTACAGAACCAAACCATCTGGAATTTTGTCACTTACAATTGATTCCATTCTCACTGGTATATCCCCTTTATGAATATATCTGTGTACCACTTGCCATATCCCAACTTAAAGGAATGCTTACAGCAGAGGAATCTATTGGCACCCTCTAAGTTTGGTGTGATAACATAATAACCTGGTCATGCATACCTGTGAACCTCTTCACTGAGTGTTATCCAGCTCGTTTCTGAATGCCATTTGTGTCCACACAGACTAAGAGTCCATAGGATAGGTATGTCCTGTTTTCATCTTTTTGCAGAATGGTGAAGTGGGAGACATTGACTTTTGGGTCAGAAAGACCTGGACTGCATTTCAGGGTTAATAAGTTCTTGACTGTGTGACTTTTGGCTAGTTATAAACCTTACTAGGGCACAGTTTGTTCATTTCTAAAGAAAGTGCTTAGTGCATAACTGTGTCATGTTTGAAGAAGTATGAAGAAAGAAGGTAGCATCTTTTTACAAAGTTTTTGAGAGATAAAAAAGTTCGGAGGGAATGTCTGAGACTAGATACTCCCTCAGTAAATATGCTTTCTATTCTCAGCTAGTTATACTCTACTCCTGATACTTTCAAATCCTCAATAATCATGACTGGCCTTGAATCCCTAAGACTGAGAACATGCCTGCTACCCTGGTCTCCTATTGACTGCTTTGCTTACCATTTGATCCTATTGTTCTGCACGGTATTTCTTTTAGACAACTCTAGCACCCAAGATGTCAAGCTGGGCCAGACCTCTGCTGATTACTTGCAGTTCATGTGCTCTAGTCCTGTCTAGGATCTGAACTTCATTTGAAATTTCTTATTTATTTGGCTCTGATGGGTAAAGAAGCTGCCTGTAATGCAGGAGACACAGGAGGCACAGTTTCAATCCCTGGGTTGGGAAGATCTCCTGGAGTGGGAAATGGTAACCCACTCCAGTCTTCTTGCCTGAAAAATCTCATGGACAGAGGAGCCTGGCAGGCTATAGTCCACAGGGTCAAAAAGAGTCAGACATGACTGAGCGACTAAGCACACACACATTAATGGCTCTTCAGGAGTTATCTGAAGCTTCCTTTAGGGACTAATCATCTAAATCCAGATCTTTATTGGGATTAATATCCCATTTATCAAATGACTAATTCTTGACTTGGGTAACGTTCCAGTGCCCAATGCTGGCCTGACCCAGACTGGTCCAAGCCCTGCTGCTGAGTCTCAGCCATACCATTCTCTTCCACTTGTTAGGGTTTCCCTCAGTCTACCTCATAAAGTTCTCATTATCTTATGTATGTGATTATTGAAATATGAATATATGATTTTGTATGATCAACACTTATAGGTTGTAAAGAGTAAAGGCATATCCTCATATTAAGGGGAAAGCTAAAGTTAGGTAAGTCGCTCAGTCATGTCCAACTCTTTGCGACCCCGTGGACTGTAGCCTGCCAGGATCCTCCATCCATGGGATTCTCCAGGCCAGAATACTGGAGTGGGAAAAGTCTCAGCTAAAAGGTTAAGTCATTTGTAATATCTATGAGTACCTGTTTTGGATAATGGAAGAGAATTTAAAGAGATTAAAATCTCTCCTTGGAGATGGAAGTGTCTGTGTGTCAGAGGATGGGGGAGGTTGTCTTTTGGTTTGGAGCCTAAGAGTGGCAAGAATCCAGCAGACAGCTTATCAATTGCAGGTATAAAGACAGGAAACATGGAGTTCACAAATGGTGCTGGTTCCAGCTCATTGGGGCTGGAGTAGATATTTTAAGATAGGGGGTGGGGAAAGACAGTCCTTAGGTCATATTAGCTGCTATACCTTCACCTAGAACAACGGCTGACATTCAGTTCAGTTCAGTTCAGTCACTCAGTTGTGTCCAACTCTTTGCGACCCCATGAATTGCAACATGCCAGGCATCCGTGTCCATCACCAGCTCCCCGAGGTAACCCAAACTCATGTCCATCGAGTCAGTAATGCCATACAGCCATCTCATCCTCTGTCGTCCCCTTCTCCTCCTCCCTCCCAGCATCAGGGTCTTTTCCAATGAGTCAACACTTCGCATGAGGTGGCCAAAGTATTGGAGTTTCAGCTTCAGCATCAGTCCTTCCAATGAACACCCAGGACTGATCTCCTTTAGGATGGACTGGTTGGATCTCCTTGCAGTCCAAGGGACTCTCAAGAGTCTTCTCCAACACCACAGTTCAAAAGCATCAATTCTTCAGTGCTCAGGTTTCTACACAGTCCAATTCTCACATCCATACATGACCACTGGAAAAACCATAGGCTTGACTAGATGGACCTTTGATGGCAAAGTAATATCGCTGCTTTTTAATATACTATCTAGGTTGGTCATAACTTTCCTTCCAAGGAGTAAGCGTCTTTTAATTTCATGGCTGCAATCACCATCTGCAGTGATTTTGGAGCCCCCCAAAATAAAGTCTGACACTGTTTCCACTGTTTCCCCATCTGTTTCCCATGAAGTGATGGGACCAGATACCATGATCTTCATTTTCTGAATGTTGAGCTTTAAGCCAACTTTTTCACTCTCCTCTTTCACTGTCATCAAGAGTCTTTTTAGTTCTTCTTCACTTTCTGCCATAAGGGTGGTGTCATCTGCATATCTGAGGTTATTGATATCTCTCCTGGCAATCTTCATTCCAGCTTGTGCTTCTTCCAGCCCAGCATTTCTCATGATGTACTCTGCATAGAAGTTAAATAAGCAGGGTGACAATATACAGTCTTGACGTACTCCTTTTCCTATTTGGAACCAGTCTGTTGTTCCATGTCCAGTTCTAACTATTGCTTCCTGACCTGCATATAGGTTTCTCAAGAGGCAGGTCAGGTGGTCTGGTATTCCCATCTCTTTCAGAACTTTCCACAGTTTCTTGTGATCCACACAGTCAAAGGCTTTGGCATAGTCAATAAAGCAGAAATAGATGTTTTTCTGGAACTCTTTTGCTTTTTCCATGATGCACTGGATGTTGGCAATTTGATCTCTGGTTCCTCTGCCTTTTCTAAGACCAGCTTGAACATCTGGAAGTTCACAGTTCACGTATTGCTGAAGCCTGGCTTGGAGAATTTTGAGCATTACTTTACTAGCATGTGAGATGAGTGCAATTGTGTGGGAGTTTGAGCATTCTTTGGCATTGTCTTTCTTTGGGATTGGAATGAAAACTGACCTCTTCCAGTCCTGTGGCCACTGCTGTTTTCCAAATTTGCTTACATATTGAGTGCAGCACTTTTACAGCATCATCTTTCAGGATTTGAAATAGCTCAACTGGAATCCCATCACCTCCACTAGCTTTGTTCATAGTGATGCTTTCTAAGGCCCACTTGACTTCACATTCCAAGATGTCTGGCTCTAGGTGAGTGATCATACCATTGTGATTATCTGGGTCATGAAGATTTTTTTTGTACAGTTCTTCTGTGTATTCTTGCCCCCTCTTCTTAATATCTTCTGCTTCTGTTAGGTCCATACCATTTCTCTTCTTTATCGAGCCCATCTTTGCATGAAATGTTCCCTTGGTATCTTTAATTTTCTTGAAGAGATCTCTAGTCTTTCCCATTCTGTTGTTTTCCTCTATTTTTTTGCATTGATTGGTGAGGAAGGCTTTCTTATGTCTCCTTGCTATTCTTTGGAACTCTGCATTCAGATGCTTATATCTTTCCTTTTCTCCTTTGCTTTTCACTTCTCTTCTTTTCACAGCTATTTGTAAGCCCTCCTCAGACAGGCATTTTGCTTTTTTAAATTTCTTTTCCATGGGGATGGTCTTGATCCCTGTCTACTGTACAATGTCACGAACCTCTGTCCATAGTTCATCAGGCACTCTGTCTATCAGACCTAGTCCTTTAAATATATTTCTTACTTCCACTGTATAATCATAAGGGATTTGATTTAGGTCATACCTGAATGGTCTTCAATTTAAGTCTGAATTTGGCAATAAGGAGTTCATGATGAGCCACTGTCAGCTCCTGGTCTTGTTTTTGCTGACTGTATAGAGCTTCTCCATCTTTGGCTGCAAAGAATACAATCAATCTGATTTTGGTGTTGACCATCTGGTGATGTCCATGTGTAGAGTCTTCTCTAGGTGCTCAGTAAATATTTGTTGAACAAATAAGTGAATGATAGCATAAGAGCCTCTAGTTTTTAAGCTGTCTTCTGCCACTCAAGGAACCATTTGATATTCAAGGGTCTCAACTTGTTCAGGTATAAATATGAATAAGTTTTAATTTTTGAATAGCTACTCTCAATGGGTATAGAGCTTCACTCTGGTTATTAGAGTTTAATCTGTTTCATTTTAGAGCTTTAATCTCAAGTTTATTCTAAGTTCTGTTCTTATCCTCTTGCTCACCTCCTCTACAGCCCTGGCTAGATGACCTGGGGTAAAATTTGACCTCTCATCCAATTCACAAGTCAGCTTTCAACCTCAGACTCTTGCAGCCCTATGATGGAGTAGGATAAAGGGAAAATACTGTCTGTGATAACTTGGTTGTTGTCATTTCTGGGTCTAACATTGAATGCCATGGGACCTAGGTGTGTAGCTGATTTCTGAATCCTAATTCTTTCATGGAGTACATGTGTTAGCTTTGGGGCAGATCCTGCTGTGGCCTTTTGCTCCACAGTCCCTATATGAGAGATTCATCCTAGGCTTGACCCCTGCCTTACCTTACCTCAAGCCTCTACCCTGCTAGTAGTTGAGAAGGGGGATGACAGGAGAAAAGATTCTTACAAGGTGGCTCAACCCCAGCCATCTTCTTTGGTGTCTATGTGATCGATGGTGAATTGGCCTCCACATCAAGTTGTGGGAATGCAACACTCCTCTTGGCTGTCTTAGCACAGTTTTGCCATCTTGCTCTTGCTAGGTTTTCCACCCTGCTGCAGCACCAGGCAAACCCTGTTCTATAGCAGAGCTACTTTCGAGAAGGAGACCAACTCTAGTCCCCAATGCAACAGGGAAATCAACAGTGATTCCATTTAAATGTATTAGTCAATAAGATCTAACAACCACAGGGTTTACCATGGAACTAGTAATGCCATCATTTTCCTTTATAATTAAAATTATATTCATTATAAAAAATAAAATGAAAGACAAAGAATAGCAAAAATTACCTATAAACTCAGTATGTAGGAGAAACTTTGATATATGTACTTCCAGGTTTTTAAAATATTATATCTACATTAAATTTAATAAGTAGGAGAATGGTGGAACTATATTGCTATATTGCTTTGTGCCCTGCTTTGGTCATACAGTAATAAAAGTACATCTACTACTCTACACTGTTACTTATGCTGGCAACATGGCATTTCATTCTAGAGATACACAGAAAATCTTATTGTAGGACATTTGGGTTCCATCCAATTTTCCACTCTTATAAATACTGCTTTAGTAAGTATGTCTATACTTGTAATTTTGGTACCATTTCGAATTATTCTTCAGGATAATTCCTGGAAGTATAAAGGCTAGGTCAAAGGATGTTTACAATTTAAAGTCTGGATCAAAGGGTTTACATCTTTGTAAGGTTATAACCAAGACACTCTTCAGAAAGCTTGTCAAAATTATGTACAACAGTGCCTGTTACCTACATCCTCATCCAAGAGTAGGTATTTTTTTCTTTCTCTGTTTTTATCAGTGATTATCTAAGAATATCAAGGAAAGGATAAGCTTATTTTACTTCACCTTATAAAGTAGGTGTAAGTCCAGCCTCTGCAAAAGGGTAGTGAATGAACTTGGGCAATTTCTTTTAGTGGAAAACAAGTATAAAACTGGATAAAATTATTCAATATAGTTATTTTAGGAGTGGAAATAGCCACAAATTGGCAACAGTTGGATAAGTGTTTATTCATGAAAAACAGCTACTATATTTGATTAAAAACTGAATTAACAGCCTTCTTACTTGTAAGTGTTCCCATCCTGTTAAAGCTTAGATGGCAAAACTACACAGCTTTACCAGTTGAAGATGATGGACTTGAGTAAGTTTAGGGGACAGAGCAGCTAGGAATTTAAGGTAGAAGGGATTTTAGAAGTGAGAGAGCTATAGAAGTGTTGTGGTAATAAATTCTCCATGTACCGCTGGATGAGTGCTAACCTATACTTGCCTGACCAAAATTGAAAGTCTGGGGACACATAAGAATATGCTGCGCCTTTATGTTTTCAAGCCGCACACAGCCTAATATCAACAATGGAAACTGGCTTGACTGTCTGAATATAACCCATGCCCAATTATTGGCTGGATAGCCACTAGATTACATAAGTGCAAGGAAGATGCTTAGGAAGTCATACTAAAAACAAGAAGAAGGAAAAAAGGAAGCTGAGCTGAGATACAAGAAGCTGCTTATTATGAACGTGACAGATTTCTTTCAGATATATTTCAGCACAGGAAATTTAATCACCTACAAAGCAAAACAAAACTACCAGTTTCCTCCTAATACAAAATGAAAGTCAGAATTGATACAGCATATTACCTACAATGTCCACATTTCAACCAAAAATAACTAGATAGTTAAATAAAACATAAACTCATTGAATAATGTGCTCAATAGAAAATGACATCACCTGGCCCATATGTTAGCAAAACCTTTAAAGTAACTATTATAAATATGTTCAAAAACTTAAAGAAAATATGTCCAAATAATTAAAGAAAACATATACTAAGTAAACACAGAGAATGTGTTTACTTTTGGTTAAAACCAAAAGATAGAAACTAGAGAAATAATCTAATAGAAATCATAAACCTGAACCTAAATCAACTTGACAGATTTGAGAAGAAATAAGAATCACTAAGGGCTTTCCTGGTGGCTTAGCCAGGAAAGAATCTGCCTGCAATGCAGGAAACCTGGGTTAGATCCCTGGGTTGGGAAGATCCCCTGGAGGAAGGCATGGCAACCCACTGCAGTATACTTGCCCAGAGAATCCCCATGGACAGAGAAGCCTGGTGGGCTACAGTCCATAGGTTTGCAAAGATTTGGACACGACTGAGCAACTAAGCACAACACAGCCAGCACAAGAATCATTAACTTGAAGATAGAGCAATGAAAAGTTTTCAACTTGAAGCACACAGTGAAAAAATTTTAAAGAAAATGAACATAGAACTGAGGTATTCCAACATGCATGCCATTGGAATCTCAAAAAGAGAAGAGATATAAAAAGAGGAAGAAAAATATTTAAAGAAACAGTATCTAAAACCTATGGAATTTGTTGTATTAACTACTGTGAACTAAATCAACTAAATTAACCAATATTAACTGGTTAAGTTAATTAATATTAACTAAGATGCTCAAGGCTGTATATTGTCATCTTGATTATTTAACTTATATGCAGAGTACATCATGAGAAATGCTGGGGTGGATGAAACACAAGGTGGAATCGAGATTGCCAGGAGAAATATCAATAAACTCAGATCTGCAGATGACACCACCCTTATGGCAGAAAGTAAAGAGGAACTAAAGAGCCTCTTGAAAGTGAAAGAGGAGAGTGAAAAAGTTGGCTTAAAGTTCAACATTCAAAAAACTAAGATCATGGCATCTGGTCCCATCACTTTATGGCAAACAGATGGGGAAACAATGGAAATAGTGACAGACTTATTTTCTTGGGCCCCAAAATCACTGTGGATGGTGACTGCAGCCATAAAATTAAAAGACGCTTGCTCCTTGGAAGAAAAGCTATGACAAATCTAGACAGTATATTATAAAGCAGAGATGTTACTTTTTCAGAAAAGGTCCATCTAGTCAAAGCTATGGTTTTTCCAGTAGTCATGTATGGATGTAAGAGTCAGACTATAAAGAAAGCTGAGCACCAAAGAATTGATACTTTTGAATTGTGGTGTTGGACTAGACTCTTGAGGGTCCCTTGGACTGCAAGGAGATCAAACGAGTCAATCTTAAAGGAAATCAGTCCTGAATAGTCATTGTAAGGACTGATGCTGAAGCTGAAACACCAATACTTTGGCTACCTGAAGTGAAGAACTGACTCTTTGGAAAAGACCCTGATGCTGGGAAAGATTGAAAGCGGGAGGAGAAGGGGACAACAGAGGATGGTTGAATGGGATCACCGACTTGATGGACATGAGTTTGAGCCAGCCCGGGGAGTTGGTGATGGACAGGGAAGCCTGGCGTGCTGTAGTCCATGGGGTTGCAAAGAGTTAGACGCAACTGAGCAACTGAACTGACTGACTGAAGATGCTCAAAGACACCAAGGAGGACCAGCTGAAGAAAGACACACTGAGTTCATCATCTCAGCCAAAATGCTGAGACCAAAAATTGCAAAAAAAGTTGTTGGAAGCATCCAGGGAAGAATAATATATCATATACAAGGAACAATGACATGATTAGGTGAAATATGGATGTAAGAGAATTTGTCACTAGTAGACCTATGATGTAAGAAACGCTGAAGGGATTTCTCTAGAAAAAGGAAGTGACAACAGATTATAACTTAGATTCACAGGTAAAAATGAAGAACCACAAAAATGGGCTGTGTATGTGTGTATATATGTATATGCATAGTGTGGGTGTGTTATTTGCTTCTTTGAATTACTTTAAAAGATATTGCTGTTTAAGCTAATAGTGGTTAACACTGTACTTTTGGGTTTACAACTTATACATGTATAAAATAAAAAGACACAAAGTGAGAGAAAGAGCTATACTGATATACAGTTCCTATATTTTAACACAAGTCAGTTAATTTCAAGCAGATTATAAGTTAAGGATGTAAATTGTCATCTCTCTAAGCAATTGTTAGGACAAATAGATGAAAAGTAAATAGAACTACAGAAGACTGAAAAATTTATAACTCATCTGACCTAACTGACATCTATAGAAAGCTCCAATAAAAAATAGATACATTTTGTAAGTACATATAGAAAATTCTATTCATTTTATGACCGGCATAGACCACATATTAGATCATAAAATAAGCCTGAAAATATTTTTAAAATCTGGAATTACATTCTCCAACAACAACAGAATTTAATTAGAAATTAATGATAGAAATAAATCTGGAAAATTTCCACATATTCCCACAATTCAAAATAACCCACAGGTCAAAGAAGAAATAAGAAACTATATTAAATTGACAGAAAACAAAATACCTAATCAAAATCTGTGGGATTCAGCTAAAGCAGTACCTATGGAGAAATTTATTGCTTGAAATCTTTATATTAGAAAGTCTCAAGGAATCCAAAGAAACCTACTAGAATTACAAAATGAATTTAGCAAGGTCATCATATTTCTATTTGGTAACAAAGATTAATCTGATATTAACATTTAAAAATGCATTGATAATATGATCAAACAAAACACTTAGGAATAAATTTAACAAATGATATATAAGACCCAAACACTAAAATCTGCTAATTTTTGATGAGATAAATTAAAACAAGACTTAAATAAATAAAAGTATATACTAAGTTCATAGATGGGAAGATAGTATTGTTTGGATGGCAATCTTTGCCAAACTCTTCTATATATATAATGCACTCTTAATATGAATCCAATAGGCTTCTTATGCATGTATAAAATGGAAAAGTTGACTATAAAATTAATATGGAGATTCAGAAGACTAGAACAGCCAAAATAATTTTTAAAATAAGAAGAACAGAGCCAGGGGACCTACACTTTCTGATTTAAAGGTTTATACAAAGTTACTATAATCAAGTCAGTGTGATTTTAGAATAAAAGACTATCCATAGATCAATGGAACAAAAATTAAGGTTAAAAAAATAGACACACTTGATTTGATATATGAAATGTTTCTTGAGAAAGGTGCCAAGTAATTTAATATTGATAGGAGAGTCTTTTTAATTAATGCTGCTGGCATAACTGTATTTTTATATGGGGAAAAAAGTAAACTTCAATCTTCACCTCATACCACAAACATTAACTTGAAATGGATAAGAGGCCCAAACCCAACTGCTAAAATCATAAAACTTTCAAAAGACACAAAAAATCTCAGAGACTGAGTTAGGCAAAGACTTCTTAGGACACAAAAGTAAACGAATCATAAAAGAAAAAAAATATATATTGGACCTCAAACATAAAATTTTGCTCATCAAAACTATCATTAATAAAATGAAAAGGTAAACCACATATTGGGAGATAACAACTGCTGAATATATATATATATATATATATATATATATATGACAAAAAATTATTTTCTAAAATATATAGAGAAATTTTACAGCTCAATAATAAAACATAAATACCCCATAAGAAAGGGGTTGGAAGATAGTTTTGAAAAAACAACTCACCAAAGAAAATATACAAATGGCCAGGAAGCACAATGAGATATCAGTACATACCTACCAGAAAAACTCAAAGAAAATGACTTTTAGTGAGCACATGATCAATTCAGAACTTTCACACTCTGTTGATGGAAATGAAAAATAGCACATGCACCTTGGAAAACACTTTAGCAGTTCAACATAAAGTTAAACATGAACTTATCATAAAACCTAGCAATCTCACTCCTAGGTATTTATCCAAAAGAAATGAAAACATGCCTACATAAAGACCTGTACACAAATATGTAAAACGCTTTTATCAATCATGGTCCCAAACTGGAAACAGCTTCAAACAGCCATGACTCATAGACGGATTAACAAATACTGGTACATCCATGCAATGGAATAATACTCAGGAATTAAAAAATAAAAAGAATGGATTATTGATACATGAAAGAACATAAATAGCCCTCAAAAATATGCAATGTCAAAGAAGTCAGACTTAGAAATAATGAAACAACAGAAATTATACAGCATCTGATTTGATTTAAAATTCTACAAAAGGCAAATCTATAGTGACAGAAAGATCAGTAGTCGCCTGAGGCTAGGGGTGGGAGACAACTGCCAATGAAATAAGAGAATGTTTATGGTGATGGACTCATTGTGAAACTTGATTGTGGTTGGTGGTAGCTGGATGACTACATGTATTTATCCAAACTCACAGAGCTGTACACTTAAATTGAATTAATTTTATTATTTGCAAATTATACATGAATAAAACTGCTAGATCAATGGGTGTGAAGCTATGCAGAAGCACTGTGAATAACAGTTTTTATAAATCTCTATAAAGTAATGTGCATAATAATGGGAATAAGCAAACAAGCTCTCTCTTATCCTCATTTCATCACTTTTAGCTTCAGTATTAGAGTCAATGACTAAGAGGACTTTTGAAATTAGTTTTTACTCTTTCTCTAAATACTCCCAACTGAATAGCGTTGGTTCCTTCATCTAAAATACCAAATACAAATTCTGCCCAGATGGACAAAAGATGTATTGTCTTCAAACCACTTGGTTGGCTCTCTTATACTTAACTTTTACTTCAGATATCCAAGTTTAAAAGCAACCAGATGACGTTTTATGGAATTTTGTAAAGGGGCGGGGGAAGAAGATAACAATGAAGAAGAAATAATGAAAACAACTTTTGCTCATGGGAGGAAATTTTCTGTGCCAACTTTTAGTTCAGAATGATCTTTCATTGGCTACATTTCAAATTGCTCAAAGTACAGGCTTATAATGGAAGTGCTGACACAATCTCAAATGTAGCGCTGCGAACAGGATGATATAATAAATGGTGGGTAAATCCACTTACTATCTTTTATAATAGTCTCCTTCTTTTGCAACAATTCAACTCACTTTAGTTTCTTTAGAATTATGTGAGAAAAGTGACTCAAGATCATGTCTTTTCCATACTTTATTTCATTGCACTTATATATAAAAATTAACCTTGGTGCTGAAAATTCTCTCTACATGGACATAATAAAATCTTTTATTTTTTGCATCAAACAAACTTTCTTTTCATTTTACCCACTCCTGTTGTCTTACTAAATAACTCAAACATCACAAAATTCTTTTTAAACTACTACTGCCGTCTATGAAGATTTCATCGATTTCCGTCTGAAAAAAATTTAAATAGATTAATAACTGTTATTTATTTGGAGGAAAGAAATATTAGCTGAGTTTGCACATGTGTGCTTTTGTACTGTATATTTCTGCTATATGAAGAATCACACAACTAAATAATGTTGCATTATTACCATATGTTAATCTGAAAAAAGTATAGATGGAAAGAGCACTAGATATCATGTACATTTTTTAAAATGTCTCAAATAAACCATGTCTATAGAGAGTGTTAATGATTCAGGTTTTTCCATAACATATTTGAAATTATTGGACTAAACTGCATGGAAGAGAATTCACAGTTCTTACTTTGGCGATGCATGTGTGAGATTCTTAAACCTTTCATTTAAAAGTTTCTTTTCCATGGTTTCTGGGATTCATCCTTCAAATTATTTAAGCCTAAATGTTAAATAGGTCTTTCAAATTATGATCCACATGTGTGCACCAAGGGGCATGACTTACATTGTTGTGACCAGCATACATGAGAATTTCCTGAATTTAGTGCATATAAAAATCTCTAAGGGTCTTTCTGCACAGTTGACAATGATTAAGATCTGGTACGATAAATGCAGACATCTGATACTCAACCGTGGAGGACTGATCACTCACAATTGAGCAACAGGACGTGGAGCCTTCACATTACATTTTGCCCATTGAGATATAGGTCCCATCCAAGGAAGGGGATGGGGTTTACCACATGGCTGGCACTGTGGGTGCAACGAATCTGGTTTCAACTTTCAGGTGGGATCAACACATAAAACATGCCATCCTAATGGTACACCACTGACATTTTCACTGGTAGAATAAGAATGATGCCAAGAACTAAATTAGCTGAAAATACACTCTCAAATGTGGAAGATGACTGTAGCTAAGGGGCCTGTGTGGCCAAAATTACCAGAGATGTCTGCACTGCACTTGATTAATTTTCTACTTCTCTGCTCATAAATAAATGTCTTAATTTTTGTGGGAAAGGTTCAGTGACTACTATATCATTTCTGAGATATAACACTAAAAATATTCTACTATGAAGGTCAATGTTATAGTGAGGTACATATCCTGAACCCTCACCCCGCCCCCATAAGTATCTTTCTAAAGGCAAAAACAAGTGTCTACTTTCAGTATCCTGTTTTTAAAACTACATTCTCCTGTCCTTCCTTTACTTTTAATTTAGGCAAGTGATGCCTCTACTCATTAAAAAATAATGTAACAATGTGACTGCTCTCACTAGGAGAGCATATGAGACAGAACAAAGATTGGTACAGTTTAATTGCCTTGAGTTCAAAGAAAGGAGTGATACTTGTAGTGGTAAAAGAAAGCTTAATGGAGGAGATGGGAACTGAGTGGGAAATGGGCAGGAAAGAGGCAAGTAGATTAAAGAGAGATAAAGGTCTAGGATGGCCTTAGTGATATCTAGG
Organism: Bos javanicus; assembly: GCF_032452875.1. NCBI lineage: Eukaryota > Metazoa > Chordata > Mammalia > Artiodactyla > Bovidae > Bos > Bos javanicus. The sequence continues at coordinate 26,546,780 of NC_083875.1, forward strand.
AAAACCATTTTGGGGAAGGGGTGAATGGGAGTGCTCAGCATTCAGAGAATGTATCTGCCTTTTCCATGTTTAAGTCCTATAATATTAATACAACTCTTAAAGGATACCTTCATTGCACAAATCCTAAACGTAAGCATTAACAGAGAATGTGAATAAATCAGCCATTTTACAATGACCTTTGTTGGGGACATTTTTATTTATCTCCTGTATTTGTTAAACTGAGGCTAGATACTGGAACAGATAAACCATCAAAATTTCATTAACTTAACACAATAAACATTTCTGTCTTGCTTACAATACAGACTAATGTAAATGTTTCAAGTTGGGTGGCCTTCTTCCTACCAACCACCTGATTGTTCTGAAACTCAGGCTCCTTCCATCTTGTGGTCCCACTCCCTTCTATGGTCTTAGACTGTGACAGAGGATGAGGTGGTTGGATGATATCGTTGACTCAACGGACATGAGTTTGAGCAAACTCCAGGAGTTAGTGAAGGACAGGGAAAACTGGTGTGCTGCAGTCCATGAGGTCGCAAAGCATCGAACAAGACTTAGCCACTGAACAACAACAAAAAAGAATGACCTGTCACTTCCACTCATACGTCCCTTGGCTATAACCAGTCACAGTGTCCTAATTAGATGTAAGAAGGCTGGAAAATAGAGTCCCTAGCTGGACAGGTACTTCCCATGACAACTCAACATTGTGTAAAGGAAACACTTCTCCTGCAGCACCTCTAAAAACATATGTATGTGTCATTATGTCTAAATGATCTTGCATTTTTGGATAAAAGGTCCAACAAAGCAATAGATCAGTTGGATTATGGTAGAAATATTTATAAGACTTACATAGGAATTAATCTGCTGCTGCTGCTGCTGCTAAGTCGCTTCAGTCGTGTCTGACTCTGTGCGACCGCATAGACGGCAGCCCACCAGGCTCCCCCGTCCCTGGGATTCTCCAGGCAAGAACACTGGAGTGGGTTGCCATCTCCTTCTCCAATGCCTCAAAGTGAAAAGTGAAAGTGAAGTCGCTCAGTCGTGTCCGACTCCCAGCGACCCCGTGGACTGCAGCCCACCAGGCTCCTCCATCCATGGGATTTTCCAGGCAAGAGTACTAGAGTGGGTTGCCATTGCCTTCTAATTAATATTCGTATTTCTCAGCTGGCATTCATTCCACTCAATTATCATTCTGAAAAGAAATTATCAGAAATTCAGCTTCCAACAGAGGCTTTCTGGCTCTCGGGAAGGACAGTAAGATAATTCAGTCTTTGTAGATTTTGGTATTCTAGTTGAAGTGTCTCATTAAAAGTTTCTCTGGCCTTTTATGGAAAGCAGTCTCCTATAGACAACACTTGATTACAAATCTCCCAAAAGTTGCTTTTCCAAAATCCTGGTCCCTAAAATGTCACTGAACAGAGCTAGATGCTCATCCATGAGAAAACAGGATAAATCTAAATAAGCAGTAGGGATACACACACACACACACACACACACACACACACACGATGAAGAGGAAATAATCTCTCCATGGAGTTTCCCACAATGGTTTGTGGTAACACTTAAATTTGTTTACAGTTCTGGGGAAAGTTTAGGGTATGGCTTTGAACAGCACCCAAACAAAACTACAAGGGGCTTGTCCATACTTTTTTCCAAGGAAATGACTCTTTATGGTTCATCATGTTTTCAAGTAGGTCAGTTATAAAATGAAGAGAGACATTTTTGCAAAAACCAATTAGTGGCCAAGATGATTATGCTCTAATTGTCCCTATATTTTAATGAAAATCTACTGCCATATTTATCAATAATGAGACCACATTGATCTATTCTTAGAAAACAATTACATATTCTCCTTTTGGTGTTTTTACTGGCGTTCAACTGTCAGGTATTTTCATTTGATGTTTTATGTACTTTTGTAGATCTCCGAGCTTTGGGTTTATTCAAAAGACCTATAGAAAGAAAGTGAAAGTCACTCAATCATATCCAACTCTTTGTGACCCCATGGACTGTAGTAGCCTGCCAGGCTCCTCTGTCCATGGAATTCTCCTGGCCAGAATACTGGAGTGGGTTCCCTTCCAAACCCAGGGATTGAACCCAGGTCTCCCACATTGCAGGTGGATTTTTTAATCGTCTGAGCCATCAGGGAACCCAAGAATACTGGAGTGGGTAGTCTATCCTTTCTCCAGGGGATCTTCCTGGCCCAGGAATCAAACCAGGGTTCTCCTGTATTGCAGGCAGGTTCTTTACCAACTGAGCTACCAGGGAAGCTTTACCTATAGCAGGTCTCAAGAAGTCCATGTGGAAGGATCCTGCAGTGTTCTTCCTTCATTTGTAGATGCTTATCAAGCACGTATGACATAGAGACATTATGCCAAAGATTTTAAATGGTACAAAAATAAATTGGACCCTCCCCTCAAGGAATTTAGAACATAGCTGGAAAGAGAAGATATTTATACAAGCAACTATAAAGCAAGAGTGTACACACTTTATTGGGCATGATATCGTACCACATTCCCTCATTCCATAGACTATTTTCCAGCATGAATCCAAAATGGATTATTACTTATTGTTTTATAAATATTTACCAAAAACATTTTAACACATATATGATTTTCTTCTTCTATAGCTATGTAACAGTATAGACTGACTAGGATATGTACAGCACTTTATATAGAATCTCAGAACTCTAAGAAATACCATTTGTTTTTTAGACAACAATCTTCTTTCTCTAGGATCCTTTGAAGTTTTAAATGCTACTGAAAGTTGGGCTTATTGAGGGGTATATGTTTATTTCTGAAGGAGTTGGGTATTCAATTTTATATGCCATAGGAGAAAAAGAACATAAAAATCCAATGAGGTATGACTCAATACTCTTATTTCCCAGTGTCATGAATAGACAAAAGATCTTACTAGCAAAGGAATCACCATGTGCTGTACGGAAAGAACCTATTTCAGGTTTCCTTCTTTTAAAAGTACATAATGAAAATGAGCCAGTCTGTCAGCTGTAAAGGTATTTGATGATTTGAAAAGGATTCCACTGCCCTTTTCTCTTCCGCTTTCTCTCTGGCCAACCCACACTCCTGGAAGAAAGGAAAAACATATTCCCTAAGGCTAGAGAAATGAATGGAAGCATTGTCAGCTCAGAGAGGATAGGAATGCTTGACACGTTTATCATCATTTTCTTGTTAATGTCCACTCCTCTCTCTTTCCCTACATATTTTTAAATGACTAAGATCTGACCAAATGACATAAAAGCAATTCTGAAATCTTATCATGTGTATTTTTGTGGAGCTGCTGTGATCTGCAATTTAAAATGGATTAATTAAATCAAATTAGAAAGAAACTAGCAAGTAGGGAAAATAAGCCACTGGTCCTGGGACTAATACCCAGAGGAGGTTATTTTGTTTATTTATAATGTTACAGTCAATACAGGAACCAGTGACTTCAACCCCAGACTCTAGAATATAGATGAAAGGAAAAAAAGAGAGATCAGAATAAACACAGTGACCAAAAGCATCTAGGAAAAAGCATTCCAAATTTGAAGCTAAGATTCAGCTTCCCAAGCTTCTGGTAAAAGACACATAATTTAATGCGGCAATTTAAACCAACAAAAGGTTTGCATCTTCCTGGCTTTTAAAAAATTTAATAAAGAAGCATTTATTTCTTATTCAAATGAATTTTCAGTGCAATGCTTGCATGTCAAAAATCTGACTATTTATTTTATAAAATACAACTTAGAAATTGCTAGATCAAAATGTTTAAAAATAAAAGTGATTCTAGAGTTTACTTTGAGAAAAGTGAGTGAGATTATGAGAAACTAGAACTCAAGGTAAGAAGACTTCTAAGGAAACTTTCATTCAAAAAGAAACTTTTGGACTCTGTGGGAGAGGGAGAGGGTGGGATGATTTGGGAGAATGGCATTGAAACATGTATAATGTCATATAAGAAATGAATTGCCAGTCCAGGTTCAATGCAGGATACAGGATGCTTGGGGCTGGTGCACTGGGATGACCCAGAGGGATGGTATGGGGAGGGAGGTGGGAGGGGGGTTCAGGATGGGGAACATGTGTACACCCGTGGCGGATTCATGTTGATGTATGGCAAAACCAATACAATATTGTAAAGTAAAAAAGAATAATAATAATAAATAAATGATAAAAAATAAAAATATAGCTTTGTTTTAACAACAACATAAAAAGAAATGTACGGGTCAAAGATCAGTGTCCTACTTTTCTAAGATTAAAAAATTTTAAGGGATAGATTGCCCCTGAATAAGTTGAGAAAAGTTCACGTGTTTATGATTCATAAGCTAATTTCCTATTACTTTTCTAAAGTTAAAAAATAATAAAGGTGGTTTTGGAATCGAGTTCTCTATATCTAGAACATTTACAGATTTAACAATCTGTAAATGTTCTAAATATAGAACAATTACCATATAGAACAATCACAATCTACTACAGAATAGATTGAATTCTGTCTGTCCTTTCTTGACTTTTCACAGAGGGCTCACCCCTTACCCAAGAACTCCTGTGGACTGAATGCAGTGGCAGGTCCTTTCTGCAAGCCACGTGCTGAAGTCCGGGTAATGCACACATTTTACATTTCCTCCCATTTGTCCTCTCTTCTGGTGGCAAGAAAAACATGTTTCTGATCAATTTCTGAGTAAGAACTAATCTGAATGCAATTTGGCCATTTGCAAGACTCAGGTCTCATGTTTACCAGCTCTCTCACCTGAAAGACCTATAAAAGATAAAAGCTCAAAATGTTACCTTTTAAATACCATCTGGAACTGAACTTGGCTGATACTCATACAATGAGGTAAGAAATCACTGCATGACTGACTATATTGCCTCCAAAAATAGTCCCCAAACGACACCGCACCTAACTTGGCCTTGGGAACCCAGACATGATTCAAAATAGCTCCAGTGCCCCTGGGAGAGCACTAGTATAGCCTGATGTCTGCACGGCCCCGCACTGCAGGCCGTTAAAGGCCACTGCAACTCTCCAGGCAAAGCGCAACGAAATCTGATCAAAATAAGCAGTGGCAAGATACTGCAGCCTGCAATCCACCCTGTGCCTGAGTAAGCTCTGCCTTGCTGTGTACAGTGTCTCCAGGCAGGAATGGAAGAGAGTAGAGGCAATCCAATTCCAATGGCGAGGACCCAGGAGGATTCATCTCAAGGACCCTGGGCCTGAAGTGTCATTGCAGTTTGGCAAGCCCAAGCCTCATTAACTGTATTTCACTTGTCCAGAGAAAAGGACAAGATAAAACATAAGATTAAAACATGAATTACTGTTGTGAGGCTCAAAATGGAAAAATTTCAGTCAGAGGTTAGTCACATTTACTCAAGGGTGGTCAACATGGTTAATCACCATGGTCCCTAAAGTGAAACCACAAGTTAGTGAAGAAGATGGATGCAATTCATCTTTCTGGAGGGTGACCCCTTAGAGACACCTGGATTCCTCTGTTCTGGCTTTACATATATAAGCTCAGTAAACAAACACAACTTCTTATTCTAGTTTCAGCTTTCCCAGACATAGGGAGAGTATGTCTCACTGTCACTTGATAGTTTATATAACAGTAGAAACTCATGAAGCCTCATCTTTGATTATGAATGGATACCCATATTTACCTCTGACTACTTAAATCATTTTGATCAGTAAGTCTCATTCAGTTCTCTTGGATGATAGGCTTTGGATAATCCAACACAGTTTGCTTGTTTGTTTTAAGAAAATATTATTTTACATAGTTTTTAAAAAAAGTTTTCCTCCTCATATTCATTTATTTATTTAAATCTTTTGGCCACATTGTGTGCCATGTGGGATCTTAGTTCCCTGACCAGGGATCAAATCCACACCCCTGGATGGAGGCACAGAGTCTTAACTACTGGACCACCAGGGTGGTCTCAACAACACAGTTATTTTTAAACTGAGAACTTGACTCTGGTCCACAGTGAGTTCATAAGCCGATGGCCCCCTCGATGACACCCATTCCCTTGTCACAACATCCTTTCTCTCAAACCTCAATTTACCCAGGTGAAAAAGTCATACTAGAAAATGAATGCAAATGAGGAAATGATTAATGGTTTTTAGGCAAAGGCAAGACAATAAGAAGTGCACAGTTAAAGAGAGTAGTGGTTCCTGCTCTCCTTCTAAATATCAGGGCTGTGCTGTATCCAACTCTTTGTGACCCCATGGACTGCAGCCCACGAGCCTCCTCTGTTCATGAATTCTCCAAGCAAGAATACTGGAATGGGTTGCCATGCCTTACTCCAGGGCATCTTACCAACCCAGGGATCAAACCCGAGAGATTCTTGCATTGCCAGAAGGATTCTTTACCACTAGTGCCACCTGGGAAGCCCTAATATTATTAGGGATATCCATACCTAATAATGCTATAAACCAGGTGGTAATTTTTAAAAAATTAAATGTTTTTAAAGTTATTAGTCTATTTTTACTTTAAATTTTAATTATTTTAATTTTAAATGTAAAGTTTTTGATTTCAATGTGAAAAATAACACTAAAAACAGTGAGCTCTCTAGTGTATTTATTGGCACAGTCTGGGTCTTCATTCTGAATGATGGGTACAGTTCAGGTAACATAATCCTGCCTCTATCATATCTGCAAATTTATAATAATAAATTGAAGTTCAGCCCAGTTTTCTCTTAATTTAATTTTCTTAAACAGTGAAGCACCCTCCTTCCCTTTAGAACTGTATAGCATGTGTGTGAAAATATTCTGTTTTAGATGATTTTAAAAGGCACGTTTGTAAAAACTTCCCAGTGCTCATATAAATACAGTAGCTAACATACCCTATATATTTTTAAAAAATGAATAGTAAAAAATTCATATCTTTGCAGACTTTCAAATGAACATATCTTGTTCACAGAGTTGAATAAGTGGAATATTTTACTGTAACTTATTTATTCAGTTGTTAAATATACATTTACTGAGAACCTATTAGTGATAGGAAACAAATAGACAAAAAATCATTGGTTTCATGTAGTGGGAGAAGGCAAAAATAAAGGATGAATGATTTAAATAAAATGTGCTAGGGATAAGAATGTAAGAGAATGAATAAAGTAAGAGGGGAGGTATAAAGCTTTGATGCTGGAGGAGGTGTAAGGGCAATGCTGACATTCGGATGAGCTGGGCAGGCAGACCTCACCAGCAAGATGAGTCATGAGTGAAGACCTGCATGAATCAAGGATAGACATGTGCAGATACCCGAGAGAACAGTGTCTGGAGAAAGGCCCCAAGGTAGGATGGGCCTGGTATATTCAGGGAGCTGGAGGAGGTCAGTGCATATGAAGCCTAGGTCAGTGTTTCTCAAACTGGATTCCTTGATCCCTAGAATTCTAAACTGGTTGTTTTTCTTTCTTTCTTTATTATGGGATTATGAGAAAATAATATAACGATGGCTACCACTAATTCCAGCATAAATAATGACTGAGGACTTGTAAGCCAGGCACTGAGCTAAGCACTTTGCCTTATTTAACCCTTACGACAACCTTGTAAAACAAGTTACTATTATTAAAACATACAGTTATTATAACCATTTTGCAGAAAGAGAAGCAAAGGCTGGGAAAAATAAAGTCGTTTGTCCAGTGATACACTGTGAGTGGTAGAACCATTAAAGCTAAGCCATTTGAATCTCAATACAGAGCCTCCAATACAAATCAATACCATATGCTTCTGTGTGTGTGTGTGTGTGTGTGTGTATGTGTAAAAGAGAGAGACTTTAAAATTTTTCTACTTCCACTATTTGCATACTAAAATCAACTTTGATAAGTGTGTTCGCTGGTCATCAGGAAATGACCTGCAATAAGCATTAAGTCAAATGCCCATTGATCGGTAAATAAAGAAAATGTGGTCTATACATACAATGGAATCTTATTCAGTCAGGAAATCCTTCAATTTGCAACAATAGGGATGAACTTCAGGAACATCATGTTCAGTGAAATAAGCAAGTCACAGAAGGACAAATATGGCATAATTGTACTAAGTCAGATATCTAAAACAGTCAAATTTAAAGAACCAAAATGTGGAATGAAGGTTGCCAGGGGCTACAAGGAAGGGAAATGGGGAATTACCAATCAGCATAAAGTTTCAGTTGAAAAAGATGAATAAATTCTAGAGATATGCTCCACAACTTGTACCTGTGGTCAATAATACTGTCCTATACATTAAACATTTAAGAGGGAGGATTATTATCTCATATTAAGTAATTCTTACTGTAATGAAATACTTTTTTAATGTGAAAGAATAATTTGAAAAAAATTTTTAAAAATTAACATTAAAAAAATTCTCAAACACAGTGTCATTAAATTGGAAATAGAAATTCATCATGTCAGGTAAACACCGTACTTTCTTATGTCCTTCACTTCATTCTTCACGGCTAAGGAAATGAGGAGTTGCTTGGCTCCCTCAGGGGCCTTGGAAAAGGGTTTCTTTCTTTCTTTATTTGCTACAACACAAAACATGTGGGATCTTAGTTCCCCAACCAGAGATTGAACCTGTGCCCCCTGCATTGGAAGCGCAGAGTCTTAACCACTGGACGGCAAGGAAAGTCCAGGGAGAAGATTTCTTAAGCAGTACCCCTGGCTTCTGAATGCCTCCTCAGCTTCTCTGTGGACATCACTTCCCACCCCTACAGGCTCTTCTGGATGACTCACCTCTTCAGCTGAGGGCGCTCCTGTACTGCCCCCAGGAATTTAGACTTGGTAGGAATGAATGTATTTTAATGAGGACTGATAGATGATCAGGTGTTTTAGAACAGTAATTTTGGAGGCAAGGTGGAAGATGAATTTGAATCTGTAGAGAATGAGCTCAGAGACTGATTCAGAGAAATCTTAGGCAAGAAACGATGAGATCCTGAAATACAGATGAGGAGGCCTGGGATGCCATAATAAAATATGACCGGCCAGGTGGCTCAAACAACAGACATTTATTTCCTTGAAGATCTGGAGGCTAGAAGTCCACAATTATGGAGCCAGAAAATTTGGTTTCTGGTGAGAGGACTCTTCATGGCTTACACATGGCTACCATCTCATTGTGAGCTCACATGGCCTTTCTTGCATGGGTGTGTGGGGTGGGAGAGATAGAAGGGAGAGGGGGAAAACACTCTTTCTGATGTCTCTTCTTATAAGGACACTAATGCTATCAGAGCAGAGATCCTTACGACCTCATTTAATCTTAAATTCCTTAGAGACCCCATCTCCAAATACAACCACATAGGGTTTAGGGTATCAATATATGAAGGGATGGGGATGGGGAGATAAACATTCAGTCTACAACAGTAACTGGGATTTTGGTTTGGAATTTGAGTTCAGGCTAGAAAAAAGAATGTCAACATATCAATGACAGCTGAATCAATTCATGTCGATGAGATTACTGAAGAGTACTGTAGAAAGGATAGTGCAGAAGGCTTCCAGAGTTCCAGATAAGGCCAAATTAAAGAAGCACATGGAGGAAGCAGCAGGAAGCAGGATATTAAGGAAACAAACAGAAAGGCAGAGGTATGATCCGGCAAGAGGGATCTAAGACATTCAAGGAGAGGATGACTGGAGATTGAATAATGTTAAGACCCCCTTTCTAAGTAGCATGTGCAGTGAGAAAAACCTGTTAGATCTGATACCAAATGAGTTATTAGTAACCTGCATCCCTTCAACATAACTTGCACCATCACATGGCTATGGTTTCTTTATTGAGCAATCATTTACCGAGCTTCTCATGTGCCAACCATCGGGCTAGGGGCAGTGATGAAACAGATACCTAACATATGCTGTCCCCTTCCAACATATGCCTCCCAAGATCTTAATAGTGAAACATTTACTTTACTGCCGTCAGAGAGCTCTGGGCTACAAGCCCTGAGCACACAGGTTCAGGGCCTGTATGAAGCCTCCTTGTTCTAACTAGTCTAACATAGTCTAACCATTAATCAAATGTGTAGCAGACAGTTATAAATATTTTCAGTTTCTAATTCTAATTTTTTCTCTGAATCTGCTCAAATATTCTTTCCATGTGGATCCATGTGTACTCTGGTTGAAGGCACTCTCTCCATAGTCATCTGAATAATCCATATGGTCTCTTTCACCTCTTTCTGCACAACTTGACCAGAACCAGTTTATCTTTTAGGGCCCACACACCCCAGTGATCCCTCTTGGGTTTCTTCCACCCTTCTCTTTGAAATATTTCTGGTAGACTTGTTATCGGTGTATCAGTATATAGCTCTTATTTAGAGAAGGGAATGGCTACTCACTCCAGTGTTTCTGCCTGGAGAATCCCATGGACAGAGGAGCCTGGCAGGCTACAGTCCATGAGATCACAGAGTTGGACACAACTGAGTGACTAAACATCCAATACAACTCTTGTAGGTATCGTATGAGAATCTCTGGCTTGTACCAAATCATCTCACTCCTCCCCCTGTTCTCAGATTCTCCACTCACTCCCCCTAGAAGCTTCAGTATTTCGTCACATAAATCGTCACCTTCAAGAGTAAAAGAAATTCACTGGCAGCCTATCCATTGAACGGGTCTTGTAGAATATGCTTTCTTTGGCCAACACTGTATTGTAAATTAAAAAAATAAAAAGGTTCTAACATTTAAAAGTCAGGATTTCTTGCATTAAAAAATCTGGATTTCCACATTCTCTTGAAAAATCTGACAATCTGACCACAATCCTGCCTGCCAAGCACTGGTTAGAGCTGCTGGCCCTGCATCCTTTACCAGGATCATAGGTGCTCTGGTTTGCCACATTCTCTACCACTCCTAACATGCAACCCACAGCTCCTTTATACTCTGCCAGTCATTATTCTCATTTCATATCTGATTGAGCTCTTAAAATATTTGGGTTTGTGACCTTCACTCTGGAGAGATTCACCTACAATGAAGTTGTAGGGCTTGCTCAGCTATATCAATCATGCAGTACTTCAGTCAAATTCTCACTTTTTATAAATTCTAGCACGTCTAAAACTATAATCTATATTATAATTGTATCTTTCAAGCCAGATGAGAAATTCACATATTTTACCAAGGATGAGTTTCAGAGGTTTTCTGTTAAAGACTCATTAACCCCTGCTTCTTTCATGGAACACTCACATTTACCAATCATTACTGAGCTGTTTTACTGTCACCTGTTGAAGTCTATTTTTTCCACGCTCTGAGTTCTATTCTTGATTTTATTTAGGCCACTTCCAGAAAACACATAACATATGAATACAGTGACAGCAGTTTTCTTTTTGCTTTTAGTAAATGTATATTCTGTTAATACTGCAGTGTAGCCCCCCAGGAGTGCTGAGACAGCTGCTATTCAAATTGTATTTACATACTGATAAATGGCAGACTTCAGTCTGCAGCATTGTTAATCCAGCACCTTGAACTGGCAAAGGTTAGAAGATTGTTCCACCCTAAATCTTCCCAGAACCAAATATTTACTTGAAAAACATATGTGCAGAATTCTAGAATAAATAACAGACAGACAATGCAGCCCTGGGCGAAAGGTCTGAGACTCAGAATGCATACTTGTGTTCTTAGATGTGTTCTCTAGCTTCCTGCAGGATTTCAAATAAGACTTAACTTCGTTACATTCAGCTATAGAGTGGAAATATTATTTATCTGCTGTACATTGTACAATCATGTTCAATCTTTGTAAAGCTTTGGATATGGCATCATGCAAAGGGAATCCCATGACAGTGTAAGGATCTTCAAATAACGGAGCACAAAAGGCTTCTCTCCAGCAACCAACGGTCTATCTCCTGGAGAAATTTAAGATCAGGGATGACATCTGTCCATAAATGGACTTGTTCCTACTCCTGTATTACTGGACAGGCTGCCATTGTTTCCTTACTTTCTATTCTAGTCAAATATTGGGACTTTCTATTTTTTCCCCCGGACTTCCCTGGTGACTCAGACGGTAAAGCGTCTGTGTATCAATGCGGGAGACCTGGGTTCAGTCCCTGAGTTGGAAGATTCCCTGGAGAAGGAAATGGCAACCCACTCCAGTACTCTTGCCTAGAAAATCCCTTGGACCGAGGAGCCTGGTGCAGGCTACTGTCCACGGGGTCGCAAAGAGTCGGACACGACTGCGTGATTTCACATCTTTTCCCCCCAGCACCCCCCATTTAATAAGAAACATATTCTCTTTCTATAATACAGACAGATACACACACACACCAAAAAAAAAAAAAAGAAGAAGAAAAGAAAGAAAAGGATTTAAGTAGAAGAGCAGAATCTCTACCTACAGACAACTTGCTAAATATATAGAGCTGAAAATAGCCAGAGCTGAGAGAAAGGGAAAAAAAGAAGAGTGTTTTAACAGTAAAGTAAAACCACAACTAATGACTTCAGGAGACAGGAGCTAGGTGGACAAGCAAAGCATTACAGTTTTAAATATATGGGATTTGGCTTCACCTCCCCAGTAAGTGGCCTGGCACCAATTCAAATAGGCTGGTCTGGCACGCTAGTGCCTCTAAGAGGGACCACACTGGCGGATGGAAGCGACCACAAAAGCCACAGAGAAAGTGCAGGCTTCCAAAGGCAACAAGGAAGCAACCAGACTGGCAGTGCAAGCAATGCCAAGGCCCCAGCAGAGGGAGGGGTCGACCTTGCCAAGTTGGGTGTTCTCTCTCATTAAACTGGGATGGATGGCAATCAGTCCCTGTGGTGGGAGGACAGGCAGTGAGCGATCAGGTACCATGGAAGGCTGGACCCAGGTAGCCCAAGAGCTGATGACACTGCAGAGAATGCTACAGAGGAGGAAGAGAGGATCTTCCGCCTTCTGGGTACCATATTGCAGAAAGCCGAGAGAGTCATGTTTGTGGAATAGTTCTGTGTACTAAAAGGACGGCAATAATCTTTATGGGCTTCTAGTTCTGGAAAATATTTTGCTATACAAATAGTTGTTTTTTCATGCCACTGAAGACTGCCAAATGATTTGGTACTTGAAACATTCTTCCTTTGAGCTGCACGAAAGAGTAAAGAATCCATTCCAGTGGGTGGAAGACTCAGCAGGGGGCTTTAATTGGCCAGTCCCCATTTTTAGCATCTACGCTGGTGTCTGCACAATGCCAGCATCGCTAGCTGGAAAGCTGAAGTGGAATTAAAGCTTTTCCCTAGGCTAAATAATACATAATAGTGTGACTATTTGCCCAGAATCGGCTGATTCCTTTGATGGCCTAACTGCCAGTCTCAGTTTTCTCAATGTTAAAATATGGATAGAAACTGATTTCCAAGATTTCCAGTGAGGAGGGAGTATCAACAAATTATTCCCAAGTCCTTTAATGACTAAAATATACCAAGCAGTTATCCAAGATGTCTCTCAGTGACTAGAAAACAATCATAATTATGAATTTACTATGTTAGTTGTTTTGCTTTTGTGTTTTAATCTGAACAGACCAGCATGAATAATAAATGATAATAAACATTGTAATATTTCCTACTCTAAGCATCTCAGATATTATTTTGGCTTAAAAATCATAGAAGTTAGGTGTTAAAGACCCCCAATTACAGAGAAAATGAGTTTGGCATATCTGGGAATGAGAAAGGACATGGAGGCAGAAACCCAGCGAGGCAAAGGTAGTGTTATGTTTGTTGTTCAGTCAAAGTCCTATCCAACTCTTTGCAACCCATGGGCTGCAGCACGCCAGGCTTCCCTGTCCTTTACTATCTCCCAGAGTTTGCTCAAACTTATGTCCATTGAGTCGATGGTGCCTTCCAACCATCTCACCCTCTGTCATCCCCTTATCCTCCTACCTTCAGTCTCTCCCAGCATCAGGGTCTTTTCCAATGAGTTGGTTTCTTGCATCAGGTGGCTAAAGTATTAGAGCTTGGGCTTTAGCATCCAAAGAATATTCAGGACTGATTTCCTTTAGGATTGACTGGTTTGATCTTCTTGCTATCCAAGGGACTCTCAAGAGTCTTCACGAGCACCAGAGTTTGAAAGCATCAGTTCTTCAGCACTCAGTCTTCTTTATGGTCCAACCCTCACATCCACACATGACTATTGGAAAAACCATAGCTTTGAATATATGGACATTTGTTGGCAAAGTAATGTCTTTGCTTTTTAATATGCTATCTCTAGGTTGGTCATAGTTTTTCTTCCAAGAGCAAGCATCTTTTAATTTCATGGCTACAGTCACAGACTACAGTGATTTTAGAGACCAAGAAGATAAAATCTTCCACTGTTTCCACTTTTCCCCCATTTATTTGCTATGAAGTCATGGAACCAGATGCCATGATCTTAGTTTTTTGAATATTGAGTTTTAAGCCAGCTTTTTCACTCTCCTCCTTCACCCTCATCAAGAGGCTCTTTAGTATCTCTTTGCTTTCTGTCATTAGAGTGTTACCATCTGCATATCTGAGGTTGTTGATATTTCTCCCGGCAATCATGATTCCAGCTTGTGAGTCATCCAGGATGGCATTTCGCATCATGTACTCTGCATATAAGTTAAATAAGTAGGGTGACAATATACAGCCTTGATGTACTCCTTTCCCAAAAATGAACCGTTGTTACATGTCTGGTTCTAACTGTTGCTTCTTGTCCTGCATACAGGTTTTCTCAGGAGGCAGGTAAGGTGATCTGGTATTCCCATCTTTTAAATTTTCATGGTTTGTTGTGATCCACATAGTCAAAGGCTTTCATGTAGTCAACGAAGCAGAAGTAGATGTTTTTTCTGGAATTCCCTTGCCTTCTTTATGATCCAATGGATGTTGGCAATTTGATCTCTGGTTTCCCTGCCTTTTCTAAATCTAGCTTGTACATCTGGAAGTTCTCGGGTCATGTACTGCTGAAGCCTAGCTTGAAGGATTTTGAGGATTACCTTGCTAGCATGTGAAATGAGTACAATTGTGTGGTAGTTTGAACATTCTTTGGCATTGCCCTTCTTTGGGATTGGAATGAAAACTGACCTTTTCCAGTCCTGTGGCCACTGCTGAGTTTGTTGGCATACTGAGTGCAGCACTTTAACAGCACCATCTTTTAGGATTTGAAATAGCTCAGTTGGAATTCCGTCACCTCCACTAGCTTTGTTCATAGAAATGCTTCCTAAGGCCCACTTGATTTCACACTCTAGTATGTCTTGCTTTAGGTGAATGACCACACTATTGTGGTTATCTGCGTCATTAAGACCTTTTTTGTACAGTTCTTCTGTGTGTTCTTGCCACTTCATCTTGATCTCTTCTGCTTATGTTAGTTCCTTGCTGCTTCTGTCCTTTATTGTGCCTATCTCTGCATGAAATGTTCCCTTGATATCCTTAATTTTCTTGAAAAGATCTCTAATCTTCCCCATCCTATTGTTTTCTTCTATTTCTTTGCATTGTTCTCTTATGAAGGCTTTCTTTACTGTTCTTGCTATTCTTTGGAACTCTGCATTCAGTTGCATATATCTTTCCCTTCTTTCTTTGCCTTTCATTTCTCTTCTTTTCTCAGCTATTTGTAAGGCCTCCTCAGACAACCTCTTTGCCTTCTTGCATTTCTTCTTCTTGGGGATGGTTTTGGTCACTGCCTCACACACAATGTTGCAACCTCTGTCCGTAGTTCTTCAGGCATTTTGTATAGCATATCTAATCCTTTGAATCTTTTTGTCACCGCCACTGTATAATCAAGGGGCTTTTATTTAGGTCATATCTAAATGACCTAGTGGTTTTTCCCTACTTTCTTCCATTTAAGCCTGAATTTTGCAATGAAGAGCTCACAAGTTGAGCCACAGGAAGCTTCTGGTCTTGTTTTTACTGACTGTATAGAGTTTCTCCATCTTTGGCTGCAAAGAATGTAATCAATCTGATATCAGTAAAGACCATCTGATGACGTTCATGTGTAGAGTCATCTCTTGTATCGTTGGAACAGTGTGTTAGCTAAATACACTTGGAAAAACTCTGCTAGCCTTTGCCCTGCTTCATTTTATACTCCAAAGCCAAAGTTGACTGTTACTCCAGGTATCTTTGTGTGATGGAAGAGTCAGGAAAAGAGGGTAGGGCTGTGCTCACTTAACCTTGTAACCTGCATCAGCAGAGCACATTGAGCTTGCTATGCTAGCTAAAGAAGTTAAATAGAGATGGGTAATAGGTGGAGAAGGCAATGGCACCCCACTCCAGTACTCTTGCCTGGAAAATCCCATGGACGGAGGAGCCTGGTAGGCTGCAGTCCACGGGGTCGCGAAGAGTCAGGACTGAGCGACTTCACTTTCACTTTTCACATTCATGCATTGGAGAAGGAAATGGCAACCCACTCCAGTGTTCTTGCCTGGAGAATCCCAGGGATGGGGGAGCCTGGTGGGCTGCTGTCTGTGGGGTTGCACAGAGTCGGACACGACTGAACTGACGCAGCAGCAGCAGGATAATAGGTAATTTGGCTATTGGGGCTCATACTCTGGATGCAAAGTTTGGGCTGGACTATGACTTTGGTAAGCATATGGATGGTATTTTAAATGATGTGAATAGATAAAATTGGCCCTGAAGGAAATGTAAAGAGGACATAACTTTCAATCAGGAGAAATATGCAGAACAGAAGCAAGTAAGGAAGAGAGAGTGAAAAACAGGCAGCTTTACTGAAAGCCGAGGACAGAGAATATTCAAGAAAGGAGTCATACATTGTGTTGATCCTTCTTGCAGTTTTGATGAGACAAGGATTGATATGTGTTCACTGGACTTAGTGAGATAAAGGTCACTGCTGACCTGGGCCATGGTAATTCTACTGGATGGTCCAGAGAGAAACCACATTAGAATAATTAAAGGCTCCATAAAAATGTGGAAATGTAGATGGCAAGTGAAGATGCCTGGTTATGAAGAGGAGGAAAAAGACGGGTATAAAGGAAAGATTTGCAGGCTTCGCTAGGTTGTTCATTTGGAGCACGATCTAAGCAGACTTAAGAACTGCTGAAGGAATCCAAGAGTCAGGGAGATACTGATGATGGGAGAGGATCACTTGGGGCCCAGGTCCTAAAGAAGGTATAGAGGTCCAAGCTACACACCAGCATTTTTGCCTTCACTAGGTGGGAACTCTGCTTAGGATGGCAAGAGGTGAGGATGGGCAGACGAAGCTCTTCTAGAGCTGCAGATGAAAGGCTCTTGTGGCAAAGCTCTCCTTGCATCTCCCAGTCCTGTTCCTTCGCTTGGGTGCTCGGCACAGAACCCACAACCCCCACAGTGTTCTTTTGGTTCTTTTGTTGTCTCCAGCTTACTTTCTCTCAATCCTTTCAGATAAATACTCATTTACCTCATTTTGCATAACAGCATACTGCCTTTAATTTTTTCTTATGTATACAACTTGGGAAAGGAACTTCTTGCCTTTCAAAATATTGTGGTAAAATATACATCATACGACATTTGCAATTTTAATCATTTTTAAGTGATTAAATTCAATGGCATTAAGTACACTCATTCACAGCATAGTGGAACAATCACCACTATCAGAAATTTTCATCACCCCAAACAGTATTAACTCTGTACCCATTAAACAGTAACTCGTCCTTTCCCACACCCCAACCCTGGTGACCACCCTCCTACTTTCTGTCTCTCTGAATTTAGCTCATCTAGGTACCTTATATAAGTGTAATCATATAATACCTGTCTCTTCATATATGGCTTGTGTTATTTAGTGTGTTTTCAAATCTTATCCATATTGTATCATGTATCAGAATTTCATTTCTTTTTAGAAATGAAATGAAATTTCTTTCTTTCTTTGTATGGCCAAATAATAGTTCACTGCAAATAATAGTTCACTGTATGAATACATCACATTCTGTATATTTACATACCTGTTGATGGACACTTGGATTATGTTCGCCTTTTGGCTATTGTGGATGTTGCTGCCAGAGCATGGATGTACAACTATATGTTTGAATGTCTGCTTCTAATTCTTTTGGGTATATATCTAGGAGAGGAGTAGCTAGATCCTATGGTAATTCTATGTTTAATTTTTTGAGAAACTGCTAAAGTATTTTCCATGGTAGCTGTATACTTTATATTCCTACCAGCAATGCAAGAAGGTTCCAATTTCTCCACTTTCTCACCAAACCTTTTTATTTTTGGTTATTATTATTATTATTTTGGATAGTAGCCATTATAATAAACGTGGAGGAGCATGCTGTTGTAGTTTTGATTTGCATTTCTCTCAGGATTAAAGGTGTTGTACATCTTTTTCACATGCTTCTTGGCCATTGGTATATCATCTTTGGATGAACAACTGAAGGATAATTGCTTTACAGAATTGTGTTGGTTTCTACCAAACATCAACATGAATCAGCCACAGGCATGCATCTGCAATGCCCCTTTGTGAACTGAGTGTTTTGGTTGTATTTATGGAGCTCTTTGTCTTTTGTAGTATTAGTCCATAGTAAAGCACTATTAATAAATGAATGAATTAAGAAATGATTCTTTTCCCCAAGATGATACAAAAACTTTCAAATATTCAGAAAAGTGGTAAGAATTACACTGTGAACCTCACTATACTTAATGCAGTATAATTCTTCCAAATTAACACTTTAATATATTTGACTTAACCTCATACTTATCTATTATCTATCCAACCTTCTACCTGTCTATGAGTCAAGCTTATTCTGTAGGAACATTTCAAAACTAAGTTACAGATACCAAAAAATACTTTTTAATGAATAAAAAATGCAGTCTCATGAAATGTATCAGCAAAAGGTTGCGGCAGGGATACAGCTGTCTCTGGGACTTCTCACAGCAGATAAAGTACAGGGCAGAAGAAGGTTAAAAGTCAGTAGGGGTTTAGCTCCTTTACTTTGAACATACCTTAATGAAATTTCTTGGGAAATGAATCAAAGAAAATGTGCCCAGGGAACAGGCAGTGCTGACAGGGGGATGTCACCATCACAGCACTGGGGCTGTATATAACTATGGTTGCTGGGCAACATGGCCGGCTCCTGGGGAGCACATGTAAGAATGAATCCTGGGGCTAGAAGTAAAACTGCCTGAGGCTAGTAGCTTCAGGAATTAGCTCCAAGTCTCCCTGCCCCTCTCTCCCCGTCTATTGACCTTCTGGTCTTCCCCACTGGCTTGTTAACTCCTTGGAAATTAGGGATCATGTTCTACTCATTTCTATACCTACCTCATTTTTAGGACACCATCCAGCATCTAGAAACGTGTTTTAGACAGAGAAGGTCTACAATGAACTTTTGGAAGCACCTATACAGGGCTTCCCAGGTGGCTCAGTAGTAAAGAATCCACCTGCCAATGCAGGAGACCAAGGTTCGACCTCTGGGTCAGGAAGATGCCCTGGAGAAGGGAATGGCAACGCATTCCAGTGTTCTTCCTTGGAAAATCCGGTGGACAGAGGAGCCTGATGGGATGCAGTTCTGTAAAGGTTGCCGAAGAGTTGGACATAATCTGGTGACTAACCAACAAGCACCCATATGCTCCAACCTTAGAGCTCATCAGACTTTGCACTTGGCTTCTTTCCCTGTACTCACACCCTACCTCTGCAGAGCTCTCAGAAATCCTGTCAAGATCTCAAGGGTCCACATTGCTCCTCCTTATCTATGGCCTGCCTAGCATCTTCATCAAGCTCCTCATGCCAGCTAAACCTCCCAACCTGCGTGGTGCCCTGGGACCTTGTCCTAGTTCTACACAAACTTCGTCCCAACTCAAAGCCAAGTACAAGGGATCACGGATGATGAGGAAGGCTGGAAGGAACAGAACCTTCAGGGCAAATGTACAGAATGTAGACAGTGCTCAGAGAAACACAGTGTCCCCAGGGGAATTTTAAGAAATGGAATCATATGATAAGCACATGAGAAATCATACTTTTAGACTGGAAGAACATTTTAGGTTAGGGAACAAGAAATACTGGCAAAGATAGTGTTACAGTCACCAGACATGAAAAATCAAACACAGGATCAAACAAAGGGTCTTTTGATGAAGTCAAAGTCAGCGGCATCTGACAAACAAGGCCACAAGCAGATTTAGAAACGGATTATAATTTCTCCTTCTCAGTTTTGTTGTCAAAAAGACTCCATGGGTCTGCTGGCAAATAGAGTAGATGGTAAAGCTTATGAAGGGCCTGTGGGAGACCAGGAAAGAGGCAGGGAGGTGGGAGAGAGTGGGCAGAGAGACAGTAGGATTTTGACAGGACGATGAATTGCATCCAAATAAATAAGATTTAATAACAGAGTATGAAAAGACAAAGTCCTCATTTTCACCTGTCCTTGGATTTGCAAACACAGATATTTCCTTTAGAGAGGAAACCACAGTATTTATGATTGGTTCATATTTCACACCTTTATTCATACATATCCTGTAATGTAAAAGGCCTATTTCTTATTACATAGGAAATGCTAAATGCACTGGGGATTCACAGAAAAGCTCAAAGCTTTTTGAGGAGAAGTTCACATAAGTAGTTGGTCACAGGAGTACAGCCTAAAAAACAAAGCCTTCTTTCTGACTCTGCAGAAATGAAGTACTGACATGTGAAACCTGCTGAGAGTTTCATCTGTTTTTACTCTGAAAGCCTCATTCTTTTTGTCTAAGTATGTGCATGCACACATCATGCTCTTAAAGATGCTAGCTAACACTGACATTTCCAGCACTGGGTAGAGAATGTAGCAGCGCCCCCTAGTGCTGTCTGTATCCATTTACAGTCCAGGAATGTATGAAGCGATCGGACCCTTCCAATTCTCATCCCCAGGCTGTCAGAACACTCAAACCCCAAAACTTGAATTTGTTAATATGATAATTGCTAACCAAAACTCAAACAATATGAAGTTTTAGTAAAAGGAAAAATGAAGGCAAGTCAGAAATAGGAACTTTCAGTCAAACCTTTTAGTTAGCAATTTTTACAGTTATGATGCAGATCAATGCAATGTTACTTGCACATACAAAAAGTAATACTTGCAATATAGGAACAACATATACCTATGCATTATCAGGTGAAGGTGAGTTGGCTTTAAAAAAATGGGTCCCTGGCGCTAGGATATGGGGGGCTGACTAATTTGATTCTTGCTCTAGATAATCTGATACATTGAGTTCCTTTATATCAGATTTAAACTTATTAAAGAGTAAATCAGTAGAGTAGAGAAGGAAATGGCAACCCACTCCAGTATTCTTGCCTGGAGAATCCCATTGGCAGAGGAACCTGGCAGGTTACAGTCCATGGGGTCGCAAGGGTCGGACACGACTTAGCAACTAAGCCACCACCGCCACCACCAAATCAGTAGAGAAGATCAAGTTTTCCCCTTCTTGTCACATAGCCAGTTAATATCACATCTTCCAATACTTTTTAAATAATGAGGCCTCCTGGTAGATACAAAAATGCTGCTCTCACATTTCCCTTCTTCTTGTACTTTTTCCTTATTCAGTTCAGTTCAGTCATTCAGTCGTGTCTGACTCTTTGCGACCCCGTGAATCGCAGCACGCCAGGCCTCCCTGTCCATCACCAACTCCAGGAGTTCACTCAGACTCACATCCATTGAGTTGGTGATGCCATCTAGCCATCTCATCCTCTGTTGTCCCCTTCTCCTCCTGTCCCCAGTCCCTCCCAGCATCAGGGTCTTTTCCAATGAGTCAGCTCTTGGCATGAGGTGGCCAAAGTACTGGACTTTCAGCATCAGCATCAGTCCTTCCAATGAACACCCAGGACTGATCTCCTTTAGGATGGACTGGTTGGATCTCCTTGCAATCCAAGGGACTCTCAAGAGTCTTCTCCGACACCACAGTTCAAAAGCATCAATTCTTTGGTGCTCAGCTTTCTTCACAGTCCAACTCTCACATCCATACATAATCACTGGAAAAACCACAGCCTTGACTAGACAGACCTTTGTTGGTAAAGTAGTATCTCTGCTTTTCAATATACTATCTAGGTTGGTCATAACTTTCCTTCCAAGGAGTAAGCGTCTTTTAATTTCTTTCCTTATTAGAAGTCTATTAATCAGCACGTCAAATGTAGGTCCATAATTACGGCTTTTTAAGATCTTAGTAAAAAAAAAAAAAAAAGCTGACTGTCTCTCAAGAAATGTTCATGTCTACATAATAATGATATTGATGACTATAACTAACATACTAGTTACTAGTCATGTCTGACTCTTTGAGACTCCATGGACTGTAGCCCACCAGGCTCCTCTGTCCATGGAATTATCCAGGCAAGAATACTGGAGTGGGTTGCCATTCCCTTCTCCATGAGATCTTCCCAACCCAGGGATCAAAGTCAGGTCTCCTGCAAGGAGTTTTACAGAAATGATCTCATAACAAACCAGTGAGTGGGCATATGCTTCCGTGTTTTATAGAAGAGGAAGGAAACCAAGTCTAAAGCCACACATCTGACGGGGGTGGCTGCAGAGAGATTTAAACCCAGAAAGTCTGACTATGGCTCCTGCCCTGAATCACTCCAGAGTATGCTATCTTGCAAAGGCAGTAGTAGAACTAGAATCTACAGAGGAAGGTAATACAGATGGGTGGGCACATGAACTGGCATGTACTTTTGTTGCCATGGACCCAAGATGGGGATGGTGAGGTGTCTGAGAATTTGTGCATCAACACTGGCCTTGAGGAGCAGGTGTCATTATGCACTACCGGTGCTTACCTCATTCTACCACTTCTGAACTATAGCTGAGACCCCCCCCCCACACACACACACACAATGCTCCATTGAGATCAGAGTCTCTGTTGAGGTTACTTAATGTGACACTTAAGAGAAAGTTTTTTAAGGGGAGATCTCTGTAGAATTTAGAGGCTGCTCTTACCAGTTAGAATTTTTTTAAAAGCATAAAATCCAGGTAAAAAGAAAATATTGAACAGTAGTTCTAGCTAAGAACAAGAGGCCAGCTAAACCCATGCTGAAAGTACTGGAGCCTTGACTCCAGAGAAGCTTGACGACCTCTGGAAATAGGTGTTTTCTCTCAGTGTACTGCATAGCAACCTGAGAGGATGGCCCAGATCACTGAGACCACACTTGATTTTTTTTTTTCTGTACAAGCCTCATCTGTTCTTGGAGACAAGGCAGTTCCTGTCATAATGGAGAATGTCAGAGTTTTAGCCCTGACTTCACACAAGAAATAAAGCCTCAACTTTTTATATTATCTTTGATAAAATTAGATAACTAGTTTTATTTTCTTTTACTTTCTTGTCATTTATTACTAAACTAATGCTTGGTTATTGCTACCAGTAAAATCATCAGAAGTTGTATAAAGGAAAAGAGTCATATCCATCTACTCAGTTTTCATTATTCCCAGACATGTGCAAGATGTTTTGTCTTATAAATAAATGCCCTATACATATTGTTCTGCCTCAGGCAAAGCATTGGTGCTGTTGTTAAGTTGCTCTGTCACTTGTGACTCTTTTGTGACCCCACGGACTGTAGCCTGCCAGGATCCTCTGCCCATGGGACTTCCCAGGCAAGACACTGGAGAGGGTTGCCATTGCCTCCTTCAGGGGATCTTCCTGACTCAGGGATCAAATTTATGTCTTCTGCAATGGCAGGTGAATTCTTTACTGTCGAGCCACTAGGGAAGCCATTTTACATTTTGTTTGACATAACTTGCAAAAATGGTAACAATTGACTATCCAACCAGCAATGTATAAGGCTGACCATTTCCTAATATTCTTAACTGTAATGGATTAAATTTTATCAATATGATGAATTTTAAAATATCTCATTTTCAATTTGCATTTATTCTATGATGAGTAAATGAGATTGAATATGTTCTTGTCTATAGTCTATTTAAATTTCACATCTATATTATTTGCCTGTTTTTCTACTGGGTAATATGCCTTTTTAAAAAAATTCTAAATATTATTTTAATATTAGGGATCTCAGCCCTTTGCTTTACATATCCACTGACACTTTCCTCCAGTCTCTCAATTTTTTCTTTCTATAATATCTTTTACCACCCAATTTAAAAAGTTACACAGTTTAATGTATCTTTTCTTTGGGTTTCACGGTTGCCTGTCTTGCTAGGAAAGTTTTTCTAACATTTTCATTATTTCATATATTTTATTTATACCTTTAACTGATCCGGAATTCATTTTGTAAAACAGATTGATATTTAGTTTTCTTCTTTGCTGTTTTGGTTTGTTTGCTTCTATGCTGGATACTCAAGTATGCTATCCAATTTTTTGTTTAGCTGAACCAAAGTTTTCTCACTAGATTTAAATGCCATCTTTGTCAAATGTAATTTCTTACATTTCTTTGTATCTATTTCCAGACATTTATTGTGCAGCACTAACATCTGTGTATAAGTCTTTGCTGGTTCCATTCTGTTTGATTTTCAGTAGCTTTATAGAAACATTTGACATCCAGTAAGTTTCCCCCAGTACTTTGAAACTCCAGTACTTTGGCCACCTCATGTGAAGAGTTGACTCATTGGAAAAGACTCTGATGCTGGGAGGGATTGGGGGCAGGAGGAGAAGGGGACGACAGAGGATGAGATGGCTGGATGGCATCACTGACTCGATGGACGTGAGTCTCAGTGAACTCCGGGAGTTGGTGATGGACAGGGAGGCCTGGCGTGCTGCGATTCATGGGGTCGCAAAGAATCGGACACGACTGAGCCACTGATCTGATCTGAAGTTTCCCCCGGTGTTCTCCCATCAATTTTTTGGTTCTTCTCACATTCTTTTTCTTCTATGTGAATCTTGAAATTATTGTATACAGTCCCTTCCCACCAACTAGCAAAAGCCCACTGATGGTCTACTAGAAAATGAATTCAATTAGGCCAAATTTTTAAAAGGATAAGCAGTTACAAAATGTCCCACCATAAAGGAATGCCCATTGTTAGTAACTTGTGATTTCTGTCTGGAAGACAGATTTTTTATTTTCACACTCTGGAGTTTAGAAAGTAATTAGGAAATGCTGAAATGTACGTTCTTTCTCAGGACTCAATAACTCTCTCTAGTCTAGAGATTCAAAATGCTCTTTAGCTCAGGAAAATTGTTTTCTATTATCTCTGTCTTCTAGCCTCATTTTTTCGACCCAGAATTTTTCTATGGTTGCATGTTATGCCTCTAAATATGTTCTCCAAGTCTCCTGTTTTCTCATGACTTTAATTTCCTTAGGCCTTCACTCCAGATTGGGCTATTTCTGCCTTTTGATCCTTTACATAACAAATTCAGTTTTCAGCACAAATCATTCTCCCGTTCAGGTTATGTAGTAATTTTTTTAGTTTTAGAATTTAAGTTGGTGCCCAAATGACATCTTCCCAACACCTCTCTGTCATTGTGATGAGGGTTCTCTCCTGTTTCTCTCATTAGTTGTACTTCATCGAGAACTGCTGTTCTTAGATGGTTCTGTGCTCTCAAGATCACGTTTCTCTTCAGTGAGTCGTGTTCCCTCCTGACTGGGATTCTGTACTCCTTCAGGACTCACAGACCTCAGGTTTTTAAAGCCTCTTGAGCAGTGACGAACCAGTCAGGGGTGGCAGACAAGAGTTTCCCCCACTACTATTTAATAGTAAATTAGTTCATAAACTGTGAGTCCTTTGAGGGGTGACACAAAGAATTGCCACTCTGCTCCCCACCCTCCCCAGGACAGGAACCATCTTTTCCATTCACAAGGCCTGGCAACACTCTCAGCTTCTTGTTGGAGGCACCTCTGATATTACCAACCAGGTGACGTGGAGTAACTGGGTAGGTTGGCGGGGTGCGGGGTGGGGCGGTTTGCAGGGACGGGATCCCTAGGGTTCAGAAGGTACTATAGTTTCTAAGTTTGGGTCTTTGCTTTGCCTTGGAAAACAGCGATCTTTGCTTCTTTCTTCAGGCTCCCATTGGCCACTAGGAATAAGCATTCTTTACCTGCCTAGTCACTGGGGAACCCAAGAGAACCACAGCCTCATAGGTACCCTGCATCCCCTCCTGAAAAGGGAGGCAGGAAGAGGCGTTCCATCATTTTCTCCCTTGATCCGTTATTAGATTAGAACAGAGACAACAGTAGACATCTGTGCTGTGTCAAACAGTTATCTTCCATTCACAGAGAGTCAGAGTGAGAATTTATGTCAGTTAAGCGGGGGACATTTTTCTACTTCATCTCTATTTCATACTTCTGAACAGAGGGACTGGAGATTGGATAAGAAGCACTGGGTTGCCCGAAAAGTTTGTTCAGGTTTTTCCATTAGGTATGAAAGAAAACCTTAATGAGCTTTTTGGCCAACCCACTATTTAATGTAGATAAATATGGGTATGCCATTTTATGGGCTTTCCTGGTGGCTCAGATGGTAAAGAATCCGCCTGCAATGTGGGAGACCTGGGTTTGATCCCTGGGTTGGGAAGATACTCTGGAGGAGGGCGTGGCAACCCATTCCAGTGTTCTTGCCTGGAGAATCCCCATGGACAGAGGAGCCTGGAGGGCTACAGTCCATGGGGTCGCAAAGAGTCGGACATGACTGAGTGACTGAACACAACAGCACATGCCATTTTGCTTGTGGAAAGGATACATTTTTGAGAAGCCTCACAGTATATGATCCCATCAGGGACAATACCAGGGATTCCAAACAGCTCAGCAACTTCCCCTGAGAGAATCCCTTCCCTGACCTTAACTCACAACCTCGTCAATCACTGAGTCCAGGCCAACCTCTCTGGCCTGAACTATTCCTTCCA
Source organism: Bos javanicus (assembly GCF_032452875.1). Lineage (NCBI taxonomy): Eukaryota > Metazoa > Chordata > Mammalia > Artiodactyla > Bovidae > Bos > Bos javanicus. The sequence goes on from NC_083875.1 coordinate 26,573,311, forward strand.
AAGAATATTTCAGCCTAATAGTTTCTGAGGCATGCCTTTTGGTTTGGCTTTTGGTGAAGGTAATATGAGGAGCCTTGAGACCCATGCATCCTTAGGGTTTTCAAGAAATATCATGTTTGATTATTCTTGATTCACAGTGCCTTACCAATATCACATAACAATTTCCACTAAATGTGAAATCTTCTAACTAGGCATGAAATGTTAGCAGTAGTCCAAAGTAGCCTAAACTCTTAAAAAAAAAAAAAAAAGAATATAAAGCAAATATGGCAAAAAAGATTGCACTGGTTAAATTCAGGTTTGGTCACACTGGTGTTTGTAATGTCTCTCTCTAAACTCTTCTGCAGGTTTGAAGTATTTTGTTTCAAATTCAAAAGATTCTTCTTGATGGAAATGATAACTCTCAGTAGATTTAGTACAAACTGAGAATCAAACGGTTAAAAATGCATTTATAAGCTGTTAATTTCCACTTGGCGATTCTGGGTGACTTTGTGATGGGAGCAAAGAGAAAGTCTTTTTACGGTGTTCTCCTGCCTATACTTCAGCAAATTTTTATTTCTTGCTGAGGACTCACTTTTCTGACGTCAGGGTTAATGGAACAACCACTTAGCTGGGTTCCCTGTTCCGTGTCTGAAGATGAAGGAGGTAAGTAAGGCTCTCGACCACAACACACCTTTCATTGCCTAACAATCTCAAGCATGTCCTATCCTTATAATAGCCAAGCTCCTTCTCCACAGTTTCATTCTCTCTCAATTCATATAGAAGTATGCAAAACGGGATGAAGTCAATGCTCAGACTGTGCACACAAAGGTGACACATCCGTGATCTTTCCTCGCTGGGTCACACTGTACCGTACTTTTTCTGTTCAAACACAGGAACCATACAGCCATGCAGGGAAAAAATACAGACACAGAACACACTGTCAACCTATTTTTCAATTAGAGTGAGGGTGACAGATATTCAAAAAGAGAGAGAGAAAGAAAGAGAAACTGCAGGAGAGAGAGAGAGAGAAGGAATAGGAATCTCTTTGGTGACAAGGCACACAGACCAAAGCAGGGTTAGGGGACCCCCTAACGGAGGATGTTTTTGCTGCAGCTCAGGAATATAACAATGTTAGAAGAGTCCAGGTCCTGCAGTGGCTCTGAAATCATCTGACTCTGATATTTATATCCTACTGCTTCATTTTCTTTTCTTTCTTTCTTTGGGTTAAATTGCCACTAGTTCCTTTTTTTAATACTAAAAGTCACCACATTCAGGAACTTAAGACATTACATAATGTTCAGACTTAGCGTTTCTGAACATACGATAGAATCGTGTTTTGGAAACCACACAGAGGATCCTGAACTGGTTGGATACACCCTGGATTACAGGTCCCTATGCAACAGGCTGGAAGAGCCGGGGTGGGAAGCCAGGTTTTTTATGTACTCCACAATCGATGGCCCATCATCGCTGAGTCCACATGCCACTGCTTTCGGAAAGAAGGGCCAGGGTACATGCCAGCCCCCACCCTCCCAGATACTAGAATTACAGCTTCCGTGTTACACTACCATCCATGGTGGGCACTGTGAGTGTTCAGATTTACTACTTTTGAAAATATTGAAATTACAGTATCTAGAGAATTTTCAAAGTTGCAGCCCTCAAATTATAAGACAGTTGACTTTGGAATATCTTTCCCTGTCAATGGAAAAGGAAAATAAAATTACTACCTCATCTGACAGGTCAAGTTATTCTTCTGGACAAATTCTCCATCCCCTTCCTTATTAGTATAAAATATTAATTTCTTACCACACCAGCAAGCCCCTTCAGCAAGGCCCTCTTTCTTCTATCATGCCTAGTGCCTCCCTCCACCCCTTCGTCTCTCTCCTTGCCCTGGCTTCCTCACCATCTGTGCTGTTCATACTCACGGTTCCCTCCCTCTTTCTTCGGGCCTCTGCTCAGTTATCACCTTAACAGGGAGAACTTCCCAGGCCACCGAGTCAAGACCATCATCTGCCATCACGCCCTGAACTTCACTCGCTCAGTTTCTACTTGAGCTGCAGCTGCTGCTGCTAAGTCACTTCAGTCGTGTCTGACTCTGTGCGACCCCATAGACGGCAGCCCACCAGGCTCCTCCGTCCCTGGGATTCTCCAGGCAAGAACACTGGAGTGGGTTGCCATTGCCTTGTCCAATGCACTTGAGCACTTCCTGCCAAAAGAGCTTCAGGGGTTTCCTTCTCTTATCTGTGCTTTCTGCCAAGGTAAACTCCTCCTGTGTTCCCAACACCTAGAACACCAGCACTCAATAGGTATTCATTCAAGAAATAAGTGAAATGCTGTTGGAGAAAATGAATAAATGACACTTTCTTCCTGTTTCTTCAAAACTTAAGCCTTCAGGATAATTATTACATCCTACTTCTCAGTAGGACACTCTAATGCATTTGATAAATGTCATAGATGATAACAAACTGTCAATACTATTGTTTCTAATACTATTAATAGTTACTGTTAATATTAGAACATGGAGATGATGATATTATGCTTCATTACTTGAGAAGAAAATGCTACACAATTCAGCTCCTGTCTGCAACACTCTCCATTCTTTGCATATGTTAACAGCCATTCTCAACCTTTTTGTTGTCTTTTATCTCTGGGAATCTGGTTGAGTCTGATTGGATCCTATACCTAGAAAAATGCATAAAAACCTAAATTCTCTAGAAAATTGACAGGTTCATAAACCCTCCTAAGTGTCACCAAAGCATCGGTTAAATGTTTCTGTTACTGAGCTCTAGAAAGAGGTAGGTGTCTTGCAGTTATTAATTAGAAAGTCTTCTCTGCACATCAGTATAAGCTTTAAATAGGACTTACTGAACTATTCATTTTCTGGAGATACATATTTCATTTTAATGTGGGCTGACGGTGATAATAGTGGTGTTAGCAGTGGTTTATGTGTGTGCATGAGTGTAAGTGTATGTGTTCCCCTAGGACTCACATATTAAAACACATTAAAAAGTAGTGGGGAAATCTTGGTTTGTGCATCAATTATTCACTTTGCAGCTATTAGACTGCAGGTATGTAATTTAATTTCTTTCTGATTCATTTTTCTTATCTTTAAAAGGAGGGAAATAGCATATACCTTAGAGCACTGTTATAAAAATTAAAGAAGAAGACATACGTAAAGTCTCTTCGGTTCTATGTACCTGACATACGTAAGCAAAGAGCAAATAAGTATTATAATCCTGCTTAGATATCATTTTTTTCTTTTGTCTGATGTCCTCATCTCCCTTTTATTTGGGAACCCTTAGACCAAGGTACTAGATGAACATATTTTAAAAATCATTTTGAGTTTCCACATAGAACTATACATTGGCCTTTTGATGACTTTCCTAAAAATAGAACTAATTCACAATTTATTGCAGTTCACACAGAATGAAAGATTAAATCACTGTTGGATTATAAGCAGACATTAACCCAATTATTCTTCAAAATGGCAATATATTTGCTGCATACCATCAGTATCATCAAGCAAGAGTAGAAATTACATTACTCTAAATATACACCAGATGGCTCTAGGGTGACATGGTTATTACAAAAATAAGAGTCCTGATTGTTTATAGTTCCCCCAAGGGCAAAAATCTGCGTCTAATCTGTATCTGTAACCCACAGCAACCAATTGAGGGCTATAGGAGTGAAATATATTTTAGTTTGTGGTAATAGCAACAATTTGCCATTCTTTTCAGAACTACAGTCTCTGCTAATTTGTCTAAAAAGATTTGAAGATTTCAAAGTAGATAAGAGAAATGGCGATATTGGATTTCTAAGGTGGGGGTTAGTTGATGTCCAAGGATATGAAAGCGGAAGAATTGTATTTGTAGATGCTCAATTTCAAAACTCAGAGTGGTAAATTATGCTGCTACTCAAGATGTGGGCTGAGTGAGAACATCAGACCATATGCCTTTGCCCTTTTATTTTACTTCTTCAGTGAAAAAATTACAGTGAATAATAATCATTTAAAGAATGTTGTGTGCTTACTTGTGCCAGGTACTGTTCTAGGTTCTGGGGACTCAATGGAGAAAAGAACAGATGTGCGTGCATGCATGCTAAGTACCCTCAGTCGTGTTCAACTCTTTGTGACCCCATGGACCGTAGCCCACCAGGCTCCTCTGTCCACAGGATTTTCTAGGCAAGAATACTGGAGTGGGTTGCCATTTCCTCCTCCACGGGATCTTCCTGACCTAGGGATCAAACCCATGTCTCTTAGGTTTCCTGCATTAGCAGGTGGGTTCTTTACCACTAGGACCACCTGGAAAGCAACATAATCCACCCTCCTTCCCCTGCAGGGGAGGGGGTGGGAGGGAGAGAAGGATATCAGTGAGGAAAAATGAAGGCTTTACTTTTCATTTCCTTTAATAAAATTTCTTTTCCTTTAATCTGACTTTTGTTGTTGTTTAGACACTAAGTCCTACCTGATTCCTTGCAATCCCATGGACTGTAACCCACCCAAGCTCCTCTATCCATGGGATTTCCCAGGCAAGATTACCAGACTGGGTTGCCATTTCCTTCTCCAGGGGATCTTCTTGACCCAGGGATCGAGACGATCCCTGGGATCGAACCCATGTCTTCTGCATTGGCAGGCGGATTCTTTACCACCTAGGAGGCCAATCTGACTTATAGTCATACATAAATACATATCAAAAAAATAAATGCTTTTAATAAGCAGACAAACCTTTCCTTTAAAATTCAACTAACCAATCAAACATTGGGTTCAGTTCCTTTGCAAATAACTTCCGTTCTAAGTTTCTCCAAACCAATAAAATGATCTCTTACTGAACTGATCACTTACTGAATTTCTTTAACCTTCCAGCAAAAGGTAGATACTACAGAGTTCATGAGCTTGATACTTTGGAATCAGTGGTTGGGGTCAATTTGGTTTCTTGGCTCTCAAAATTTGAATGAGCTGCTTATGTGATCACTATACCAATTCTAGAAAAAACTTACACAGATGACTTAAAGCGGAGCCTATGGGTCCTTATTCACTTTTCCTGCCCTGACTTCCCTACTGGGGTACCAGTTATATCCTGGCACATTTTTTTCTCATCCCCATCATTCCTGGCTTCCTAGTTCTCAACCCTGGCTGTGCCTTCAGTGCTTCCATTGCTCAATAAGGTAGCTGTCAGCCACATGTAGCTACCAAGCATTTGATATGTGAGGTCCAAATGCAGATGTCCTACTAAGTATAAAATATACATTGGATGTCTAAGACGTCAACAAAAAATTATAAAATACCTCAGTAGCACTTTAAAATAGTGATTCAATGTCAAAATAATATTTTCAACATACTAGGTAAGATGAAAATCTATTACAATTAATTTCATTGTTTCTTTTTAAAAACATTATCAACTGGAAAATTTTAAATTACATATGTGGCTTCCATTATATTTCCATTAAACAGTGATGTGCTAGGCTCCCTTAATGATACATTGGATTTCAGCTTTCCAGATGGTTTAAGGATGTTTGCTTCCTTGATAGGAAGCAGGAATTCACCAGATCTTCCCTTTTCACCCCCACCTTGATGGTCAGGCTCTTTGCCAGATACAAGTAATCCATTTCAGAACTTCTAAATGAAATGCAAAGGAGAAGCAATATGCAGCATTATTTTATCATAGTTGTTTGTGACAGTTCTATCTGATCCTCTCATACCAGAAATGACAGGAGGCACTGCATAGACTACAAGGAAGCTGGGTAGGGCTCAGGAGCAGTCCCTGTCAGCAACGAGCTTCCAGGCAAATCGAAGCAGACAGGCATGATTCAATAGGCAGATGAGTTCCCTGGGTGATGTGGTCCTTACATAGTACCCCATTCATCACCACAGCTTGTTTACATCAGAAAGTTGCAAGAGACCACAGGGATTTAGAAATAAGAGAAAATCCAGATAGGTGGGGGACATGAGGAAAAGTCTCATGAAAAAAAGTGATAAATGAGCTCATGCTTGAAGGCTGGGGTGGAAGAATGAAGGATCATGTATTGGGGGTAAAGAGGAAGAGGACAGAGAGGTGTAGAGAATGCTTGGGGAAGAATGAGTCATTGAGTTTGGCTGCAGCAGAGTGGCCAAAGACTGGAGAGTAGTGAAGGTTGTGACTAAGAATGTGGGAACACTGGACTCCGGGCTGGACTCCTACCGTGGTTGACAGTGGGAGCTGCCATAGCTATGCCTAGGGAGAACCATCATGCTGCACAGTTGACGTGAAATAGAGAGGCTAGGAGTGAAGAGATCAATTAGGAAAGTCTGAGCACAGTCTATGCCACAGAGGTTGTAATTTGCCCTTCCACATTCCTGGTGCAGAGTGCCTGCTGATCATGGCATTCTTTCCCAGATGTAACCTCTGGACTCTTCTCAATGGGGCTTTGGGAAGCTATATACTCACACATGGAAGAAAACTGATTTTCTACATTTTATTTAGCAAAAGGGTTATGACCCTTATTTAGGGTGGTAGCAATGTGGCAGATGAGGAAAAATGCAAAATCATCTCAGAGATTGAATACATACACCTGGTATCTTACTAGAGAGGGGGAATACAATTGTACTAAGCATTCTTACCATCTTTACAAGGATAATGTTGGTGCCACCAACAGAAACAGAGCTGCCCCTGAAGACTGGTCTTTCCATCCAAGATGACAAGTTTCACGGTAAGCTTGTTGAAAGACTCTTCATGGTTTTTCCACCAAAGATGATGAACTTTGTTGTAGGCCTGTTGCATAGGAGGCAGCGGTGGATCATTTATAAAGATAAGCCCAGGAAGCTTTAGGATGTATATCCTGGGGCAGTGGATAGAGGATGGGTCAGACATACTTGATTGGAAAGTCTTCTACCTAGAAGTCAGAGTTGAAAACATGGGCTTACATGGGAAGGTGTGAGGCGAGAATTTCAGGGCATGCCTACATTTGTGTTCAGGATGAAGGGGGGTGGGTGTATAGCACACATCTGATCCCAGAGGCCCAGACAGAGCAAAATTAATAGAATTCCATAGAGGCTGACGGGGAAGAATTTTAAGGAGATACTTTGTTTCAAAAGTCAGAATAATTAGAGGGGGTAAAATGACAATCACGTTTGCTCCCTGGGGGATCACTGGTCATCTCTCAGAGAGTTCTCAGTTAGAGAGGTAAAGATGCAAGCAACTCTGCAATGGAGTGAGCTGATTATTCAGGGCATAAAAGCACTGAGCAAAAGAGAACAGAAGAAGGAACACTACTTTGAAAAAATTCCAAGAGAGAAGGAATGCATTTTGACTTTTGTAGACTATAATAGACTTGAAACGGGTATATTCATAGGATGAAAGGAAGGCCTTGATGCAAAGGGCAAGATGAATATAACCTGGAAAAGGTATCATGGATGGAGCAAAACTCAGGTAGCTTAAGGAAATGTGATCAAGGACACTGGTGGGGTAAACTTAGAAGAGGCCAGACCTTCTGAGCCAATGGTGAAGAGAGAGAGAGAAAATACAGACACAGGAATATTTAGCAACTCGGGGAAGGTAAATAACTCATCATTAGTCACCAAATAAGTTAGGAACCCATGACTCGAATCCAGGCCCACCTGGCTCCAAAGCCCTGTCAGGTGGCCAGTACCCTCAGTCTTCAGGCTGTTAAACTGCACCCTCCATCTCAGAGCCTGGCAGACAGAAAGGGGATGAATGTTTGTTGAACATACAAATTAATGAATGACCAAATCATTGTGACTATCAATTATTACTACACAATACGTTAGATGTAGTAAGTATAAGACCATGGGCTGGAATATCATTCTCTAATGTTCTCTCATCCTGGCCATTCAGACTGGTTCAGGCCCTGTCCAATTCAGGCTATCAGGTGAAAAAGCCTGACTGGACACACATCCACTGGTCAACCATGAACCCCTGCACACAGCAGAGTTAGTGACTGGCAAGCACAAACATGTGTGACACAGGCATCAGTATTGGGCTGGGGTGGGGGGGGGGGGAGGGGGAGGTAGACCAGATGACTGAACTTTTATAGACCCCCACATGATACTGGACCACTGTATACAATATTAAGTAAAAACTTAGAGTGAAAAAAGGTTCAAAACTCACTCAACATGTCTATGGTCTATCCTTCGCCATTGTATTTTATTTTGCTGCTCATTTCAGTATCAGCCCCCACCCACATTTTCATGCCAACAACACTGTTATATAGCTCTCAAAGGGAGGAGTACTGAAAATGCAAATATGTGACTTAAAAACTGTTTGAGAACACCGCTTCACTAAAACTATAGAAAAAAGGCTTCTCTTTTTCTCCCAAATATTTTGTTTACAAAAAATACTGAAATCAAACATTTATGTTATTCAGAACAAAAAACAGCAAAATTCACTGCCAGTAAAATTATTCCGTAGTAGTTACTGTATTAAGCATAAGGAAGAGAAATCATTTGCAACAATCTGACAGGTACATGGAGGCCAGTCTGTCGCTCTACAACTCCCTGATTTGATCTTTATCACACTTGATCTGTTTCTCTTCTCCACCACTCCCAATCCTAATCTCAGTTCGTACAAGAAAGTGAGTTGGAAAAATCCTTACCAACACTAGCACTTTCCTATAAACCAGTGTAATGATATCCACTGGTATCCTTGCATTTTATGTCTTCTAGTCCATGGGGTTGCAGAGCTGGACAGGACTGAGCGACTTCAAAAGGAGACAATGCTGGGAATGACTCTCTAATGAAAATAACTCTTACACCTAAGCTGGGGAGATAAAAGAACAAAGGGCTCAACAATTCCAAGACCCACCCCTTTCTTATCTAAAGTGCCTCCTGACTTTCTGTGCCTACAGGCAGGCATAGGATCTGGGCTGTCCAGTGTCAGAGGCCTAGTCTCCTGCTTCTGAAGCCTGGGCAAGACTTCCTCCATTTTAATTTCCCTGACACTTCAGATGATTCTTAAAGCGTTTTTGGATGGTTTTCCCCTTGTTTCTCTTCATTAGAGCTATATCAATGTTCTTCTTTGACTCCTCCCTTCTTTCTGTAATGTTAGAGAAGGGTCAGAAACGGGAATTATCCATTTTGGGGCACCTGTTACAAATCAGGCACTGTGTTGGTTAATCTCATCTAACATTCCTAACAATCCTATTCTATTCCCATTTTACAGATGGGAAATGCATTCAGATTAATATCTGGAGGGCAGAGGCAAGATCTGCACCCAGGTCTAACCCCAAAGCCCAGTTCCTTCCACCTATTCTCAGCTGCCTGCAAATGAGGTTCAAATCGGGCATTTCCTGCTCCCAAAGGCACTGTGTGATGAATAAGCCACCCACTCACTGCAGACAAGAGAGGATGGAAGTGTAACGACAGGGTCCTAATTCATTTTCCTCTCTTTTGCAATTATCTCATTTCAAAATTATATTGAACATTGCAGGGATTTCCCACACAATTCTAGTATTCATTCATTCTAAATCTCTTAAAGCAAACAGTGTGGTAGTTATTCTCATAGAGGGCTGTAGTCAGAATCGAGGCCTCTGAATCTAAATCAGAATTGTAGATGAAAAGTGGCTCTCTTCAGACAAATATTTGGAGCCCAGATAAAAAGTTCACAGTTCTTCAGGAAGCCTCCAGAGGGCGATAAAGTGCAAGCAATGGCCAAGCCTGGGCCTTCCACACACATAGTCCAGTGTGACCGGCTCACAGGCTAGTACAGGAAGGTTTTGAAGAATAAACGAAAAAAAAAAAAAAAAGACCTTTAGCAAAATAATTGCATTTAATGTTGCTTTGTATTAACTAAAAGATACATCAAATACAGAGTTTAAAATTAAAAATTTTAACAAAGGAAGGAAGTGTACTATTTCTTGGTGATGCTCTGTGTAAAACGGAATGGGACAATTTATTAGGAATACAGAATCTTTTCAAATGCATCAAGGTGCAGCAAAGACGATACAGTGTTTCCTTGTGTGTGTGTACTCTTGCTCAGTCCTCTGATTCTCTGCAACCCCATGGACTAGCCCACCAGGAGGTTCCTCTGTCCATGGGATTCTCCAGGCAAGAATACTGGAGCAGGTTGCCATTTCCTACTCCAGGGGATCTTCCTGAACCAGGGATCATACCCAAGTCTCTTGTCTCTCCTGCACTGCCAGGTGGACTCTTCACCACTATCGCCATGTGGGAAGCCCCCTGTGCTTAATTTTTTTTTTTTTTTAAGTACCCATTCTTCATTTCTCTGAAGTCAATCAAACATTGGTATCTTCAAGGCAGTCTATATTATGTTTCTGTCCAGGGGAACATTTTGGAATTATTAGATTTATATAGTGATTTTCCTCTGAAGAGCTCAAAATGTCTCATCCAAAACATTCATATAAAGAATACCAAATGCTTTCCAAAATGCCAAAAGCAAGTCAGGTAAGCAGCAGAGCATAGAATATGAGAGCAGTGAGAAAGTAAGAGCAGACACGTAGATGCAAACAAATCTAAAAGTGCCAGTGTGGAATCATAAGTCCATCTCTCCTGCACACTGTGCCCCTGTCTGCAAACTCCATGCCATGCTGTCACTCCTGAGCTAGTAAACAGGTATGCCACCCCAGACCACTCCACTTAGGGGTGTGCTGATACAGGTGTGAATTCCAGGGAGGCTGATGGGCAGGTGACCCTTCCCCCACACGGGAGGGCTCATGGTCTGCCCAGCAAGACACATCTCCTGACACATGACATCTTTTTGGATATGTTTGGGGGCATAGATAATCAAAACGTGATTATTTGTTTGTTAACTGGATCTGTTTTCACTTGGAGGTACAAAAGATATCACTAAATATTAAGAAGTTTGAAAATACATAGGACAGCTATATATAAAACTATATATAAAATATATATATTCATATATATATATAAATATATTTATATATATAAATATACAACTATATATAAAATATATAGGACAACTATATATAAAATAGATGACCAGCAAGGCCCTACTGTATAGCTTAAGGAACTATACTCAATACCTTGTAGTAACCTATAATGGAAGAGAATACAAAAAAAGAATACATATATTTATACATATATATATGTATAACTGAATCACTTTGTTGTTCATCTGAATCAGAACTTTAAAAAATCAATTATATTTCAAGATTTAAAAAAAAATACATCTCTCTTTCAGTCTCTGAAAGAGACTGTGTGAAGATTCAGCCCCTCACACTGGAATAAAATATATTTACATAAAATAAAATATATTTACAACTAATTACTTCTATAATTCTAGAGGCACATAACTCTGGAAGTATTCTGAACCATATCCTTTATGACTCTTGAAAATAAAATACATATTACATTATGGGAAACTGACTAGCACTGGAATGTCAAGAATATCTATTGTCTGCATTGCATTACACTTTGCATTTTCCAAAAGAACATATGTGAATAAGATATGTATTTTTCTTCAGAGTCTCCTGAAAATATATCAAAGCTTTAATTTAATTCTTGTGCTTCTGAAATAAACTAACCGAAAAGATCTAATCTTGGCTGTATGAATAGGTATTAGATTTAGTAGACAGACGTGCAGCTTATCTTTTTTAGCAACCTAAAAATAAGAACTGGATGCAATTTCTTCCGAACTCTGATGAAAAGTGCAAACATACTGTTTCCATCATAATCACGGGAAAGGGAAGTAGGTCTGTGTACTGCTAAGGATGGAACAGCATTTGATGTGAACAGTAGGAGTCTTTTCACTCAGAGATATTTAGCTGGGTCCTAGAATCTGACATGCACAGAGGTAGTTAGACACAAGAATGTGAGTGGCATAGTCAGAACACCAAATTAATTATTTGGAATTTAAATAGAAAGACAACAATCTCTACGGGAGCCTCCCAAAAAAGTTACTTCTGCTAATAAGGAAAATCAAAGTGAAAGATTCTGGACTTCTCTTCTCAGACTAGAAACCTGGCAAGTCCTACATCCCCCATGAATGTGCTTTTTCCTTAGTTTCTAGCAATGTGGTCATGAACAACCAAGGCTAAAGGAAAGGAGCAGAAATCAAAGCCAATGACTTTAACAAAGGCAGGGAGAAACTCCCAGCAGGAGGACGCCAAGACTTCAGGGCCTTCAGCAGGGCCTTTCTGTTTGGTCCTCAGCTGTGCTGAGATGCACTCAGGAGGCTCAGCTCCACCCCTGAAACATGCACAGGGTCCCATTGCCTGGAGCTGACAACTGTATAACTACAGGCAGATTCCATAACCTCTCTCAGCGCGGAGAGGTTTTATTCCTTATATATAAATTAGAGAAATTAACACTCTATATGGGATTATTTCAAGGTGGTCCCTAAGCCCAATGCTAGGAACTTGGTAAGTACTCAATATTCTGCTAATTACTGGATCTAGTTCCTGTGTAGGCATAACATATCAACTCTGGAAGCACATGAAGGAAATCCGGGACAATGAAAATATGCACCAACAGAAGGAGTGGTAACTTTACAGTGGGGAAATTTAGCAAACACCACCAGAGCCAAGGGATTAAGGTCAACATCATCAGTGTTGACAGCAGGTACCCCTGACATGACATGGTGAAGAAGGCGCTTCCCTCCCAAAAAGTCTAACATCTTTCTAATTAATTGAAAAGCATCAGATAAACACAAATTGCAGAAATTCTCCAAAATGCCTATCCTACCTGGTACTCCTCAGAACTGCCAAGGTCATGAGAAACAAGGAAAGTCTGAGACTCTGTCACCATCTAGAGGAGTCTAGGAGACAGGATGATTAAAAACACTGTGGGATTCCAGGTAGGAATCTGCACCAGAGAAAAAGATATCAGGGGAAAACTAGTGAAACCTGAATAGAACTTCAGTTCAGTTCAGTCGCTCAGTCGTGTCCGACTCTTTGCGACCCCATGAATCGCAGCACGCCAGGCCTCCCTGTCCATCACCAATTCCCAGAGTTCACTCAGACTCACGTCCATCGAGTCAGTGATGCCATCCAGCCATCTCATCCTCTGTCGTCCCCTTCTCCTCCTGCCCACGATCCCTCCCAGCATCAGAGTCTTTTCCAATGAGTCAACTCTTTGCGTGAGGTGGCCAAAGTACTGGAGTTTCAAGCTTTAGCATCATTCCTTCCAAAGAAATCCCAGGGCTGATCTCCTTCAGAATGGACTGGTTGGATCTCCTTGCAGTCCAAGGGACTCTCAAGAGTCTTCTCCAACACCACAGTTCAAAAGCATCAATTCTTCGGCACTCAGCCTTCTTCACAGTCCAACTCTCACATCCATACATGACCACAGGAAAAACCATAGCCTTGACTAGATGAACCTTTGTTGGCAAAGTAATGTCTCTGCTTTTGAATATGCTATCTAGGTTGGTCATAACTTTCCTTCCAAGGAGTAAGTGTCTTTTAATTTCATGGCTGCAGTCACCATCTGCACTGATTTTGGAGCCCCAAAAATAAAGTCTGACACTGTTTCCACTGTTTCCCCATCTATTTCCCATGAAGTGATGGGAGAACTTAGGATTTAATTAATAATAATTATGGAACAATGATGGTTCCTTAATCGTGATACATGTACCATACCAATGTAAGATGTCACCTACAGAGGCCTCTGAGCAGGGCATATGGGAATCCTACTAACTGTAATTTTCTCATAAAGGTAAAACTGTTCTGAAACAAAATATTTACGTAAAAATAGGTTCCATAGAACATTTGGTACTTGACCTGTTGTGGCATGTATTTGAACCTTTCATAAAAGGCTGACACGTGCAATGATAGGGTTGTCTGAGGACAAATCCGTTTCTAAATCATATACAGGGTGATATTTTATAATGTGCTGTATTAAATGGCAAATATATTGCTCTCATCTTAAATACTCCTAAACCATGGTTAGTTGAATGTCCTTCTAGACAATTCTAGCTCAGTTAAATGTCAATCCGATGAGAACAATTGTCAGTCTTTGTGGGCTGGAAACAGAGAAGACTTCTGAGCCAGGCAAGCTGGGATTCAAGTCTTGGCCCTGACACACACTATTACTATTTAGGAAAAGTCAGGTCCACCACTCTGACTTTCAGGGTCTCTGTCTGTTAAACAGGTTTATCTCAAGGAATCTCTCAAGGTTCCAGGCAGTATTAAGCAACATATGCACAATACCTAGCATTGCAGATGCTTGAGAAAGGCCAGTTTCCTCCCTTTTCATTTCTATTTTCAGCGGCTGCCATCTGACTGCCTCTCTGACATCTCTGCCTGGATATCTCCCAGATATCTCCAACATAACAGATTTCAAACTTAACTCCTGACTCATCCTACACCCTCTCACACACCCCTTCCCCTGCCAACACATTTTTCTCCTAGACGTTCCCGGTTCTGTAAATGGCACCACCAGCCCACTTGACACCCAGTTGCTCAAGCCAGAAGTGTGGGAGTCATCGTCAATTCCTTCCTTTTTCTCGCTCTCGCCCGCCATATCCAATCCAGCAGCAAGTCCTGTCCTTCCCATCTGTGAGATATTTCTCAAACGTGTCCACTTCTCTCCATCTGCCTTGCTTCCAGCCTGTTTTGAGTAATTAATGCCTTTACAGGTCTCTGCAATTTTCCACATACTGGGCAGAGTGAAGTTTGAAAAACATTCATCAAGGTATGTTATTCCCGTTCTTAATGGAGTTCAAGGACTTTTCAGGATAAAGTTAAATCCCTGCACCATGGCACCCCCTCTTCCTCTCACCGGCCACCCAGTGCCACTGGACTGTTCTCAACCTCCCGTGCCCTCCCCTCTGTTGGGCATGCTACTTCCCTAGCGTCTCCCATAACTGGCTGCTTCTCAGCCTCTAGAGAGTGACTGCTTTTCTTATCATCCCTTCCAAAAACATTTTCAAGAGTTGTTTACCCCCCTCTCATTGTTCCCTTATCATTTTTTTACAGCAGTTTTCACATTTTATAATGCTTTATCTCTTTGTTTGATGTTTGTCTCACCTTTAAATTGTTCGAAGCTTCTAGAGGGAGGACAATGAGTTTTCTATTCATTGATACAAGCTCAGTGTCTAGAAAACTGCCTGATGTACCTCTGGTGCCTAACTTATTGAATGAATTAATAAATGAATAGGTAAATAAACTCTCTTTCAGTTCTCCTGAAAAGCATTACAGAAATACAGACTCAGGGCATGATCCTAATTCTATGTAAATAAAGCATATGATAAATACACATAAATTAAAAAGACAACATTTATTAAAATGCTTCTGGTTATTATCTTCTACTGATGGAGTTAGATTTTATTTCTCATATTTCTATACTTTAAAATGTCTCTAGCATGAAGATTACCTTCATGCTAGGAAAGAAATTTTATGTTGAACTATAGAAAACAGTGAATTCATGATAATAATATAAGGCACTTTCTGGGTAAGTGAATCTTTTTAGTGTGTGCTGCAATCTAAGGAGATTTTTGTTATTTTATTCTGTAAAAGATATGGTTTCTTCAGTCTGATGTTATTGCTTTAATTTTAGCACTGACTCGCTCTATATTTGACAAACAGAAATCTTGCAGTATTTCCTTGGATGAGAAATAGGGATGATGATAATAATGCCTGCCCTCCCTTTGTCTTTGGTGAACTACAAAATAGCATAAAAGTTAGTTGTTATAATTCTCCTTTAGTCTGTATGCTACCAAAACCTTTCAGAAGAGATGAAAATATTCTGCCTATAAATATATCATGGAAAAAGCAACAGAGTTCCAGAAAAGCATCTATTTCTGCTTTATTGACTATGCCAAAGCCTTTGACTGTGTGGATCACAATAAACTGTGGAAAATTCTTCAAGAGATGGGAATACCAGACCACCTGATCTGCCTCTTGAGAAATCTGTATGCAGGTCAGGAAGCAACAGTTAGAACTGGACATGGAACAACAGACTGGTTCCAAATAGGAAAAGGAGTTCGTCAAGGCTGTATATTGTCACCCTGTTTATTTAACTTATATGCAGAGTACATCATGAGAAACACTGGACTGGAAGAAACACAAGCTGGAATCAAGATTGCCGGGAGAAATATCAATAACCTCAGATATGCAGATGACACCACCCTTATGGCAGAAAGTGAAGAGGAACTCAAAAGCCTCTTGATGAAGGTGAAAGTGGAGAATGAAAAAGTTGGCTTAAAGCTCAACATTCTCCACTTTCACCTTCATCAAGAGGCTTTAGAAAGATGGTAACGATAACCCTGTATACGAGACAGCAAAAGAGACACTGATGTATAGAACAGGCTTATGGACTCTGTAGGAGAGGGAGAGGGTGGGAAGATTTGGGAGAAAAAAAAAAAAAAAAGACCATATGTATTGTACTATGTAGTTTTCCAAAGAGCATTGACAACGTATATATTTCTGTATAACTATTTCCTATAGTATATTAATTGTGCCAGTGGTGTGATATACTTGACTTATGACTGTGAAATCAAAAAAGTTTATATTTAAAAAAAAAAAAAAAAAGCTCAACATTCAGAAAACGAAGATCATGGTATCCAGTCCCATCACTTCATGGGAACTAGATGGGGAAACAGTGGAAACAGTGTCAGACTTTATTTTTCTGGGCTTCAAAATCACTACAGATGGTGACTGCAGCCATGAAATTAAAAGACGCTTACTCCTTGGAAGGAAAGTTATGACCAACCTGGATAGCATATTTAAAAGCAGAGACATTACTTTGCCAACAAAGGTTCATCTAGTCAAGGCTATGGTTTTTCCTGTGGTCATGTATGGATGTGAGAGTTGGACTGTGAAGAAGGCTGAGCACCGAAGAATTGATGCTTTTGAACTGTGGTGTTGGAGAAGACTCTTGAGAGTCCCAAGGAGATCCAACCAGTCCATTCTGAAGGAGATCAGCCCTGGGATTTCTTTGGAAGGAATGATGTTAAAGCTGAAACTCCAGTACTTTGGCCACCTCATGCGAAGAGTTGACTCATTGGAAAAGACTCTGATGCTGGGAGGGATTGTGGGCAGGAGGAGAAGGGGACGACAGAGGATGAGATGGCTGGATGGCATCACTGACTCGATGGACGTGAGTCTCAATGAACTCTGGGAGTTGGTGATGGACAGGGAGGCCCGGCGTGCTGCGATTCATGGGGTCGCAAAGAGTCGGACACAACTGAGCGACTGATCTGATCTGATCTGATAAATTTATCAATACAACAAAATATGAAAGCAGCTTGTCTCCACAACCAATGTGGCTTTTCTATCAATTGCTATGTACACTTGAGCAAGACACTATTTCTCTAAATAAAGATCTCCTCCCTGCCCCCCAGTTACATTAATAATGACACTGCTATCATGTAAATTCAGAAAGAAAGATTTTTGTGACCCAAACTTTCTCTTTAGCAGGATGATTCAGAATTGATATAGAAGGATTGTGAATGACTCATATCCTAGAGGTCTAACTACAAACAACAATTCATTCAATGAACAAATAGTAAATTTCAACTCTGTGCTAGACACTTAACTGGGCCCTAGATATACAGCAATGAACAAATGGGCAAACACAATACCTTCATGGAATCAACAAGATAACTGAGTAAATTACATGGAAGTAATGAATTGAGAACTATAAAAGAAGAAAAGGAAATGGAGAATTGCAGCCCAGGGTAAGAAGTTGCAATTTAAATATAGTAGCCAGAGATAGCCTTACCAAAAAGACTACTTACCAAAGAAGATTTGAATTGTACAAGGGAGCAAACTATGCAGATACCGAGTGAGAAATAGTCCTAGTAGAAGGGACAGCAAATACAAAGGACCCGGGAGAATATTTAGGAATAACCAAGAAACCAGCCTGGCTTGAACACAGTGAGCAGGGAAAAAACAGAAGAAAAAAAGGTCAGTGAGGAGGTAAGACAGTAGCTCCTATGGGGCCCTGAGGGCACTGTTTTCACTTGGGCTTTTACTCTGAGTCAAATGGGAGACCCAAAGGTGACAGGACCCAGCTTGTGTTTTGACAGGATACTGTTATACTCTGGCTTTTGTACTGAAAACAAACTTTAGCAGCAAGGCTAAGGGTGGAAATATGGAAACCAGTCAGGAGAAACCAAATACTGCCTCCTGGCAGAGGTGATACTGGCTGAGACCAAAGTGGTAGTGGTTCAGGTTATGATGACAAGATTTAGGATATACATTAAAGGACTTCCCTGGTGGCTCAGACGGTAAAGCATCTGCCTACAATGTGGGAGACCCGGGTTCAATCCTTGGGTTGGGAAGATCTCCTGGAGAAGGAAATGGCAATCCACTAGAGTATTCTTGCTTATAATGGAAGTCTCCTGAATGGAGGAGCCTGGTAGGCTTGGAAATCCCAAGAATGGAGGAGCCTGGTAGGCTACAGGTCATGGGGTTGCAAAGAGTCGGACACGACTGAGCGACTTCACTTTCTTTAAAGGTAAAACAACAGGATGCACTGTAGGCCTAGCCAAGAGGAGTCAAAGATAATTAGAGAAAAAATTGGCCTAAGTAACTGTTAGGATGGGCTTACCTGGGGGCTCACTGGGAAAGAATCTGCCTGCCAATGCAAGGGACATGGGTTCGATTCCTGAGTCAGAAAGATCCCCTGGAGAAGGGATAGGCTACCCACTCCAGAATTCTTGGTCTTCCCTTGTGGCTCAGCTGGTAAAAAATCTGCCTGCAATGCGGGAAACCTGGGTTTGATCCCCGGGTTGGGAAGATCCCCTGGAGAAGGGAAAGGCCACCCACTCCAGTATTCTGGCCTGGAGAATTCCATGGACTATACAGTCCATGGGGTTGCAGAGTCGGACACCACTGAGCGACTTTCACTTTCCAGTATTCTTGCCTGGGAAATCCCATGGACAGAGGAGCCTAGGGGGCTACAGTCCCTGGGGTCTCAAAAGAGTCGGACATGACCGAGCAACTAAACAACAACAAACAGGCCACGACTGGCATGGGGAGAAGACGAGGAGTTCAGTTCAGCCAGAGATCCTGATAGATATCCAAGTGGTTATCATGTAGGCATTAGACAGACGAGTCTGGAGGTTGTGGATTCAGAGCACAGTGAAATTTTAGGAGTTTCAGTGCATTGATTACATTTAAAGTCAGCAGACTGGTTAAGATGTCAAGCACATGAATACAGAGTAAAGAACAAAATCTAAGTTCTGAGCCCTATAAACGAGGAGGAACAAGCAAAGGAAACTTAGAAGGCATTGCCAGAGAGGTAGGTAAGAAAACAAAAGAATGGTTGTCCTGGAAACCAAGTGCAAAAGGATTCCAAGGGGGAAAGATTATTAGTCAACTGGCCAAATGCTACCCCTAGGTCATAGTACATGTGGACCTAGAACTGGCCTTTGCTTTAACAATATGGAAATCACTGATGACCCTAACAAGGACAGTTTTGGTGGGAAGGTGGGGGTGAAAGCCTGACTAAAATGAGATTAAGAGAGAAGGAGAGGAGAAGAAATGAAAACAGTGAATATAGAACATGTTTGGAAGGGCTGGTAACAAAAAGGACAGAAAACTGGACAGTACGTGGGGTAGGCAATGGCAGTTTCCAAGTAGTTTCCCAAAGAGAAAAACAAAAAATTGCCTGGGAGTCAAGGTAAAGCTGGTCTGGATAAATCATATCTTAATGGACAAGTATGTTGCACAATAGGAAAATGTCCCAAAGAGGGACTGTTGGACACATTTGTGTCTAACAGTTGAGTAAATTTCAACAACATAGAAACATCAACGAACATGATACATCACATTAACAAAAGGAAGGATGAAACCAGTATGATCCCCTCGATAAATGCAGAAAAAGCCCTTGACAAAATGCAGCATCTTTCCATGATTAACAGCGCTCAACAGACTAAAAACAGGAAGAAATTACCTCAACACATTAGTAAGCTTCAGCCTTTAAATCTCACTTAATACAAAAGTGCTAAACCCAATATCCTCTCTCTAAGGAAGGAGACTTTGGTGTCCCCCACTGACATTTTGAATGACTCCTGCCTAGAAACACTGTTACTCAATCCATAGTATTTAGATAGAACATGACTATTAGATTTGTAGTTTTATTATTGGTGAAAGAGTAACCTGAACTTAAAGAGCTAACTCCTTATATAATAATATGTTTCCATGTCAAAATGGAAAATTAAACTCTGAATTTCAAACAACTGATCTTATTAGTCTTTGAGCAACTTACTAAGTACAAAACATGACTTGAGTACCCTCTACAATCCAGGTTCTACGGAAAAAGGAGGAAAGGAATGGGAGAAAGGAAGAAAGGAAAGTTATCCACAAACAGTACCAACCACACATTTTTGCTCCCCATTCTAAAATAATTATGATATATTGCATTGTAATACATCCATAGATCACACTATAAGAAACAGGAGATGAAATGGTCAGTGCTACCTGGGGTGTTAGGGAAGATTTCAAAGAGATTTTCAAGCTAAATCTTCAATAGGTAGCAAAGAGCCTAAGAGTTTTCAAATATTCTTACATGAAAAAGACACAGAGGTTAGATGTTCAGGCATGCTTTTGCTGCCCAATCAGGGGATAAATGGACACATTATATAGGGTTGGGTCTAGTATGCAAATGAGGTGAGTTCTGAAAATAATGTGGAGTACGGCTCGTTTCTACAGTAGTAACTGTCTGCTCACTAATGTATATGATGGGTTGCCTCCCACGAGTTTACAATCTACAGACAACATAAGTGTTGGGGGCAGTGTGAGAAAAGCAAGACAGACTCCATCTTGAAGCCTGTCATCCATCTTAAAGACAGGATGTGAACTGGGCCTGAACCCTGCCCAGGAGTGAGGAAACCTTTGCTAGTAAAAACCAGGTCTCCTACAGACTTCCCTCCTTACAGATGACAAACAGAGATTGTAGCTGAGGTTAGGCTGCCCCTGTTAGATTAACCAGGGAGACATCCCCGCTTGATAAATAATCATTGTTCCCCTCCTTTAACCTTAATTGTTTGTTCTAGCACCTACTTCACAATAAACTGTGGAAAATTCTGAAAGAGATGGGAATACCAGACCACGTGATCTACCTCTTGAGAAATTTGTATGCAGGTCAGGAAGCAACAGTTAGAACTGGACATGGAACAACAGACTGGTTCCAAATAGGAAAAGGAGTTCGTCAAGGCTGTATATTGTCACCCTGTTTATTTAACTTCTATGCAGAGTACATCATGAGAAACGCTGGACTGGAAGAAACACAAGCTGGAATCAAGATTGCTGGGAGAAATATCAATAACCTCAGATATGCAGATGACACCACCCTTATGGCAGAAAGTGAAGAGGAACTCAAAAGCCTCTTGATGAAAGTGAAAGTGGAGAGTGAAAAAGTTGGCTTAAAGTGCAACATTCAGAAAACGAAGATCATGGCATCCGGTCCCATCACTTCATGGGAAATAGATGGGGAAACAGTGGAAACAGTGTCAGACTTTATTTTTCTGGGCTCCAAAATCACTGCAGATGGTGACTGCAGCCACGAAATTAAAAGATGCTTACTCCTTGGAAGGAAAGTTATGACCAACCTAGATAGCATGTTCAAAAGCAGAGACATTACTTTGCCAACAAAGGTTCGTCTAGTCAAGGCTATGGTTTTTCCTGTGGTCATGTATAGATGTGAGAGTTGGACTGTGAAGAAGGCTGAGCGCCCAAGAATTGATGCTTTTGAACTGTGGTGTTGGAGGAGACTTGAGAGTCCCTTGGATTGCAAGGAGATCCAACCAGTCCATTCTGAAGGAGATCAGCCCTGGGATTTCTTTGGAAGGAATGCTGCTAAAACTGAAACTGCAGTACTTTGGCCACCTCATGGGAAGAATTGACTCATTGGAAAAAACTCTGATGCCTGGAGGGATTGAGGGCAACAGGAGAAGGGGACGACAGAGGATGAGATGGCTGGATGGCATCACTGACTTGATGGACATGAGTCTGAGTGAACTCTGGGAGTTGGTGATGGACAGAGAGGCCTGGCGTGCTGCGATTCATGGGGTCACAAAGAGTCGGACACGACTGAGCGACTGATCTGATCTGAGCACCTACTTGTTGTAAAACTCAATCATATACAACAAAGAGGTTGCTAACATGTAACCAGTCACGTAATAGGGGGTATAAAACTGGGCCTCTCAGAAACATCAGGGTCCTTGTTGGGAACTGATTCCCCTTGGACCCACTGGTGTAATAAACTGTACTCCACTCTCTTGAGTGTCCTCCAAAGTGTTTTGCAACTCCGAACTCCACAACATAAGAGGTATGCCTGGAATGAACCTCTACTACAGCATTATCACATGACAGTCTAATAATTATCTGCTTTCCTGTCTTTGCTCTCCCAGTAAGATGAGAATCCACTGAAAGGCAAGCGTCTAATTTTCCTTAGACTCCACCATCTTGTTTAGAGCTTGACATAGTAGATACTCAATAAATAACTGCTGAGTTAAAAATGGATAACAATGCAGAGCATAAGTGTTTTGGGATGGATTAAAATAAATCAGGGGGAAAAAGCAAATAAAAGAGATTAGAAAAGATGAGGGAAAGTAGCCATTTGTGCTTTGAAGTATGAGTACGGTTTTGTTATGAAAAACTGGAGGGGTTAATTCTGGATACATCTTCTAGGTAAAGAGAACAACAGTGATGAAATCAAAGCAGGAAAGGTGTGAAAGGAACAATGAGACATCAAATCAGGCTGGACTGGAATGCATGCAAACACAAATGCATTATAAATTTCTTGAGCCCTAGGCATTTCTGCATTTATGGACCCCTTTCTCCACTGAAACACATGAAAAATTATATTTTATAACTGTTTTGGTATAAAGGTAAATATTTGCAGCCTGGCATCATAATTAATCTTCATTACTGTCATTATATTCATTTTTCTCCTGATTTTAAAGCATGTTAAAATTAAAACACTTTCATGAACCCACAAAAGCAGCTTAGGCACTAAGCAGTATGGGTAAGTTGGCCCTAGGACAAATGGAGCAGGAGGAGATAAACCTAGAAAGAGGTTAAAACTGAAAAAGGAGACCCTCAATGCTATAGTAAGCTCAAAAGAAGGCAAGTAAAGACTTAAGTAGGCAAGTGACATGATTAGAGTAATGAGAGAAAAGGATGGATATGAAAATATCTAGAAAGAGATGGAAAGTTCTGGAAATAAAGAGGACCAAGTAGGATATGCTTGCAGTCATCCAGGAAAAATGCAAAAGACCCTTGGCTGGTAGAGATTATGATGAACAGACAAGTTATAAAAGAAATAGAACCTCAAGAACTGAAGCCAGATTGAGTGGGGAGAGGAAGGGTAGAAGCTCCAGAAATAATTATCTTTTCAAGCCAGAGTGACCACAAGAATGGCAAGTCCAAGAGAGGGAAGGTGAGAGGATGAGTGGATTTGACGGAGATATTCTGCTATGGTGAATGGTACAAATACATTTCCAAGATCAGAAAAACTATTAAACGTATTAAATATAAGGCTGCCTTAAAAATGACACCCCCTTTAGCTCTCTACTGCTAATTTGACCTCTCCACACTCTTTCATACAAGGAAGGCACAACTAAAGAAAATATTTCAGTTCAGTTCAGTTCAGTCGCTCAGTCGTGTCCGACTCTTTGCGACCCCATGAATCGCAGCACGCCAGGCCTCCCTGTCCATCACCAGCTCCCGGAGTTCACCCAGACTCACGAACAGCTATGTGCCTAACATAAATCTTTACTCTCAAAATATAAACTTTACTATAAAATCAGCACCCACATATCTGGTGTAGCAGATAATTAGAAAAAGGGAAAAAGAATCAGACATAAACAGAACCAAAATAGATGGCTTCAATTCACAAAGACTTGTTACTTTAATGTATTCCTCAGGCAAGAATAAAGCAAGATTAAGTATCTAGAGATTTTCACTAAACTATACAAAATAATTATTCTATATATGATAGTATTTAATTCTAACTGCTCAGGAGCCAAACTCATTTTTCTTTCTTATTGGCATTAATTATCCTCAGCATTATTAAAAGTGTCTCCAGATGAAGCAATATTTCTACCAAGCTAATAGTGTAAACATTCGATTAGGATAACTGAGGATCATCTGAATGGGTCAGAATTTAGCATTTTTTAATATTGTATAAAATATGCTTTTATTGTTTTCAAATACAAAGAATAATTCAAACTGTGCTAATAAGGAATTGCCTAGAAGAAACCATTAACAAAGTTTTATCTACTGAATAAACATACATTTTTTGCAAATACTAAATTTTGAAAATGATTGTGTGTCTGTGTGAAAGTCTCTCAGTCGTGTCTGACCTTTTGTGATTCCATGGACTGCAGCCTGCTGGGCTCCTCTGTCAATGGAATTCTCCAGGGAAGAACACTGGAGTGGGTTACCTGTTCCTTCTCAGGTATCTTTCTAAACCAGGGATCAAACCCAAGTCTCCTGCATTGCATGCAGATTCTTTACCATCTGAGCCACTTTTTGCAAATGCTAAATTTTAAAAATACTTAAACTCATTTAAAATACTTATTTAAAATTTAAAATAAAAATTAAATTAAATTAAAAAAAATAAAATAAAATACTTATTTATTTCCATTATGGAGACACTTGTTAGGACAGGTAAAATTTTGCCTATTATAATTAAACACATATACACAAACACATATATAATGACCTAATGGGATCACCAGAAATGAAGTTTTACTTTATATATCTGCTTCTTCTAAACTAAATTAACAACTTATTTGGGCTTTCCAGGTAAACAATCAGCCTGCCAAGGCAACAGACACAAGAGACTTGTGTTCAACTGGGTTGGGAAGATCTCCTGGAGTAGGAAATGGCAACCTACTCCAGTATTCTTGCCTGGAAAATTTCATGTACAGAGGAGCCTGGTGAGGTACAGTCCATGGGGTCATAAAGAGTCAAACATGAATGAGCATACAGCAGATAGAGCAAAGTATCCTCTGCTTTTCAGCCAGGTCTATAGAAATTCAGTGCCTCGTATTTGGAGGAAGGTATTGATTAGGCCACACTCACCATCTGGACCAGCCTGAAAGCAGGGAAAAAACCACAAATGGCTTTTATAACATCAAAATGTCACAAAGTCCATGGATTTAATCTTCCCTTGGAGCCTATTAGCTTTTCTCATAAGTTTACTTCTAATAAGCTTGTTTTACAGGTTTCCTATCCCAGAGAAGTTAGAAGCAGCAAATTAGTAATTTACAGGAACAGTTTCATTTGCTTTAAAAAGATCAGGAACTTTTCTAATTTTATACAGGAAGAGGTTCATAATAAGGTATTTGCAACAGTAAACAGCTGGGAAAAAATCAACCTCTTCCAAAAAGGAAAACAAATTGCAGAACACCATCACATCAGAGTGCTATACATTTGTTAAAATAATTATATTGTGATACTCTTACATCATATGTTTTTAAATGAAAAAAGTAGGTTATAAGATTCTATTCTTATAAAGAGTAGATTACTCTACTCTTACAGAGTTGATGTAACATGCATGGTTACATACCTACCATTGGGCTTGAGATAGAGTTAACGTAAAATATCAACTCTATCTCAAGCCCAATGGTAGGAATGTAACCATGCACGCACTTTACTCTCACCTATGGCATTAGTATTATAATAAATTATAGAAAACAATATAGAAAAACCATATGCCAATAAAGCAATATTTGGAGGAATGGCCACTGTGTCTTTGGTAGCCTATTTTAGGGTAAGATCTGAGAAGTTTACATACACCTCAAAGAATGATGTAACGAAGCTGGAGAATTTGAACTAAACATAAGAAGTACTTTGCAATCTGACAGTGTAAGAGTCTACTCTAGATTTAAAATGTTTTTCGCCACTAATAGTTGTATGACAAAAATAAATAATGCAGTTGTTTAGCTGAGCTGTTCTACCTGTTTTTTCATCAGTTTTGCTTTCTGGGAAGGGAAGAAGCTCCATCTCCCTTTGTCCCTTGATGGGAGCTCAGGTAAAGCTGCTGGGTGAGGTGCTCTCCTTTCCCTTTTGATGGCCCACACGTTCAGTCATGTGTAGAAGGGGCACACAAAAACAGAAAGGGTACAGAAGTTGTCTGAGTACAACTGGTGATGGAATTTCAAGGGCTACCTATTCTCTTCTTTTCACAATGTGTTACTTCTATAAATAGAATACAAGGCTATTTTAAACATACGCATGGGGGAAAGTCGGTAAATTTTAGAGTCAAGGAGTGAGTGGGGTATTCCTATATAGGTAGGCATGCCCACAAGCATTAAGAGCATTTGATTTTAACCAAAACTCATAGAAATCCAGGACAATATAATGTAGTGGAAATATAATATATAAATAGTAGGAAAGTATATATATAATGTAGTGGAAAGTAGTTTACATAAATAAATCAGTCTTGAGACTGCCATTTATCCAAATGTCATGTAATGAGCTCCTACTATGTGCTGTGTGTCTCACTGTATTTGATGCAATAAAAGAACTATTATTTATATTGAAACCCTAAGTATCAACACAAAAGATCAAACAATGCTGAGTAATTCTACTTAAGAGGGTAGGAACTTCCCTTCCCAACAATTTGGTAGACATCTGGTGGTTTGGATGGTAAAGAATCCGCCTGCAATGTGGGAGACCTGGGTTCGATCCCTACGTTAGGAGGATCCCCTGGAGGAGGACATGGCAACACATTCTAGTCTTCTCACCTGGAGAATCCCCATAGACAGAGGAGCCTGGCAGGCTACACAGTCCATGAGGCCACAAAGAGTCAGACACGACTGAGCAACTGAGCACAATGTTTAGAGATACCCTCCTAGGACAGCAAACCTGAAAGCATTAGACAAATGTGTGTGTGTGTGTGTGTGTGTGTGTGTGTGTATTATAGTATTATATTCAATACCTGGATCGGGAAGATGCCCTGGAGAAGGAAATGCCTGGAGAATCTCATGGACAAGAGGAGTCTGCCGGGCTGCAGTCCACAGTGCCCCACACGACTGAAGCGAATTAGCACGCACGCATATATATATATATATATATATATATATATATATATATATATAAATATATATATTTTAAAATTGTTTGGCTGACTTGGCTTTAAAAAAGAGAATTTTCCAGAAATCAGAAACTTCAGAAAGCACAAACTAAGAGGAGTAAGTGAGTTCTGGAATTGGTATTTATTATGTAGGTATCTGGGAGAAGGCAATGGCATCCGACTCCAGTACTCCTGCCTGGAAAATCCCATGGACGGAGGAGCCTGGAAGGCTTCGGTCCATGGGGTCGCTGAGGGTCAGACATGACTGAGCGACTTTACTTTCACTTTTCACTTTCATTCATTGGAGAAGGAAATGGCAACCCACTCCAGTGTTCTTGCCTGGAGAATCCCAGGGACGAGGGAGCCTGGTGGGCTGCCATCTGTGGGGTCACACAGAGTCGGACACGACTGAAGTGACTTAGCAGCAGCAGCAGCATGTAGGTATCTGCTAAGAGCCATGAGAGTGTTTGTGTATTACTGTTTGTTTTTTAAGCTATTCATTCTGGTAACTGAAGGCCAAGCCAGAGGCCCAAGGGAAATAAACTGAAGAACTGGAGAACCTCACGCAACTATGGACACCTAGAGTTTGCTTAACAAATGAACCAGGGGAAAAAACCTTACTTCTGAGGAGTGCGTAGGATATGCTTCAGTCTTATCCTTATCTCTGGAAGAGTTGAAAAAGAAAAAAAGCAGGACACAGTTTTTAGTCACACTGATTTGGACATGGCTTAGTAATACTTCTGTGGCTTTAAAAAAAAAAAAATGATGAATACAAAAGAGTCCTGGTAACCGTAGTTTGCTTTCCAACTCTGTGAGATATGTATAACTGAATCAAATTGCTGTATACCTAAAACTAACACAACACTGTAAATTAATACTATACTCCACTATAAAATAAAAACATTTAAAATAATTCAAAAAAGTAAAATTCTAAAACAAAAAACAAAACAATAACAACAAAAAACACAAAAGAGTCCTGGGATGGCAATGCTCCCTGATGTGGAAGCAAATACAGAACCACTGTGGAGGGATGTGCTTTAAAACTAGATTTCAAAAAATCCTCACAGATAAATTCAAAAGAAAATGAACACAGAGTGGAAAAAAAATCACAGAAGTTATGAGGAAACAAACCAGCAAGAGTGAGAGTTGTCAGAAATAACATGTACAGAATTCAAGTCAGATGTACTGCATATATTGGGCTTCCCAGGTGGCTCAGCAGTAAAGAATCCACCACCTGCCAAGCAGGAGACATGGGTGTGGCCCCTGGGTCAGGAAGATCCCCAGAGAAGAAAAAGGCAGCCTAGTCCACTATTCTTGCCTGGGAAATCCCATGGACAGAGGAGCCTGGTGGGCTACAGTTGGACACAACTTAGCAACCGAACAGCAGCAGCAGCAGCACTGCATATATTATAATTTCCAGGCACAAGTATAAAACAGACACGTTTAATATATTTAAAGGAATGAAATAAAACTCTTGAATGTATTAAGTAACAAGATATATTCAGAATTGATCAAGCATATTTGAAAAATAGCCAAATAGAACTTCTAAAGAGGAAAGTATAAATATTTAAATAAAAAATTCAAATTACAGATTAAGGACCAGATTAGACATTGTTGAAGACAGGATTAATGAACTGAAATAAAGATAAATGTACATTAAACCAAAGGCTCAGAAAGAAATAAAAATCTGGTAAAAAAAAAAAACATAGAAAATAAAATGAAAGCTCTGATCTATATATTCATATTTCTTAAAGGAGACTATATAAATGTTGGTGAACAGGAAGATTTTGAAGCTATATTGGCTGAAAAATTTCCAGAATTTATTTTAAAAATAAATCTTCAAATTTTGGAAGCTAAAAAGAAAAATCCCACAAAGAATGAATAAAAGTGAAATCTTCACCCAGATACATCACAGAGAGATTTCAAAGAAACTATAACAAAGAGAAGACTTGAAAGCAGAGGGAAAAGACAGATTATTTTTAAGGGAACTAAAATTAAGCCAGCAGCTGTATCCTCAACAGCCATAGTGGGAGATAAAGCACATTGTTGTAAATTCTGGAGGGGACAGAGAGAAAATAATTGTCAACCTACTTTCTTTACCAAGGAAACGATTTTTCAAGAACCAGAGTGAAACAAAGACCTTTGTAAGCAAACAAATAAGGAAAGTATTATTAGTAATTTCCTAGAAAGAAGAGAGTGAAAAAGTTGGCTTAAAGCTCAACATTCAGAAAACTAAGATCATGGCATCTGGTCCCATCAATTCATGGGAAATAGATGGGGAAACAGTGGAAGCAGTGTCAGACTTTATTTTTTTGGGCTCCAAAATCACTGCAGATGGTGACTGCAGCCATGAAATTAAAAGACGCTTACTCCTTGGAAGGAAAGTTATGACCAACCTAGATAGCATATTCAAAAGCAGAGACGTTACTTTGCCAACAAAGGTCCGTCTAGTCAAGGCTATGGTTTTTCCTGTGGTCATGTATAGATGTGAGAGTTGGACTGTGAAGAAGGCTGAACGCCGAAGAATTGATGCTTCTGAACTGTGGTGTTGGAGAAGACTCTGGAGAGTCCCTTGGACTGCAAGGAGATCCAACAACTCCATCCTAAAGGAGATCAGTCCTGGGTGTTCATTGGAAGGATTGATGCTGAAGCTGAAACTCCAGTACTTTGGCCACCTCATGCGAAGAGCTGACTCATTGGAAAAGACTCTGATGCTGGGAGGGATTGGGGGCAAGAGGAGAAGGGGACGACAGAGGATGAGATGGCTGGATGGTATCACCTACTCAATGGACATGAGTTTGAGTGAACTCCGGGAGTTGGTGATGGACAGGGAGGCCTGGCGTGCCTCCCTCCCTCCCTCATGGGGTCACAAAGAGTCAGACACAACTGAGAGACTGAACTGAACTGAACTGATACATGTTCAGTGGGCTTCCCTTGTGGCTCAGTTGATAAAGAATCCACCTGCAATGCAGGAGACCTGGGTTGGATCTCTGGGTTGGAAAGATCCCCTGGAGAAGGAAAAGGCTACCCACTCTAGTATTGTGACCTGGGGAATTCCATGGAGTGTATAGTCCATGGGGCTGCAAAGAGTCAGACAGGACTGAGCAACTTTCACTTTCATAGATTTTTAATACATGAAATTCTGACTATTTCATGAAAAAGGAAGGTAATACCAGAATCAAGAAGAAAGAAGGAATGGCATGGGGAAAAAAAAAATGGTACGTGAATAAACTGAAACACGGACTGAATTATATAATAATACTAATAATTAATTCTTGGAGTAAAAATAAAATCAAAACAGAACTAAGATACTGGACAAAAGCAGCAAACAAATGGGGAGAGGGGTGGCTGGAGGAAAAGCATTCCGAACGGCCTTGTTTGTTAGATGATTAAAGTTATTAACTCTTGACCCTGTGAACTTAAATATACACGTTACATTTTCCAAGATAACTAAAAAAAAAGGCTAGAGACTTTAAGTTCCAAACTATGGAAGAAAGACATAGAGTTAAGCAAATAAGAAGATAAGAAAGCATGAAAAAAAATATAAAGTAACAGAAAACAATAGAAAATATAAATGAGTCAAAATGACAATAATATAAAAAGACGAAACTTACAAAAGATTGATCAGACTGGATAAAAGAAAGAGCAAAAAATAAAATTATATGCTCTATATGAGATACTTCTAAAAATAAGGAAACAAAATATTGTAAGTTAAAGGTAAAGTTGTTGTAAAGTTGTAAGTTAAAATGTTGTAAGTCAGTGTAATTTAACAAGAAAATACTAAACATACATTGTAGATAGCTATTTTAAAAGAAAATAAAACACACTTCAAGGCAAAATTATTACTAGATGTAAAGAGAGTACAGGATATATATAAGTTTTATGATACAATGCTAAGCTTGTATGTATTTAATACACCTGCAATATAAAAAGTAAACATTTGAACCTTTTTTTTAAAATTGAAGGAATGATTAGTTTTATCATTAAAATTAAATAACAGTCAATATATCTGTGACAGAAAAAAATCTTTACAATAAAAATTAGCAGCTAAATAGTATATATTTAACATCTAAAATTAATTTAAATGAAAAGCCATTTTCAATGGTGATGTCAGATAAGTTGTGTATATAATTGTAAGAAAGGCACTGATATTTGGTAGGACTTGTATTTTCTATAGAGTTGGGCATGTTGGAAAAAATGAGAGTAAACATATATTATAAGATTTGATATTCAGCCTATGATTCAGTTTTGAACTGACTAAGTATAAGACAGCTGTAGCTGGAGAGATTTTTTAATTTTTTTTTTTTTCACTTATACTAAGCAAGCATTTTGAAAATGTCAGGAGTCAATTAAACTTTCTGACTTTTCATATTTCTTTGAAATGTATTTTTTTTCTCCCACAACAATAATAAAAGCTGATTATGATTTAAGTTGTTGGGTGCTAAAAAGAACTTCAAATTCCAGCCCTCAGCAATTATTCCCCTTTGAAGTTGAGGGTCTCCACATGCTTTTCAGCCCTGCGGGTCCTTAGGGTACGGGAGAAAAAACACCACTGCCCTGAGTCTAAATCAAACAGAAGCCTTTCTGTGGTGAAGAATCCAGCCATCAGTCACATTTTCTGGAAAACCTCACTTTTCTGGTGAAGTCAGCATCCATCCTGGCTAAGATCAAGAGGCACTATGACAGCTACACATGGCCCTTGGAATTAACACAAGAGCTGAGTGCATAGGAACCCAAACTATATTTTAGCCAGCACGAGTCATGTCCACAGTGATCCAGACATCTCCTTAGAGATCTAAGAAATAGAGAGATGAGTTCCAGTATTCTTGCCTGGAGAATCCCATGGACAGAGGAGCCTGGCAGGCTCCAGTCCATGGGGGTCACAAGAGTCGGACACAACTTAGTGACTGAACCACCACCAATCTTTTAAAAGGAGACCATCATAGGGCCCTTCACTGGTTCCAGAAAGCAGGAAAGAAAATACAAGATCCCAAGATTTCTGAAGTGAAAGGAGGGTAGGGAGGAGAATAGGCGGAGTAAGTGGTGGTGGTGTAGTTGCTCTCATGACCCCAGGGACTATAGCCCACCAGGCTCCTCTGTCCATAGGATTTCCCAGGCAAGAATACTGAAGTGGGTTGCCATGCCCTCCCCAGGGAGCAAACCCATGTCTCCTGAATTGCAGATGGATTCTTCACCACTGAGCCAGCAGGGAAGCCCCAGGTAGGTGGGGGTGAGGGTAGTGCTACTTCAGAGCTCAAGGAAGCATCTGCATGAGAGCACCTACGCTGAGGAGCCACAGGGATTGTAGAAACAACCCATGAGCAAAACAACAAACTTCTCTCAATCTGTTTCCTCGTCTAAATTTCACAGGCTTGTTATGAAAAACAAATGGTATAAAGATACGACATGTGAAAGCAACTTAATCGCTATCTTTACTCGGCAGCTCAATGACTAATCTTTCTAACTGAAAACACAGACAACTTAATAAAAATACCTCTCAGGACAGTAGTAACAGACCCCTCTCTCCTCCTTTAGGTCCCAGGTTAAATGATATTTCCTTGGAGAGTCTTCCTTGATTATCTACCTAGAGTAATTGTCTGTAATTCTCTTCTTGGCCTTTTGTTTTCCTCATAGCCCTACCTTAACACTCAACAGTCTAATGAGGCGGTGCTACCAATACTCCCATTTTACAGATGGGAAAGCTGAGTCCAAGGAAAGCTTAGGCCACACAGCAAGTAAGAGATAAAGCCAGGGGTGAACCCAGCCAGTGTGGCTCCAGCATCCTTGCTCTTAACTCCTATGCTCTAGGGCTTAATCTAGAATTTGAATAAAAAAATGGAAAATAACAAAACAAAAATATTATCTGGATTCATCATTCACCACGAGGATGGAGTAGAAAGGAGTGGGAAAAGACTAACGGAGAAAGGAAAGGAACTTCTTGGAATAAAACAACTTTTTTTTTTTTTTTAAGGAGAGCATGTAGGATGATCATCTGACGGTGTAAGTAAGTGCTGCTGCTGCATGCCCAGATCAGCCTGGGGAAGTGCTGGCTTGTCTGGTTTCCCCGTTTCCGCTCAAGAGCTTACCTGTCAGAGTGAGCATGATGTTGCCGCCAACCTTCCAAATGTCATGGTGTATGCTTCCCTCATGCTTAGGTTAAATTCTTCTGCTAATACTCTTATATGTTTTTCTTTTGGAGACATCTTGTGCAAGTGTAAAAGAATTAGTTGTGATGAAAGCCGCCTGATCAACAGCTATAACCTGGAAGAATTTCTACTTCCAGCCCTACCTGCAAATTGCTTAAGATGAAATACTATATATGTCTACACTTCATGGAGCGTTCCAATCTCAGATTAAAGCCAACCTTTTATTCCAAAACAAGACATGCCTGAAAGTGTGCAAGGAGTCCTAAAAAGGAACAACAAAATTTGGATCTTATTTTTTCACTGAGCACAAACCTAGTGGTTTTTTTTTTTTTTTTTGATGTAGCTGCCTTGAGGATCATTTAGAGACACACCCTGATTCAAGTAATCAATGGAATGCATGTGAAAATGCATTTAAGTATGAATTACTACATGTAACCAGAAGCCATGGAATTCTAAGAAGCACTATTAGAGGACTTTACCATCAGTTCAATTCAGTTGCTCAGTTGTGTCCGACTCTTTGCGACCCCATAGACTGCAGCATGCCAGGCCTGCCTGTCCATCACCGACTATGGGAGCTTACTCAAACTCATGTCCATTGAGTCAGTGATGCCATCCAGCCATTTCACCCTCTGTTGTCCCCTTCTCCTCCTGCCTTCAATCTTTCCCAGCATCAGGGTTTTTTCCAGTGAGTCAGTTGTTTACATTAGGTGGCCAAAGTATTAGAATTTCAGCTTCACAATCAGTCCTTCCAATGAATATTCAGGACTGACTTCCGTTAAGATAGACTGGTTGGATCTCCTAAGTAGTCCAAGGGGCTCTAAGAGTCTTCTCCAACACTACAGTTCAAAAGCATCAATTCTTTGGCACTCAGCTTTCTTCACAGTCCAACTTACACATCCACACATGACTACTGGAAAAAACATAGCCTTGACTAGATGGACCTTTGTTGGCAAAGTAATGTCTCTGCTTTTGAATATGTTGTCTGGGTTGGTCATAGCTTTTCTTCCAAGGAGCAAGCATCTTTTAATTTCATGGCTGTAGTCACCATCTGCAGTGATTCTGGAGCCCCAAAAAATAAAGTCTGTCATTTTTCCCATTGTTTCCCCATCTATTTGCCATGAAATGATGGGACTGGATGCCATGATCTTAGTTTTCTAAATGTTGAGTTTTAAGCCAACTTTTTCACTCTCCTCTTTCACTTTCATCAAGAGGCTCTTTATTTCTTCTTCACTTTCTGCCATAAATGTGGCATCATCTGCATATCTGAGATTATTGATACTTCTTCCAGCAATCTTGATTCCAGCTTGTGCTTCATCCAGTCCAGCATTTCGCATAATGTACTCTGCATATAAGTTAAATAAGCAGGGTGACTATGCAGCCTTGATGTATTCCTATCCCTATTTGGAACCAGTCTGTTTTTCCATGTCCAGTTCTAACTGCTGCTTCTTGACCTGCATACACATTTCTCAGGAGGGAGGTCAGGTTGTCTGGTATTCCCATCTCTTTAAGAATTTTCCACAGTTTGTTGTTATCCACACAAAGGCTTTAGTATAGTCAATAAAGCAGAAGTAGATGTTTTTCTGGATGATGTTTTTCTAGATGTTTTTCGATGATCCAACAGATGTTGGCTTTCGTTCCTTTGCCTTTTCTAAATCCATCTTGAACATCTGGAAGTTCATAGTTCACGTACTGTTGAAGTCTGGCTTGGAGGATTTTGAGCATTACTTTGCTATCATGTGAGATGAATGCAACTGTGTGGTAGTTTGAACATTGTTTGGCATTGCCTTTCTTTGGGATTGGAATGAAAACTGACCTTTTCCAGTCCTGTGGCCACTGCTGAGTTTTCCAAATTTGCTGGCATATTGAGTGCAGCACTTTCAAACCAGCGTCTTTTAGGATTTGGAATAGCTTAACTGGAATTCTACCACCTCCACTAGCTTTGTTCGTAGTGACGTTTCCTAAGGCCCACTTGACTTTTCATTCCAAGATGCCTGGCTCTAGGTGAGTGATCACATCATCATGGTTATCTGGGTCATGATCTTTTTTTGTATAGTTCTTCTGTGTATTCCTGCCACCTCTTCTTAATATCTTCTGCTTCTGTTAGGTCCATACCATATCTGTCCTTTATTGTGCCCATTTTTGCATGAAACTGTTCCCTTGTTTTCTCTAATTTTCTTGAAGAGATCTCTAGTCTTTCTCATTCTATTGTTTTCCTCTATTTCTTTGCACTGATAACTAAGGAAGGCTTTCTTATCTCTCCTTGCTATTCCTTGAAACTTTGCATTTCAATGGGTATATCTTTCCTTTTGTCCTTTGCTTTTCGCTTCTCTTCTTTTCTCAGCTATTTGTAAGGCCTCCTCAGACAACCATTTTGCCTTTTTGCATTTCTTTTTCTTGGGGATGGTCTTGATCACTACCTCCCGTACAATGTCACGAACCTCCGTCCATAGTTCTTCAGGCACTCTATCAGATCTAATCCCTTGAACCTATTTTTTCACATCTACTGTAGAATCATAAGGAATTTGATTTAGGTCATACCTGAATGGTCTAGTGGTTTTCCCTACTTTTTTCAATTTAAGTCTGAATTTGGCAATAAGGTATTCATGATCTGAGCACAGTCAGCTCCCAGTCTTGTTTTTGCTGACTGTATAGAGCTTCTCCATCTTTGGCTGCAAGGAATATAATCAATCTGATTTTGGTATTGACCATCTGGTGATGCCCCATGTGTAGAATCTTCTCTTGTGTTGTTGAAAGAGGGTGTCTGCCATGACCCTCTTTTCTGCTATGCTTTTTGTTAGGTGTTTGCTATATTGGAAGACGGTGTTTGCTGTGGAAGGGGGTGTTTGTATGACTTTACCTTAGACCCTTTCTTAGTATGGGGTTTGAGACTCTAACTCTGTTCTCGTGATGGAGTCTCCCAATCAGGAAGAAGAGCGTTCAGAATCTGAACTTTCAGCGAACTGACAAAACTTGCCTGAGGTGTCTCTCTTGCTCTTTTGACTGCTGTCCCATTTGTGAATCAGAATTCTGTGTGGGGACAGTAGGAGCCGGTCACCCTGCCCTCTGCAATTCAGAAGCTCCCTCTGCAGGTCAGTCTAGCATTTACAATAGCAGGGTCAATGGAACACATGGGGGCTCTCACACCACAAACCTACCTGGTTAAAAGGCTCTAAGTCAAGTTAATGAACCCTTAAAGTATTCTACCTCCACACCACAATAAATAAACCTCCATGACAACAAAATTGAAAAAGTGTAAAACTATGTTTTTTAATGACTGATAGTCAGTGGAACATCAAAGATGACTAATATTCATTAGTACTGTGTATGTCCCAATTGTTGATGGGTCGGCAATGCTGAGATGACTCATAAAATAAACACATACATAACTCATAGATATTATACGTGTATTGCATAACATTTCATTTTACTGGCCTCCATTTTTGTAAAATATGATGTGATATTATGGTTAAGATGTTCACATAGATTTTTCTTATATTGACAGTAATGCTAAATTAAATCATCTTTCTTGAGTCATGGTACTTCTTATATTCATTTTATTAATTCAGATAAATTTCTTTCTACTGGGACAATAACTTGGAATTGTCAATAAAATTCTTACTATAAACTGAATTTGTTAAATGCCCCATTAGTTTTATATATTGCTTTAATGTTCAAACACTGTAATAAAATCAGATATGAAAATTTTTCATTTTTGTGGAAAATATAACAACAATTTCATCATTTAAACTGCCACGCATTTTTAACGTCCATTATCTCCTAAAGCAATATCTAGATCCATAAAATATTTAGGTTGTCTTCTTTCAAATTTTTCAAAACTGAGTTATTATAAAGAAACCAAAGCCAGCAGTAAGTTTCTCAATTTAGAAAAATCTTACAGTTAAGACTACCCCTTGATACATGGTGACCAGAAAATAACGGTGACAGAAATTAGTTTTAGGACTACATAAACATAAATCCTTCACTTTAGAGTGTTCATCACATTATTGGAGTGCCACTTTTGTTAAGCAGCTTCCGAGTTTATTTTTATTTAGTAAGATTGTTTTCTCAGTAAAATATTTTAAGTCTTTTATCAAATAAAGTTAAAAAAAAGGTGAAAAAGTAAAAGTGTTAGTCACTCTGCTGCTGCTGCTGCTAAGTCGCTTCAGTCACGTCTGACTCTGTGTGACCCCATAGATGGCAGCCCACCAGGCTCCCCCATCCCTGGGATTCTCCAGGCAAGAACACAGGAGTGGATTGCCACCTCCTTTTCCAATGCATGAAAGTGAAAAGTGAAAGTGAAGTCGCTCGGTCGTGTCCGACCCCCAGCGACCATATGGACTGCAGCCCACCAGGCTCCTCAGTCCATGGGATTTTCCAGGCAAGAGTATTGGAGTGGGGTGCCACTGCCCTCAGTCATGCCCAACTCTCTGCAAACAGACCCTATGGAGTGTAGTCTGCCAAGCTTCTCTGTCCATGGAATTTTCCGGGCAAGAATACTGGAGTGGATAGCCATTCTCTTCTCCAGAGGATCTTCCCAACCCAGAGCTTAAACCCAGTCTCCTACATTGCAAGCATACTCTTTACCATCTGAGCCACCAGGAAAGTCCCAAAATATTTTAAGTCCTTTATCAAATATAGTAATAAACAAACTTTAACATTTTGCAGATTTTATAGAACTTTTGCAAACATTATGAATATCAAGCAAGAGTTTGCACTAAATTAATTCTGGATAGCATACATTCAAAATTAGTTTCTGCAAAAGGCCATGATTCACTTTTTATTTATGCATTTTTGAGATGCCCCATAACTGTTCTAGTATGTCTTCTATAAATGTAATCTAAATGTTTTGGTAACATTGAGCTGGCATTGACAGGCATCAGGTGTAATGTCAATTTTGATATTTGTTTCATCAAGATGTTTTATATTTGGACAGATCCAAAAAAAACATGGTGCATAATCTCTGTATTATTCCATAGGATGTCATGGCTATGAACACATTAGAATCTATACCTTCTAGTAACAAACACACTAAGTAATTTTCATTTAGCTACTTGGAAATAAACCATACCTGATTTTGGAGCATTTTTTATGATAATACATAGTATAATTATGTTCAACATTATATTTCAAATAAAAAAGAAAAATTAAAGTCTACTTTGGTGAACATGATTCTGGGTAGAATGATGGACACAACAGAGACACAGCGTTGTTAGAAAGAGAAGAAGAAAATGTGGGATGATAATTTGACCCTAAAAAACTGGCTTACAGTCAAGAGCTAACCATAAATCTTGTAATATCACCTAATACAGCAAATAAATTAAAAACTGCAATTAAAATTCTTGGGAAGCAGATTCCATCTTCTAGGTCTCCCAGATACAATATCCTCTAACCTAGGTATCCCCACATGTACTACCTTGAAAACCTTTAAGTTCCTGTAGAGACTTAAGGAAGACCGATTTACTCATTAGACTTTTTTAAAATTTGGCAGAAAACATCCGAAATTTCTAGTTATAGCTATGGAGAAGCAGAAAATAAAAAAAGATCTTTATGTTTTATTGTCAAATCACAGGATCCAAGAGTTCTAACCTCAAACTCCTTTCAGCCAGAGGAGATTGCTCTTCTCACTACAGCAGTTTCCCCTCTTGCTGAGCACTGAGGGAAAGTACCACGAGAGGGCGCCCGGA
Organism: Bos javanicus; assembly: GCF_032452875.1. Classification (NCBI taxonomy): domain Eukaryota; kingdom Metazoa; phylum Chordata; class Mammalia; order Artiodactyla; family Bovidae; genus Bos; species Bos javanicus. The sequence goes on from NC_083875.1 coordinate 26,612,058, forward strand.
GTTTGCAACTATTCAGCCAGCAACACCCAGTGCTCTACCTGACAGGCATCAGCTTTAGTTCAGTCCCTAAGACGGTCCCTTAACCATCAGAGCTCCAATGAAACAAGATCATGAGTCTATAAATATGTTTTGCTTGACCTCAAAAGAAGAGAGAACAAGAATCTTGTCAGCTCCAGAAGTCTACAGTCTTAGTTATCATCTAAGCAGGTGAGAAAAATATTAAACAGATCCTAAAGAGAGCAAAGGCTTAAGAACAGAGCTGATAACTTATAGGTTCTTTCACTCAAATTGTGCAGATTAGTAAATTTTGGGTCTGATGAGTGTGTATAGGAGAATTTCTGCCAAAATATCCAACACTAACTTACGTTTAAGAGCATGTGGTAACGGGCAAGTACTGCATTATTGAAACTCAGGCTGAGTTGACCTTATATAACAGTTTAGTTCAGTCGCTCAGTCGTGTCCGACTCTTTGTGACCCTATGGACTGCAGCATGCCAGGCCACCCTGTCCAGCACCAACTCCTAGAGTTTACTAAAACTCATGCCATCCAACCATCTCATCTTCTATCATCCCCTTCTCTTCCCACCTTCAATCTTTCCCAGCATTGGGGTCTTTTCAAATGAGTCAGTTCTTTGCATCAGGTGGCCAAAGTATTGGAATTTCAGCTTCACAATCAGTCCTTCCAATGAATATTCAGGACTGATTTCCTTTAGGATGGACTGGTTGGATCTCCTGCTGTCCAAGGGACTCTGAGAGTCTTCTCCAACACCACAGTTCAAAAGCATCAATTCTTTGGCACTCAGCTTTCTTTATAGTTCAACTCTCACATCCATACATGACTACTGGAAAACTATAGCTTTAACTAGATGGAACTTGGTTGGCAAAATAATGTTTCCACTTTTTAATACGCTGTCTAGGTTGGTCATAGCTTTTCTTCCAAGGAGCAAGCGTCTTTTAATTTGATGGCTGCAGTCACCATCTGCAGTGATTTTGGAGCCCAAGAAAATAAAGTCTGTCACCGTTTGCACTGTTTCCCCATCTATTTGCCATGAAGTGATGAAACTCCAATACTTTGGCCACCTGATGGGAAGAGCTGACTCATTTGAAAAGACCCTGATGCTGGGAAAGATTGAGGGCAGGAGGAGAAGGGGATGACAGAGGATGAGATGGTTGGATGGCATCACTGGCTCAATGAACATGAGTTTGAGTAAGCTCTGGGAGTTGGTGATGAACAGGGAGGCCTGGAGTGCTGCAGTTCATGGAGTCGCAAAGAATCAGACATGACTGAGCAACTGAACTGATCTAAACTGATGGGACCGGATGTCATGATCTTAGTTTTCTGAATGTTGAGTTTTAAACTAACTTTTTCACTCTTCTCTTTCATTTCCATCAAGAGGCTCTTTAGTTCTTCTTCATTTTTTGCCATAAATGTGGGGTCATCTGCATATCTGAGGTTATTGATATTTCTCCCAGCAATCTTGATTCCAGCTTGTGCTTCATCCAATCCAGCATTTTGCATGATGTACTCTGCATATAAGCTAAATAAGCAGGGTGACAATATACAGCCTTGATGTACTCCTTTCCCAATTTGGACCAGTCTGTTGTTCCATGTCCAATTCTAAATGTTGCTTCTTGACCTGCATACAGATTTCTCAGGAGGGAGGTCAGGTGGTCTCGTATTCCCATCTCTTTCAGAATTTTCCACAGTTTGTTGTGATCCACACAGTCAAAGGCTTTGGTATAGTAAATAAAGCCGAAATAGATGTTTTTCTGGAACTCTTTTGCTTTTTTAATGATCTGACAGATGTTGGCAATTTGATCTCTGGTTCCTCTGCCTTTTTTAAATCCAGCTTGAACATCTGGAAGTTCACAGTTCACGTACTACTGAAGCCTGGTTTGGAGAATTTTGAGCATTACTTTGCTAGTGTGTGAGATGAATGCAACTGTGCGGTAGTTTGAACATTGTTTGGCATTTCCTTTCTTTGGGATTGGAATGAAAACTGACCTTTTCCAGTCCTGTGGCCACTGCTGAGTTTTCCAAATTTGCTGGCATATTGAGTGCAGCACTTTCACAGCATCAGTTTTCAGGATTTGAAATAGCTCAACTAAAATTCCATCACCTCCACTAGCTTTTTTCATAGTGATGTTTCCTAAGGCCCACTTGATTTTGCATTCCAGGATGTCTGGCTCTAGGTGAGTGATCACACCATCGTGATTATCTGGGTCATGAAGATCTTTTTTGTATAATTCTTCTGTGTATTGTTTTCACCTCTTCTTAATATCTTCTGCTTCCGTTAGGTCCATACCATTTCTGTCCTTTATTGAGCCCATCTTTGCATGAAATATTCCCTTGGTATCTCCAATTTTCTTGAAGAGATCTCTAGTCTTTCCCATTCTGTTGTTTTCCTCTGTTTCTTTGCATTGATCACTGAGGAAGGCTTTCTTATTTCTCCTTGCTATTCTTTAGAACTCTGCATTCAAATGAGTATATCTTTTCTTTTCTCCTTTGCCTTTGGCTTCTCTTCTTTTCATAGCTATTTGTAAGGCCTCCTCAGATAACCATTTTGCCTTTTTGCATTTCTTTTTCTTGGGGATGATCTTGATCACTGCCTCTTGTACAATGTCAGGAACCTCTGTCCATAGTTCTTCAGGTACTCTATCAGATCTAATCCCTTGAACCTATTTTTCACATCCACTGTGTGATCATAAGGGATTTGATTTAGGTCATATCTGAATGGTCTAGCGGTTTTCTCTACTCTTTCAATTTAAGTCTGAATTTGGCAATAAGGAGTTCATGATCTGAGCCACAGTCAGCTCCTGGGGTCTTGTTTTTGCTGACTGTATAGAGCTTCTCCGTCTTTGGCTGCAAAGACTATAATAAGTCTGATTTTGGTGTTGGCCATCTGGTGATGTCCATGTGTAGAGTCTTCTCTTGTGTTCTTAGAAGAGGGTGTTTTCTATGACCAGTGCATTCTCTTGGCAAAACTGTTAGCCTTTGCCCTACTTCATTCTGTATTCCAAGGCCAAATTTGCCTGTTACTCCAGATGTTTCTTGACTTCCTACTTTTGCATTCCAGTCCTCTATAATGAAAAGGACATCTTCTTTGGGTGTTAGTTCTAGAAGGTCTTGTAGGTCTTCATAGAACCTTTCAGCTTCTTCAGCATTACCAGTAGGAGAATAGACTTGGATTACTGTGATATTGAATGGTTTGCCTTAGAAATGAACAGAGATCATTCTGTCATACGTAATGCTGTTAACATAAATATTGGAGGTTTCATATGATAATATCCCTAAGGCAAGTAATTTGCACTTAGGATCATGAGCTGCAAATTTTATTTATAAAGGCAAAATGGAAATATGACTTTCAGATATTCTGTCTCAAATATTTTTAGCATTATGATTGATGTAAAAACTTGTTTCATGTTGAAAAATGTCTCACCTGGTGTCAGCACTCATTGCCTGACTGCCTATGAGCCACTGTCCACAATACAAAGGTGGAACCTGCTGCAGAGCCAAAAGTTGTCTTGCCTTTGGATGGAAGACAAACTACACATTACAGGAAATATATAATTTAGTGGCTTCTTATACTTTTGATGTGTACGTTTTTTAAAAGGACTAACATCAGTTTACATAGTTATTTGCAATTGCATACGTCAAGGCTGTATATTGTCACCCTGCTTATTTAACTTATATGCAGAGTACATCATGAGAAATGCTGGGCTGGAAGAAGCAAAAGCTGGAATCAAGATTGCCAGGAGAAATATCAATAACCTCAGATGACACCACCCTTATGGCAGAAAGTGAAGAGGAATTAAAAAGCCTCTTAATGAAAGTGAAAGAGGAGAGTGAAAAAATTGGCTTAAAGCTCAACATTCAGAAAACGAAGATCATGGCATCTGGTCCCATCACTTCATGGGAAATAGATGAGGAAACAGTGGAAACAGTGTCAGACTTTATTTTTGTGGGCTCCAAAATCACTGCAGATGGTGACCGCAGCCATGAAATTAAAAGACACTTATTCTTGGAAGGAAAGTTATGATCAACCTAGATAGCATATTCAAAAGCAGAGACACTACTTTGCCGACAAAGGTCCGTCTAGTCAAGGCTATGGTTTTTCCAGTGGTCACGTATGGATGAGAAAGTTGGACTGTGAAGAAAGCTGAGCGCCAAAGAATTGATGCTTTTGAACTGTAGTGTTGGAGAAGACTCTTGAGAGTCCCTTGGACTGCAAGGAGATCCAGCCAATCCATTCTAAAGGAGATCAGTCCTGGGTGTTCACTGGAATGACTGATGCTAAAGCTGAAACTCCAGTACTTTGGCCACCTCATGCGAAGAGTTGACTCATTGGAAAAGACTCTGATGCTGGGAGGGATTGGGGGCAGGAGGAGAAGGGGATGACAGAGGATGAGATGGCTGGATGGCATCACAGACTTGATGGACATGAGTTTGAGTGAACTCCAGGAGTTGGTGATGGACAGGGAGGCCTGGCGTGCTGTGATTCATGGGGTCGCAAAGAGTCGGACACAACTGAACGACTGAACTGAACTGATGTTAAAATTACAAAAGGAAGATTGTACCAAGTTATTACAATAACTTTTTAAATTATTCTTGAGCCTGATTAACCCAATCTTCTTCAAGACCAGCAATTTGAACCTGGTGTTTGATAAAACTGATGGGTAAAGTATTAGTTCACTGAAGGTTTTTTTTGTTTGTTTTTTTTTTTGGTGGTTGGTCAATATGAACTAGTTACAAATACCTTTGCCAAACATGACCTATACAAAATTTAAAATCTTGGGAACATGTGGAATTTAGTCACATCATGTAGGAAACACTGGTTCAGGAGGTTAAATCACAGTCCCAGTACACAGAAATGCTGCTATAAAGGTAAAGGGTGAAAATTATTATTAACATGCTTCTTTATTCTTGCCATTACCCTTGTTTCATAAGGAGCACCAGACTGATGTGATTTATGAATCATTCATTCACCAACAATAACCTCAGTTACCCTGTTAGGAGGTGGACAGTGGCTCAGCTCACTTCTATTTTTTTAAACTTCCACGTTCTATTTTCAAAAATGAAGAAGTGAGAAAATAATAATGCCAATACTGTGGAGCATTTGAAATCTTTACATCTCATAAATTAAAACCATAAATTCACAATGTAATTATGTGATTTGTAGGATAATTACAGAAGAGTATATGAAACAACTATTGTAAAGTGCCCTACAGACTATACCATGTAGTAAAGGGACACAGATCTACAGTTACAGAATGAACATCTTTCAATTCCCTTAGTGTATCTCTGTGTATAGAACTTCATACAAAAGATGATGATACTATGGAAACCTTTTGAGCATGTGAGGGCTAACCGAGGGGCCTTCATCCCACCCTACTCACCAATGATAGTGGGAGACAGATTTGATTCTTGCCCTCACAAATCTTGAATTCCTAGCAGGGAGACAACTTTCCCATGGGCAATTTAGGGAACAAGATTGAGGCCGCTCTGAGGGCCATAGCCATTACAATAAGACAGAAAAAGCATCTAAGAGGAAGCCCCAGTCTTGCTTGGAGAGCATTCTGAGCTGAAACTTCAAGGATAAAATAGGAGTCATCCAGTGGAATAACAGGTAGAGAGAGTCCAACAGGCTGGGAGGGCAGGCCCAAACACATGGGAATTTTCACATACACATGTGTATGTGTGTGTGTGTGTGTGTGTGTGTGTGTGTGTATGAATCACTTTTCTGTACACACAAAAGTAACAGAACATTGTAAATTAACTATACTTCAATTAAAAATAGCTAAAGATTAAAAAGAAGATATAAATAAATGAAAGGAAAAACCATGTAGTATATAGATTTGAAGACTCGATATAAATTAATAACTCATATAACTCAATATAAAGTTAATGAATCTCTCCTCTGCCCCCAAAAAAGTTAAAGGAGGGACTTTTAGCATGAGGGTTAGATTTTTAGTCCCAAGTCCAGAATTGTGACATATATCTATTGAACATTCAGTTTGGAAATCCAGGTAGGATATTCACAAAAAAATCGATTAGGAGATTCTCAATCCCAAAACCAGAGGGGTTTTTGTTTTGTTTGTTGTTTTTTTTAATAAAACATTCTATGCCAGAGATATTGAAGCTAAATAAAGAGAACATTTGTTTGAGACAGTGGTTTTCAAGTTTGAAACGGCTTCTACCCATTTGGCTTATGAAATTCATTTTGTGGGCCTTAGGACTGGCATTCTTAGAATAAAACAAAATAGGAAAAAAAACAGAAACAGAAAGAAAATAACTAGAATGTCCCACATATTAATAATGTTATTTTGTGAAATATCTATTTCAGTTTGTGTATGTGAGAAGTGGGGGAGCAACATATTTCTTACTATATGGGTGGTCATAGTCACAAAGTTTTTAATAGCATGCTGACATAGAAGTTAACCAAAAAAGCTGCTGAATTATAAACTTGAAGACATTTTAAGAATGAAGAGAGAGTGGTGACATGAAAACTTCAGTGCTTTGGAGAAAAGGAGATAGAAGATTAACTGAAGAGGGTTTAAAGATTTGGGACCATTCAATACATTCTGGGCTCCCCCAGTGGCTCAGATGGTAAAGAATCCACCTTCAATGCTGGAAACCGGGATTCAGTCTTTGGGCCAGGAAGATCTCCTTGGGAAGGAAATGACAAGCTAATCCAGCATTCTTGCCGAGATAATTTCATGGACAGAGGAGCCTGGCAGGCTAAAGTTCATGGGGTCACAAAAGAGTGGGACATGACTGTGACTAACACACACGCACACGTCAGTTAGCGACTGAGCAGCAGCAGCAGCAGGAGTCGGGGGAAAGAGGAAAGGAAGAATATGGAGCCTTGGCTAGCAGGAAAGGATACTTGGCCACGGCTGAGGACTGGTGTGACCCAGTTGTGGTTATATTAAGAGAAGAGACTGATGAAAGGAAGAGAGGAAGCAATCAGAAAGAAGGTCCATTTGACTCGCTTAACAGGAGACAGCAATGTAGCACTTTTACAAGAGAGAGTTTGTTGTAAATAGAGCTGCTAAGTCGCTTCAGTCATGTCGGACTCTGTGCGACCCCGTAGACAGCAGCCCACCAGGCTCCTGCGTCCATGGGATTCTCCAGGCAAGAGTACTGGAGTGGGTTGCCATTGCCTTCTCCAATGCATTAAAGTGAAAAGTGAAAGTGAAGTCGCTCAGTCGTGTCCGACTCTTAGCGATCCCACGGACTGCACCCTACCAGGCTCCTGCATCCATGGGATTCTCGAGACGTAAGTCTAAATAAAATATAACATGTGGGAACCGATACCTGTTCTTTCCACACATTCTGGCAGGGCTTTCCATGTTTAGAGTCCACAGTCTAGAGGACGTGACACAGCTTCAGAGGTGATTCAGAAGAAAGTTCTATTTTGTTTCCATTGTCTATCTGCAAACAGGGATATGTCCCACCAAAATCAACTACTAACAAAATGAACTAATTATTCATTATGATACGTCACTCAGATAGAGTTCAGAAGAATTCCTACAGAGAAGTCAGTATTATCTTGGTTGTGTCAGTCTCTCAGCCTGGTCTGATTCTTTGCAACCCCATGGGCTGTAGCCCACCAGGCTCCTCTGTTCATGGGATTCTCCAGGCAAGAATACTGGAGTGGGGAACTACTCCCTTCTCCAGGGTGTCTTATTGATCCAGGAATCGAACCCCGGTCTCCTGCACTGTAGATGGATTCTTTACCGTTTGAGCTATCAGGGAAACCCTGATTATCAGCATTATCTAGCAAAAAGCAATTAGAAGTGTGTTTAAATGAGCAAGGGTATCTTTCACTAATTAAAAAAAAAAATGGCATCAGTAAAGCTAACACTTGCATTTCTTCAACACCACCAACCTGTTAATTAGAATGGCTAAGATCCTTAAATAGAATTCAAGTGGTTTATTTCAATTCCAAAATTAAGTTAATCAGAGCTTCCCTATAACTTTATAAAATTAAATTCCATTTATTAAATCTGGACAGAGAGTTTGAGCAGAATTTGGTTTCGGTTCCATGGTCTAAATATTTATAATAGGTCTCAAATGAGAGTTCACATAACTCTGAGTAAAAGGTACCGATTCTATAACAAAAAGGCATTTACTATACATTCCAGCAGTAACATAAAATGCATACATGTGCCATATTCAGCAGGACAATAGAGAAGGTTCTACCAATGATACAATGCATAATAATAAACCCAAGTGGTTTCTTGCAGTCATCACAATCAAGTCTGTTTGGCATGAATTTTGTATTCACTTTCCTCACAAAGATTTTTTTTTTCCAACTGTAAGCAAACATAACACTTCAAAAGGCAAAAGAAGGCAACTTGTACAATGTTCCTGCAAGTTCACACAACACATTTGAATTTGCAACATGCTCAGACACTCCAGTACTCTTGCCTGGAAAATCCCATGGATGGAGGAGCCTGGTAGGCTGCAGTCCATGGGGTCACGAAGGGTCGGACATGACTGAGCGACTTCCCTTTCACTTTTCACTTTCCTACATTGGAGAAGGAAATGGCAACCCACTCCAGTGTTCTTGCCTGAGATGGGGGAGCCTGGTGGGCTGCCGTCTATGGGGTCGCACAGAGTTGGACATGACTGAAGTGACTTAGCAGCAGCAGCAGCAGCAGACACTCATGCATGCATCCTGGCATAATATAAACCTAAACCACAAGCAATAAGTAATGCTTCCCTTTAGACAGCATTTCACAATTCACACAACATATCTGAGTAAATCATCTTCCTCACAATTTTATAAAGTCACTCACTGTTATCATCCCCATCTTACAGATGAAGAAATCAAGGTTAGAAGTCTGATTTGTGGCCACAGAACTGAAAAGAGGCAAAGTCATGTATCAGTTAAGGTCTTCTGCTTCCAGTTTTCATGTTTCACTCTCTAAACATAATTCATTCAGGTAAAACAAAAACTATGACATGTTCACCATTGCAATGAAAGCAATGCATACTCCCTGGATTAAAGTCCCAAGTCCACCACTTATTAGCTATGTGTTTTTAGTCAAGTTACTTAACTTCTCTGTGCCTGTTTCACCAGCTCTAAATTTGAGGTAACAGTATCCCCTACCCTACACATTGCCATAAGGATTAAAATATTTATGAATCCCTTAAAACAGTATCTGGCACCTAGTAAAGAAAATACTACTCTTTAAATTTCAGCATACCAAAGTAAAATATTGACGCCAAACGCCTGGTTCACTACCTGGACGTCTGCTGACTCATGTATCTGATGATCCACGGGCTGTAGGTGCAGGAAGATGGAACTTCCAGCACTGATGCCCACATGCTCTCCAGGAATCCTGCCACGAGGGGTTGGGGAGCTTCCTTTTCTACCTTTTATTGGGCAATTTCATAGTGTCCTATCCAAAGACATGGAGGAACTCTGCCACTTGGGACTCACAGCCTTCTTCCAGCCTGGGGTAGTAATTATATGGTATATTTTAAGAAGTCATACTCTTTTCTATCTTAATTTGTTGAACATAACAGCTGCCACTTACTGAGCAACTATGAGATGTACAACATGTGGTAGGTGTTTTCAGCCATTTTTGTACTCCTTACAAAGTATGCATCATTCAGTCTTGTTCAGTTCAGTTCAGTCACTCAGTCGAGTCCGACTCTTTGCGACCCCATGAATGGCAGCACGCCAGGCCTCCCTGTCCATCACCAACTCCCGGAGTTCACTCAAACTCATGTCCATCAAGTTGGTGATGCCATCCAGCCATCTCATCCTCTGTTGTCCCCTTCTCCTCCTGCCCCCAATCCCTCCCAGCATCAGAGTCTTTTCAACGAGTCAACTCTTCGCATGAGGTAGCCAAAGTACTGGAGTGTCAGCTTTAGCATCAGTCCTTCCAAAGAACACCCAGGACTGATCTCCTTTAGAATGGACTGGTTGGATCTCCTATGCATCATTACCTCCATTTAAAAAGCAGAACTCAAAGGAGTCAATTTATCCAAAGACATGGCAAGTTGTAAAACCAACATTCATTTGGTTCACAGCTGCTGTCTGACTCCAAAAGCCCTGTCCCTGACATCCTACAGTTCTTCCTCCAAGTCGTGCCATATCTATGTTCCCTATCATGCATTATCCTATGACAAAACCTAACTGATCCTATTTTGTTTTATGCTCTGCCTTGTTTCAAAAGGACTGGAGACCCCTTATGCAAATATATGGACCAAATATCAGTTTTCTAAAAGGATGGAAAAGAAAAACAAGAGTGGAAACCAGATAAAAAGTTAGTCTATGAAACACACGCAATAAAGATGTGTGAAAATGGCTAGTACTGGACTATGCTTTAACTTCCTATTAGCAATGAAGAATTAACTCCTTCTCCTCTACTGTGGGAGGGGCATGAAACATTAAGATTATGCGGCGGAAGGTGGGTCCAGGAACACACTAGTTACTGTTGAATACAGCAATGCTGAACTATTCAAAAACAACTATTAATTAGCCAAGCAGACTTGACTCCTAATTTCAATTTGGCCACTAACTATCTGGGAGATTTTAAGTTAGCTTTTTCACCTGTAAAACTGTGTTTATCTCACAAGGTGATTCAGAGCACTAAATGAGTGGCGGACTATAAAGTATCCTGTCTGACAAATAACATAAGAACTCAGTAATTGCTAACTAGTTATTAGGATAATAGTCATGTATGGATGTGAGAGTTGGACTATAAAGAAAGCTGAGCGCCAAAGAATTGATGCTTTTGAACTATGGTGTTGGAGAAGACTCCTAAGAGTCCCTTGGACTGCAAGGAGATCCAACCAGTCCATCCTAAAGGAGATCAGTCCTGAATATTCATTGGAAGGACTGATGTTGAAGCTGAAAGTCCAATATTTTGGCCACCTGATGCGAAGAGCTGACCCATTTGAAAAGACCCTGATGCTGGGAAAGATTGAAGGTGGGAGGAGAAGGGGACGACAGAAGATGAGATGGTTGGATGGCATCACTGACTCAATGGACATGAGTTTGAGTAAACTCTGGGAGTTGGTGATGAACAGGGAGGCCTGGTGTGCTTCAGTCCATGGGGTCGTAAAGAATCGGACACGACTGAGCAACTGAACTGAATTGAACTGAAGCTTTTCCTCCTTTTTACCTTTTACTTCTCTTCCTCTTGCCTTCTTCTTTCCTTTCTTTTTTACTTTCCTTCCTTTTCTGGCCAATCCCCTAGAGAATTTATCTAGATTCTATCCATGTCAAGAGATTGCTATATATTGTAGGGATCAACTCTAAGGTGCCACTGAAGATAGCCAAGTTCTAGCTAAAGAAAAGTGAAGATGCAAAATAAGTAGATATGTCTTCTGGTTTTAAGAAATTCATATTCCTAACATGGAGTGGACAAACAGATACTTTAATGCCTACAAGCCTAGGATATAAGGCAGAATACAGAAACATAAGGAAACAGGCACTGAACTCTGGACACAATATGGTGAAAAAAAGAGCTAGGAATCTGCATAGGGTATTTCAGGAGCATGGAGATGAGTGGGTCACATATAATAATGAACAATTACAATAACATACTTGTTAAAGTCTTCCCTGGTGGCTCAGACAGTAAAGCATCTGTCTATAATGTGAGAACTGGGTTCGATGCCTGGGTTGGGAAGATTCCCTGGAGAAGGAAATGGCAACCCACTCCAGTACTCTTGCCTTGAAAATCCCATGGACGGAGGAGCTTGGTGCAGGCTACTATCCATGGGGTCGCAAAGAATCGGGCACGACTGAGAGACTTCACTTTTTTCTTTTCACTTTAAAGCCAAAAGAGAACAAAAGGGGGTTTTTGTTTGTTTTTACTAAGAGCTTCAAGAGAAGTAACTTGAGAAAGAAGGAAAGATAGAAAGAAACAGGTAGGAGGAAAGAAGGCAATGCAGGATCATGGGCAGCAAACACACTCAGCTCCCTTGATTCCATATCAAGCACCTACAGGATTCTGAGAATCTAAATCAAATACATACTATACACTGTACACTGCCAAATGCCTTAAATCAAAGAAGATGACAGGAGTCAAGGACAAAAGGTGTATCAGCTTCTAATGAACACCTTCTTGGCCAGAGGTTCCAATTTTTGACTTCTGCAATGAACACATGATCCCTAGTGAACATCAAGATATCACAAAACTAACGTTGGAAAGTTTCCATATAAAAATTTGAGAACTTGGCTTTTGTGAAGAACCCTCTTGATTCCAAATGTCGTGAGACTAAGATTTCAGAGGAGATTGCTAGTGTTTACCTGCTCCACACGAGGTGAACACATTCACAGGGAAGAAGAGCATGGCGTAAGGGGCAAGCACAGGCTTTGGAACCAGAGACCTGCGTGATTTTTTTCCCCTGTGGGACCTTGACCGTGTTTCCTGACCTCTCTGTGCCCGACTCCTCAAGGCTGACATGAGAATTAAGCCTAGTAAATGTAAATCATGTAATAGAAATGAAATATAAGAGACAGTAGAATGTTTTTTTTGGGCTAACTCAAAACAAAAAGGGGGGTCATAAATCCATTATTGTATTTATTGTAGTAACAATAAAAGATGTTTGTTTTGGGAAATACAAATTATGAGAACTGTAAAAAATCATCTCCTAAGAAGTCACTGTATTTTTTCATTTTTACCTTTCTTAGTTCTGAAATCAATTAGACTGGTAGTTGTATTTCTAAGAGTATTATAGGATATATAATTATAACAGATGCTTAAAGTCCTTTGATGGCTTTTTAATTGTTTTAAAAGAGTAAAATCAGTGTTTACATGCTGCCCCCAAGCAATAATTCTGTCAGATCTCCTTAAGACAGCACTGAGCTTGATCCCTCCTTGGAAGGGAACCCTGCAAGAAGACGCACGGTGTGCCCACAGCTCCGAACTCACGTTCATGGCTCCACTGTGGGTCTGGTTCTACCCTCCTCAGTCTGTGGGAAACTTACAAAAGATAATTTTGGTAAAACTCTGCCTGTGGGACTCTGCCTGTTGAAATGCCCAATTCTAATATCAACCCAATCATAATCATTCCTCCTCACCAGGGCCACAATATATGTACCTTAAAATGGACATAGATGTTGTCACAAGCTTATTCTAGAACAAACAAACAAGTCTGAACAGAGAGTCCCTCTCAAGTCTTACGTTGGAGTTATCATTCAGGGCAATCAGATTGCTGACTTTGGATATCATTTGCTGTATTGTAGCCAACAGAGTCTCCTCCCTTGTAAATTTCTGGTTGAACCCCAATACATCATGCTGAACAATAGGAGGTTCAAATGAGTCTGCAAATGAATCTGTAAACGTTCAGATAGGTCTATCTGGAAGCAGTATGGTAAGATGGTGAGCAGGGAAGCTAGTAGATGTCTGTATACATCTACTTGCTCAGCAAAGAAGACACTAGATTGCTCCATTTTCTCAAATGCCTATTGTATCTGTCACATAGGGTTGCTTAAGGAACACTGGAGAAAATTCAAAGAGAAGTTATTCTGCAGCGGACACTAAAGAGTGTTATCAATATTGTTACAGGTTCTTATGAAAAGAATCAGAGATAATACTTAGTGCCCAGATCAAAAAAGAGGACAGTATCTCAGATTCTCCTGCTTACATCTATGAAATAGTTCAAGTAAGTTATACTGCTGTTTCTTTTGTTAATGTGCCAACCATGGAGGAGGCATTCTTTCTTTCTCAACCCTATTTCTAACATATAAATATAGAGGAAAGACTCCTTTTGGACCAGATTCTTTCACTGACAATGTTTGTCTGTGAAGTTTGAACCAAATCTGAGACACACTTGCATTAACTACTTCAGATTCTGTGATCCTCAGCTCATTTCCTGCAGACTTGCCATTGAGTATAGTCTGTGTTTCCCCCCATATTTGATTTTCTATTATTTTACGTTTTTCTACCTTGCAAGATAATTAGGATATATTAAGGATCATCATTTGTAGGACTGTATACCAGTTCTATTCAAGTTGGCCCCATCACTGGACTTCATCTACTGCTCTGAGCCCACTTGCCCACTGGAATGTTATTCTGTCTCCCAAGCTTCCCTGTATGCCCAACCTGCCTGCCCACTCTCCTCTGTCAAGAGCTAAATGAAGCCTTTCCTGATTCCTGGTAGAATGGATGACTCCTCTTCTATGTCTCTGCCACATCCCAAACACAGCCCTGCCTTTGCACTGGTAAGAATTTTCTCCCCCTATTCATATGTGCATAGTCTTCCTTCTGAAAGATGGAATCCACTCCCTGAAGGATCTCCAGGGTCAAGTCTGTTTTCGTCTCCAAAGCTTATCACAGAGCAGGCATTCAGTCTTCTGTTGAGTGGGTTGGGTTGACAGGTGGATGGATGGATAGATGTAAGAAATGAGTAGACTGTCAGATAACGATTTCAAGAGTTCTTTCTAGAGTGTCGAAAAGATACCTGAATGGAACTAGGGATGCTGCCTCCCAATAGGAGTAGTTAGACACAAACTCAAGTATTATGGGACACAAGGCCCTGGGGCTGTCAGGGTCTCTAGGTGTCAGATGGCCACCCTCCCCTGCTCTTCCCTGATCAGGTTATATCCAAGTCTGACTTTGATTCCAAAGCTGTCCATGAATCCCACAAGGCCATACCATGCTTGCTTTGTAAATAGAGGACATATGTGAACTTGGACATAAGCTGAATTTTATATTAAGTCCCAAACACTAGTTTTAAGTATTAGCAACATATTCTCTTCCAAACAATTCTTTGAGTTTTAAACAGCTTTATCTTTTTTGTCCTTTTAAATTAAAGACCAAATAAACTTGTTTAATTAAATTTCTCTTGTTTACGTAGCTTATGTTAGAAATAGAATCTTTAACGCTATCAGAATCTACATTCATACTTTTCCTCTCTAACTTCGTGTTTGTCTTGGAAACATGGATTTTATCTATTTAATTATAACCCACCTCATCTCATCTACCATAACCATCACTGCAGATGGCACAATGACCACAATCACAATCCTGAGCAAAATGGTAATAGCAAATCACATTGAGTGATTTTCTTACAAAATACTCCATTTAGGAAGTATATTAATTTAATATGTAGGACTTTTACAAAAGATAAAACCCCCTTCTGTTAAAGATATACATGTCAAGTTTACTAATTGCTTTGTCTATATTTTGCATAATAAATTCTCAAGCAAAATAGAGATATGAATATTATTACGCTTATTTTGCAGATTGAGAAACTAAAGGTCAGTAAGTCTGATAATATATGCAAAGGCGTGAAGGCAGTAAATTGTAGATCCAGTATTCAACCTTAGGTCGTCAAGATTCCAAGGAACATGACCAGAGATAATGGTAGCTTTTCTATTATTTACTTGGCTTGTACATAGTCAAAGTCCTAGTCTATTCCCTAAATTCCTGCTCTGATCTCAATAAAACAAAAGTTTTTGAGTCCACTGCTCCTTCCAAGGACACAATATTGTATAGTCTTTAGTAGGGACCCTAGAGAAGGAAATGGTAACCCACTCCAATATTCTTGCCTGGAGAATCCCATGGACAGAGGAACCTGGTGGGCTACAGTCCATGGGGGTCACTTAATCGACTTAGCGATTAAACCACTACCACCATAGTAGGGAAAATGGGGGCAGAGAAAAAGTGAAGAAAGAGGAATATTCTGAGGACCCTTTCAAAAATGTGTGGCAAAACCTGAGTTGCCTTTGATTATTAATGAGAAATATCAAGAAAATACATGAAAGCAGCTAAAAAATGAATAATGATGAAAGCAATGTAGCATAATGATGCATGCTCTGCCTAATCAGAGATAACATCATCAGACACAGTAGACATACTGGAAGGTTCATGCCTAAATCATCAAATGTATTCCTCAAAGAGATTCCCAAATGGATACAGCCAAGCATTTCCTTAATAGAGCCAATGTGCTGAATTCATTTCTGGACCAAATTTCACTCTCTGTGGGAAATCAACTTCTTTCTTCAAACTCTGAGACACTGTTTGATAAACTGTCTATGCTTTCTGTCTTAAAAAAATGTCATCTTAAGTTATAGTACATCAAGCAACATGAATGAATTTTCAGAGGGATACACTCAGGAATTTTTCCAGATTGAATATTTTATAGCTTGATTAAATTCCTCAGTGTTGCAAAACATCAGCAGAGATGAAGACTAGGACTCCAGCATTAGAGGTAGCATAATTGCATTTCTAATTCATGTAACTCATGTGGTTCTGAGGGCCACCTGGAGAATAAGAAAAGTACATTTAGAGATGATGACATCATGACTGTTCAATCCTATTAGTCTTCTATTTTATTTACCTTTTTATTCTATTGCTAGGCTCACCTGAAGAAGAGGAAAAAGAGATATGTGATTTTTAAAAAATATGCATTAGGCTAAGTTTTCAACTTAAAGATAATTCATTTAGAAAGCATGTTCTGAAGTGGTACTCTATTAATTTACATTTATGTGCATGTTGCATTGTTTCCCTGAAAAGCAAAATCATGAGAAGTTTGCTGCCTGTATGAACAACACTGTAGCAGAGGACTCAAAGTCAAGTGATGTGTGCAAAAGCCATGTTTGCTACCACTAAGTTCAATGTTATAGTAGTACAGACAAGAAAGGTTTATGAGCTTGTTTCCCTTGGTATAACTTTTATGGGTTTTGATCATTATTGATCAGGATAGATACTTTCCCAGGATAAAAGTAACAGTTATTGTAACATATATAAACACTAACCAATATTTCATGCAAAGATGGGCTTGATAAAGGACAGAAATGGTATGGACCTAGAGAAGCAGAAGATATTAAGAAGAGGGGGCAAAACAGAAGAACTGTACAAAAAAGATCTTCACGACCCAGATAATCACGATGGTGTGATCATTCACCTAGAGCCAGACATTCTGGAATGTGAAGTCAAGTGGTCCTTAGAAAGCATTACTACGAACAAAGCTAGTGGAGGTGATGGAATTCCAGTTGAGCTATTTCAAATCGTGAAAGATGATGCTGTAAAAGTGCTGACCTCAATATGCCAGCAAATTTGGAAAACTCAGCAGTGGCCACAGGACTGGAAAAGGTCAGTTTTTATTTCAATACCAAAGAAAGGCAATGCCAAAGAATGCTTAAACTCCCACACAATTGCACTCATCTCACATGCTAGTAAAGTAATGCTCAAAATTCTCCAAGCCAGGCTTCAGCAGTACGTGAACTATGAACTTCCAGATGTTCAAGCTGGTTTTAGAAAAGGTAGAGGAACCAGAGATCAAATTGCCAACATTCACTGGGTCGTGGAAAAAGGAAGAGAGTTCCAGAAAAACATCTATTTCTGGTTTATTGACTGTGCCAAAGACTTTGACTGTGTGGATCACAATAAACTGTGGAAAATTCTAAAAGAGATGGGAATACCAGACCTCCTGACTTGCCTCTTGAGAAACTTATATGCAGATCAGGAAGCAACAGTTAGAACTGGACATGGAACAACAGACTGGTTCCAAATAGGAAAAGGAGTACGTCAAGGCTGTATACTGTCACCCTGCTTATTTAACTTCTATACAGAGTACATCATGAGAAATGCTGGGCTGGAAGAAGCACAAGCTGGAATCAAGATTGCTGGGAGAAATATCAATAACCTCAGAAATGCAGATGACACCATCCCTATGGCAGAAAGTGAAGAGGAAATAAAAAGCCTCTTGATGAAAGTGAAAGTGGAGAGTGAAAAAGTTGGCTTAAAGCACAACATTCAGAAAACGAAGATCATGGCATCTGGTCCCATCACTTCATGGAAAATAGATGGGGAAACAGTGGAAACAGTGTCAGACTTTATTTTTAGGGGCTCCAAAATCACTGCAGATGGTGACTGCAGCCATGCAATTAAAAGACACTTACTCCTTGGAAGGAAAGTTATGACAAATCTAGATAGCATATTGAAAAGCAGAGACATTACTTTGCCAACAATCGTCCATCTAGTCAAGGTTATGATTTTTCCAGTGGTCATGTATGGATGTGAGAGTTGGACTGTGAAGAAAGCTGAGCGCCGAAGAATTGATGCTTTTGAACTGTGGTGTTGGAGAAGACTCTTGAGAGTCCCTTAGACTGCAAGGAGATCCAACCAGTCCATTCTGAAGGAGATCAGCCCTGGGATTTCTTTGGAAGGAATGATGCTAAAGCTGAAACTCCAGTACTTTGGCTACCTCATGCGAAGAGTGGACTCACTGGAAAAGACTCTGATGCTGGGAGGGATTGGGGGCAGGAGGAGAAGGGGACGACAGAGGACGAGATGGCTGGATGGCATTACTGACTCGATAAACGTGAGTGAGTGAACTCTGGGAGTTGCTGAGGGACAGGGGGGCCTGGCTTGCTGTGATTCATGGGGTCGCAAAGAGTCAGACACGACTGAGCGACTGAAATGAACTGAACTGAACCAATATTTCAGTGACATGTATAGACTCTTTAGGGGGAGTAATTATTAAAGAGATTTTGACCATTGAAAAAACTGAGGCTAAATGTACACTAATCCTTTTGCAAATAGATTTAGCAAAAGCGTCTCTGAATCACTCATGCAGGTTATTTTCCATATTCCCAGATATCTGCATCCCTGCCCTACTAGGTTGCTTTTCCTAAAATTTTATCAAGGAATCTAAGGAGACCCAGCTACTCAGTTTGGTTGGCTTCAATGTCTAGCTTTCTACAACTGAGCTTGAATTCATCTATTCCTTTGGTATCTCTGAGCTTAGCTTCCCAGAACTCTAACTCAAAGGCACGCTTCTTCTATGAGAAGGAAAGAATAAAACAAGGCTCATGCACATACACACCTTAAAATGCAAGTGAACTCATGTTATTTCTTAAATTACACACGTCACTAGCTCATCTACTTCCCAGCCAACTGGATTTAGTTTAGAGAAAGTGGCCTGAGAGCGGGTGTGGAAAAAGGAATATAAAATCTGGAGAACTCTAACTTCATGCAAGATATAACTGAACTAAAGCTCTATGCTTTGAATAAGTGACAACATCCTGGGATTTGAGTTTTATTACAAAACTTCCATCTAGAGAATGCAACATTCAATTTCCTAAAATATACAAACTATTTAATTGGTCCTAAATAGAAAATAGAAAGTGATATATGACTAGTCTTTTTTTCCTAAGGCTTAAAAACATGGTTTTAACTTTTCATGGAACAATGTCAATCAGCTAAAATAGTTTCCAAGAATAAAGAGAGAAAGATACGAAGAAAATCACTTTACCCAGATACCTAATAAACAATTTATTAAACATCTTACTGAATGAACACATGACTTCCATTTGAGCAAAGAAAATAGAAATAACTTAAAATGGCATTGAAATAAACAAGTTTTCAAGTGTGAAGCTAATGCCTGATGCCCATTACAAATAAGGCTTGTGGCTCATGGCATTTGCTTGTACATAAATTGTCTTCCAGTGATGGATTTAACTATCAAACAAAGATCAACAAGTACCAGCTCTTTTGAGATTGTAAGGCCAAAGAAAACACCACTAAAAGCAATTCCTCCTTGTGAATGCACCATTAATTTTTTGGAACCATTTTTTAAACTTCCAACCATATCCTAAGACATAGCATGAAACTTGGAATCAGACAAACAACTTAAGGTTTTTTCCACTCCTGCCACTCACTAGCATGTCACCCAGTCCCTTGTCTCTAGTTCCTCATCCCTAAAATGAAGGTATGAGGGCCTGATTTTCAGGTGGTCAGGATGATGGGATGAAATGAAACCATAAGAGTGAAAGTATCTAGCACATAGCCTGGCACACAGGATACCTTTCCAAAGGCAGGCTTGATCCTTACCATCAAAGACAAGGTTATACAGAAGGACGGCAAGAGAGATGTCACCACCTGGGCACTTGAACGCTGTCTGTTCCAACCACAGAAAGGATTAGACACAGGCTAACAGAGGGTAGAACCACTTTACAGTCAAGAACTGGTGGACTCAAGTGTGCTGAATATATAATTTATTCTTGATAGACATTAGTAGCTAAATAACCCCCCCACTCCAAAAATAACATAATACAAATAACAACAGCTAACTTGTATCAAAATGAAATTATAAGACTCTTGCTCTTCAGAAGAAAAGCTATTATGATAAACCTAAGCAGCATATTAAAAAACAAAGACATTACTTTGCCAGCAAAGGTCCGTAGAGTCAAAGCTATGGTTTTTCCAGTAGTCATGTATGGGTGTGAGAGCAGGACAATAAAAAAAAAAAAAAAAAAGGGTGAGTGTGGGAAAATTGATGCCTTTGAACTGTGGTGCTGGGGAAGAGTCTTGAGAGTCCTTTGGACAGCAAAGTGATCAAACCAGTCAATCCTAAAGGAAATCAGCCTTGAGTATTCATTGGAAGGACTAATGCTGAAGCTAAAGCTCCAATACTTTGGCCACCTGATGCAAAAAACTGACTCACTGGAAAAGACTCTGCCTAATACTGGGAAAGATTGAAGGCAGGAGGAGAAGGGGACAACAGAGGATGAAATGGTTGGATGGCATCACCGACTCAATGGATATGAGTCTGAGCAAACTCTAGGAGATAGTGAAGAACAGGGAAGCTTGGCATGCCACAGTCCGTGGGGTCTCAAAGAATCAGACATAACTGAGCCGCTGAACAACAACAACAAAACGTATCAAGTGCTTACTATAATGGCATATACAGCACTGAATATTTGTATGAATTATTTAATTTAATCCTTATAATTTATAGGTACTTTTATTTTAAAGGGTTTCCTAGATGGCTAAGATGGTAAAGAATCCATCTTCAATGCAGGAGACCTGGTTTCAATCCCTGGATCAGGAAGATCCCCTGGAGAATGGAATGGCTACCTACTCCAGTATTCTTGCCTGAAGAATTCCATGGACAGAGGAGCCTGGTGGGCTACAGTCCATGGGGTCACAAAGAGTTGGACATGACTGAGAAATCAACACTTTATTTTAAAAGGACTAACTGGTTACTAGCCTTCCATGTATTCTTAGCTTAGACATTATGAAGAAGCAGAGATGTCATTTGTGTTAAGCCAACAATTTGAAATGATTAAGCTCATGGGTCACCCACTCCTTAATATTAAGTACTTGAATAATGACTCCCCTACTAAGGGAATCAGAAGAAACGAGGACTTAGCAGCAAGTATATGGGATACAAATTGGAGAACTTGGGTATGAGGGAAGTATGAATGGGGGTGAGGAGGAGGGAGAGGGAAGAAACAGGACAGGGAAGAACTGCTTTTAATTTGCCATTTTGGCTCAAGTGTTGGGGTTCTGTCAACATCATTTTTATACAATTCTTGACACTTGGGCCATGAGTTACATATAAGGTTGGCCAAAAAGGTTTGTTTGGGTTTCTCTGTTACGTTGCAAGGGAAAACCCAAATGAACTTTTTTGGCCAATGTAATATATTGCCAAGGATGATGGAAAAGCAAGGAGAAGAAAGAAGATGGGGATGGTGACCTCTGAAGCAGAGGAAGTGAGGTTATTGATTCTCAGGACTTTGATTCCCTTGAGCTGTTCCCACCCCTTCATCAGGTATCATTTGCTCAGGTTGGGGAGGGGGGCAGTGGACATGGGTAGGGTGAGAAGGCATGTCATATCAACATTTTTACCAAGCCAAGTAAGGGGATCAGCAGAAGCGACCACTGATGTGTGGGGTCCGATGTGTTCAGTGCCTTAGAAGATGCACTTGTAACTTTTTGTTAATTTTCTATTCTGTTCATCCCCTTCTATGATAACCACTTGCTCCCTTGCCGAAATTCGGAATCTCTTCTCTAGTGTAACTTCTTTTTCTACCTTTAAATATGTTTAAATTTCTAATGTAAAGAAAACTCTGCCACTTCTTTTCTATCATGGTTTATTCTGTGTTTTTCCTCAGACTAAGGAGTAACCCAAGGTCACCACTTTAGTATCTAAGTTCAAAAGAATGGTCTTTATCTCCCCACATACCTCAATTCTTAGCAACTTACTTTTTTCCCAATTACAGCTAAACTATTGCTCCAGTTGTCCTCTTTACTAGGTTTATCAATAAAAATTTCCTAGCCAAATCTAATCCAATAGCTCTTTTCCATTGTAATTCTGGCTGTTGTTATGATCTGTAGTAATGAGTAGCCACTGAACACTATTAAATGCAACATATTGAGTGAAAAGAACACAATAAAGAATTATTAAGCATATACTCCATTCTCATAGAAAAAAAAAAAAAAGATGATAAAATTTATTGTTGTTCAGGTGCTAAGTTATGTCAGAATCTTTTCGACCCCACAGACTGTAGCATACCAGGCTCCTCTGTCCATGGGGATTTCTAAATAATAATACTGGAGTGGGTTGCATTTCCCCTTCCAGGTAATCTTCCTGGGCCAGGGACTGAACCTAAGTCTCTTGCATTGACAAGGAGATTCTTTACTACTGAGCCACCTGGGAAGCCCATGCTAAAAGTTGAGTGAGTGCAAATAATTTTCACACAGGGATTGAAATAGTACTAGGCTGGCACAGTTAGTCCTCCCTGAAGAAAGCAGTAGGGTTACAATGCAGAGAAAGCTGCTCTCCAGATACCATACTGCGGAGCTCAGTCAGTGGTAGGAAAATTTGGTAAATCGCCATGGAAGGGGGCTGTCCAAGCCGACAGTCCTGTTCCTTCCCTCTTGATGAGCTGACAAGTTGTAATTTTCTTTCTCCTTCCGTTTCTCCATTAATTCTTCTATTTTCCTGGCCCCTCTTCCTTTTAGTTTCTCATATTTACATTTGGACATTACGGCAATATCGGAAATCTAATAGGTGAAAAAGAAGGAAAAGGAGTGGGCATAGGAGAGGGCGGAGGGTCTTCATCTGAGGCAAAGAGGTTTTCCGTACAGCAGCTTCACTGGAGAAGGCACATCCGCTCCCTCTCATTGTGTCTCAGCGACTGGAACCCTTCCTAATTCTCCTTTCACCCCATATATTTTGCGCCACCATGTCCCCTCACTTTGTCTTTCATAACATTGTTTCTATATGAGTCTTCCCAGTATCCTAACCCACCTGAAATTAGGTTGCTATAGATGCCTGATTATCTTTCTTAATCTCACAACTCATAGGATCATCCCTTAAAAGCCATTTCAAACTGTTTAAAATCATTCTCACTTTACAGTGACTTGACGAATCTTCAGTGACTCTTGAGGTTCAAATATGACTTGGAACATAGCTTGAATCTATTGGGAGTATGTTCTGGGAGGAAGAGAAAACCTGAGCAATAGAGCTTTAGCAATCCAGATCTGGTACAATGACTCAGTAGCCATTAATCCTCTTTCATGTCTTCAGTATATTTTGTGTAAATATTCATTATACTGTTCATGTCTGTGGTTAGACAATCCTGTGTATATTACATATAAAATTTGAGTTATGTAAAGCAAGAATAATCTACTTTTAAAATTTGTGTTTAGTATAGGACTCAATACCACTCAATGGATGAATATTGAACAAGTAAAACCTCCTAGGAGTAGATTTACATAAACATTCTAAGTTGGCCAAGTTTTCCCTCCTTTCTTTGAAGCCATGCATTGAGTGTTTCTAATGTTTTTACATTTTCTTCTGTATCAATTCTTCAAAACAGTACTCTACATATTTCCTCATTCTCATAAAAAAAAAATGTAGCACTGAACATCTGTGAAGATTCATAAATTATATATAGAGAGGAATCTAGAAATGTCTTCTCTGAGAACCAGAGGTCACTATCATTTACCAATGGAGAATACTATAGCTTCCAAAATCTTATTTCTTTTTTCCAAAAGTCTCTATGAATATTAAATCACAAGAGTGTCCAGCAAGTTTCATGCCCTTCTTAACATTGAACACAAATGTCAGGATGAATTTCCTCCCATCCTCTAAATATGTTTAATTTGTATTACATTTGATCTGTTAATAATCACAATCCACACAGTTAACTTGATAACATTTCTTAAGTGCATTTGAAGAAACTGAAATATAAGCAGTTTTTCCCAGATCAGAGAACAGCTCAATTTAAAATTTACCTTCTTAAGATGCTCTAAGCAACAGCATTTCAATAACAAAGTCCAAGGAAACAGGCCTTTTAGAAACACCATTTTCGATTTATCAAAATAGAGAAGAAAGGGACTTCCCTGGTGGCTCAGATTATAAAGTGCCTGCCTACAATGCAGGAGACCTGGGTTCGATCCCTGGGTCGGGAAGATCTCCTGGAGAAGGAAATTGCAACCCACTCCAGTATTCTTGCCTGGAAAAATCCCATGGACGGAGAAGCCTGGTTGGCTACAGGCCATGGGGTCGCAAAGAGTTGGACATGAGTGAGCAACTTCACTCACTCACTCAGAAGAAAGAAGTAGAGTAAGTCATTGTAAGAATAGCCAGTGCAGCAACCAAGAATCTAAGTATTCCTGTTAGAAAAGTTAAACAATTACTTTTAAGCACAAAGACAGCAAGAGGAGAAAATTAAATGACTATTAAAACTATATCACTTTCAGGAAAGATTATACCATCAACATTGTACATTATGACTCCAGTGCAGCTTCTTTCATCACAAGCAGATCTTAACTGCATTCATCATGGGGTCAGTTACGCAACTTTGACTAAAATAACAATAAAGTTTCCAGAGAGACTGTGGATAGAATAAAACATTTCAAGAAATAAAGACAAGTCCCTGGAATAATCAGTTTCACAAGACCCTGTAAGAACTGATTCCAGTTTCCCCAATTATCTATAGTCCTTAAGTGACATCTTAATAAACAGGCCTATAAATTCATGGAAGCTGGGTCTCTGTGCTGGCAACTGCATTTTAAGCTGATAATTAGATTAGGGGAAGAAGCTATCCTGCCAAGGCTGGAACCCTGAAGAATTTTTTTTTTTTTTTTAATTAAGGGATCTGATGCTCAGCTATGAGGCCCTGTCCGGTCCCAGCTAACAGGCCACTTTCTTCAGGCTGTGGGCTGAAGCTGCCAGGCTCCCTGACCAAGGTTTGTGCCTCCATGGATGGAGGCAAACAGAGGTCAAGTATGGGTGTGTTCTCTGTTGCCAGAGATACCACCAATGTCCAAGCCATGGTGGCTGGGTCTCCTAGTCAAAGCAGGTCTGTCTTCTTCGGCCTCTGGGGTCAGGAGGCCTCATAAGAGCAGGGCCTCTATAGACCTGAAGCATACAATACCAAGGAAGCAAGTTCCTATTAGCGATTATCTGAGAGTGCATGAAGGACAAGCACACAGGCTTTCTTCTTCCCCTAACCACCGTCTGTCAGGCCAGATGACTGGCGAGCAGCCACCCAGGCAGAATATCAAGGCCTGTTCCTGTGCATTCCTCACTGAACCCATTCCCCGACTGGCACTTTCCAGCAGAAATATAAGACCTAAATATTTCTTTTGGAGTCTTCTCCTGTTCTTTTTGCCACTGTAGAAACTATCGTACGAGGCTAATTTCCATCTGCTTATTTGTAACATCGTCCTAGATTTCATGTGGACATTTGGATTATTTGGACACCTGCAGGTAGGTTAATAAGAAAAACGAGTAGGCTCATTTGCCCTAAGAGTGTGTCAGAGCAAAACCCACTACTCCGCAAAACCCCCACTGGGGACATGACTGAAATGACTTAGCCCTGGGATGGCCAAAACATAGCGCCACCTGGTGGTAGGTGGTCAGAACTGTTATTTCCAGTCTTGCCATGACATTTATGAATAACCGACTCGATGGACGTGAGTCTGAGTGAACTCCGGGAGTTGGTGATGGACAGGGAGGCCCGGCGTGCTGCAATGCATGGGGTCGCAAAGAGTCGGACACGACTGAGCGACTGAACTGAACTGAACTGAAGACACAGTTTGATAAACCAAAGAGATGGGTTTTAAATCAAATGAAATAAATTTACTTTTAAAAATGAATGTGCACTCAAAATTCTTTTGATCAAATTTCAAAGAACAATTGTAATTCTTCAGCAGGACCTCCTTGATTTATTTAATGGGTTCAAATCCGGAGTAGGCTGTGGCTAGACTCAGGGCCAGAAATTAATTCTTATGTAAATAGCTGAATTCTCTCCCATTTGAGAACAATCAATAAAAGCCTGGCTGGAAATCTGGTTGAAATAGTCACTCTAATTAACAAAATAAAGGATAAAATTCAGAGGAGCATAATAACAGCCCTCTGTTTAAAGTACTAGAGTGTGCTGGTCACAATGACAGCTCTTAATCTCCACCACTGAAAAGTGACTTCCATGGAATAAAGTCAGCTTAGATAGGTTTTCCATTTAAATGGTCAAGGATTAAAAGGAGTTGGGTTAGACAAGCGTAACTCATTCATATAACATTGCACTTAAAATACACACGCACACATCATGATATCCTTAGGAAAATAAGCTGTCTTTTATTCACTGGAATTTAAAAGCAAGAGCTGACACTAAACCATTTTGATTAATATATGACATAGCTGGAAGACTATTCATTCCCGTAAATTTCTGAGCTTCTGTGACTCTTGTATCACACTCTGCAATTTGCAGGGCTGGATCCCCTGAGAGGTTACTTCTACAAAAACATACATTTCATTCGAAAGCTGACCTGACTTATTCCTGTTCTAGATAGACTCATTATGACAACCTTTAATTGGGTTAAAGCCAAAATGCAGCCAGTTTAACAGGCCTGTTTAAATGCTACACACAGACTAATATGCTTATTTGACTTACTTGCTGAAAATGATTTATTGAATAATACTTGATAGAGAGTGCAAAACCTTTCAAAGGGCGGTTCTCTCAGAGTTGAAAAGTCCACAAAACCGGCAGCAGAAAAGAAGGAACTTGAGAGGAACTTGAGAAGTATTTAAAAATGTGTACCTTCCAAGTAGTTCTGTAATAGAATAGAAGCCCTGTATAATTCTGGGAATTTAAAGTGTTAATTTCTAACAGAAATTACTTCCTATGAGGCTTTTACTCTGCAGCTGAGGGATTTATGGGCAAGGAGAATGGGAAGAGTATACCTATTTCAAGCTATATCATATCCATAACTTACATTTTTAAAGGAAAATTGGAGGGGAAAGGCATTCAATCTTGCCCTCTGGAGCAGTATAAAAAGACTTCTTAGGTTCGCAGGATCTGGCTCGATATAAAGACTTGTCTTCGGTTGGCAGGTATCTTGAGAAAAATCTTACACAGACATTTCCTAGCCTCAGATGGAGCAAGCTCACATCAACTAGCAACTTTACTGCTTTGCAAATTACAATAGCAAAATTTACCTAATAAGTATGCTTTGAAATTATAGCAGATAAAACTTCAATGTGGCTATTCACAGCCATTTCAAGAGCAATTTCCTCTGTGATCTGCATTAAAACAATGCTCTTGTGCCCCCTGTCCCCCACCTCGGTTGGAGGCAATACACACTTCAGCCTGGCAACTCAGAGTGGAACTAATTCCTTCCTCTTAACGCCTGTCTTCAATTAGCTGGTGGGAAATAGAAATGATTTACTTAAGAGACAGCTTTTCCCACTTACTCAAGCTTGTTACCATTCTCTTCCAAGCATCATTCAGCCACTGTCTTGGGAAGCTGTACTGTACAGTGGTAAAGTGCTCAAACTTGCTAACATATTGACCTCAGCAAGTTGCTTAACCTTCCTACACCTCAGTTTCCTCATAGTCAAACAATGATCATTTCTGCTTAAAATTCTTACTGTGAATATTAAATGAAAAAAAATTGCTAATAAGATTTAAGGCTGCCTGGCTCATCACAGAGTCCACTGAATTAGTCATCATCATGTAACAGGTGCTGTTGTTGCTGTTCAGTTGCTTCAGTTCAGTTCAGTCGCTCAGTTGTGTCCGACTCTTTGCAACCCCTTGAATCACAGCACGCCAGGCCTCCCTGTCCATCACCAACTCCCGGAGTTCACCCAGACTCTCGTCCATCGAGGCAGGGATGCCATCCGGCCATCTCATCCTCTCATGCCCACCTCTTTGCAACCCCATCAACTGCAGCACGCCAGGCTTCCCTGTCCTTCACTGTCTCCTGCAGTTTGCTCAAACTCATGTCCATTGAGTCAGTGATGTTATCTAACCACGAGTTAACAGATAAACAAATTATAAAACAATGAATAAAGAAATTATAAAATGTATGTATAAGACACACGTATGTACAAAAACCAAGAAGGGTTAACCCATGAAATCTTCTCTAAAATATCCCTGAATCCATCAGAATAGCTTTGGCAAAAACAACTCACTACCTCACAGGACAGCTCCAACTACTATACTGTTTCCCCTTAAAAATAAGTCTTAAAATTCTCTACAATAAAAAATATTATTAAAGTAAAAGAACACAACACTGTCAACCAACTATACTTCATTTAAAATAAATAAAAAGAAACAAAATTCTCTAAAAGTTGTCTTCCATTGATTTTCACCCATCTGTGCCCTATTTCACCCAGTGAAAGTCAAACTCATCATCTGTACAACAGCTGTTTGGAAGATAGTTACCAGGTTCCCAGATAACAATTTCTCATCAAAGGTTACTAGTTCATATTTTCACGGGCCAAAGAAGAAACAAAACTGGCAAGCCAGTGGAGAGACTCCAAAGACTTCAATTTCCTAAGAAGTGTTAAGTAGCAATGCCAACCAATTCCTAATGATGTTGGTGCCTCTGCGGTGGAGGACACCTGAAGGGCGCACAGACTTCAGGAGCCAAGAATAACATACTAGAGACCTTTACATGGGCTGAGGGCAGGGGAGCCAGGGAAGGCAGTCGGGATGCCAACTATTTATCATCACTATTAAACAGGCTGTGAACTCCCCTAGGTCTTTTTTATTTTTCAAGTTTGGGGTCCTAGTTTGTTCATCCTGTACTCCCCTGCACCTAGCTGCAACAGTGAATGATCTTTTTTTTTATCATATATTTTACACACTCAAGAGTATTCACCGTAATCTCAGATTCTTAAATTTCAGTAACATAAGCAATAAACGTCACAGAAAATGTATAAATGACACTTTAAAATATTTATTGAAGTATAGGATAAATACACTGCCTAATTATACATAATATATTCTTATATTTTTTTTATAATGACAAACAAGACAAATTATATCTATGAGTTAGCAAATGAAGGCTCTCTCAGCTGTGAGACTAACTGTTCATTTTCCTTCCTTCTTTCCTTCTATCCTTCTTTCTTATTGCTATACTTATAGGATACTTTTAAATTACAAAGCTATTATTTGATCTTTGCTACAAGTGAAAAACTCCAGATATATACATTTTTAAAAAACTAAAAAATTCCAACTTTTCTCATGCACTTGAGATACCAAATAATCTAGCTGCTTCTTTCATGTTTCTCTATGCTCCTATAAACGAATGCACATATTTAAATTTCTTTTTATTTATTTCTGATCAAAAACAGGTACCATGTTATATACATTTTTATGCAAGTGTATCCTTTTATTACTATTATATTTAGATAGTCAAATCCTTTAAATCATTACATAAATAATTTAAAGAATAAGTAACTCCCAATATGAAAGTAAACTGCTACTGCTGCTAAGTCACTTTAGTCGTGTCCGACTCTGTGAGACCCTATGGATGGCAGCCCACCAGGCTCCCCCGTCCCTGGGATTCTCCAGGCAAGAACACTGGAGTGGGTTGCCATTTCCTTCTCCAATGCAGGAAAGTGAAAAAGTGAAAGTGAAGTCGCTCAGTTGTGTCTGACTCTTAGCGACCCCATGGACTGCAGCCTACCAGGCTCCTCCATCCATGGGATATTCCAGGCAAGAGTACTGGAGTGGGGTGCCATTGCCTTCTCTGATATGAAGGTATGGACAGGTTTTATTTAAACTTTTGTTCTTTGATTAGATCAAATACAGCTGTTCATGGAGTATTGATACTTTAAATGTGAGTTAATTATCTTCAGGGTTCTATGCACAGGGAGAAAACCCATGTTTTTACCATCTTCTATTAGGAACAGGCTCCACTAAGAGGAGTTACCAGAAAGAGGTTGATGACAATGGCTTCCTGTTTACCCAGAACTCTGTATGGACAGAAAGCAGTTAGGCCTGAGGTTGATACTCATCACTTCAAACATGAGTCAGTAGCTTGGAACATAACATGGTAGTTGCTGAGGAAAAGGTAGCATGGTGATTCAGAATCATCTTTGCTTTCAATAGATGACTACTTCTGCTTGTAAGTAAGTGGTATGTTTCCAGAGTTAGAGCTAGTCAAAAATCTTTGTTCTCAGTCCTGATTTCACCACTCACCAGTTATGGAGCACTGGGCAACTCCATCCTTCAATAATCACTAACATTGTGTATAAAGCAATAGGAGACCCTGCTCCCATGGCACGATGCTAGTACTTATTTCCTAGAATGACCAAGATCAAATCATAGGCTGCAATGAAAAGTACTTCATAAACTAAAGTGAGATCCCACATCCAAATTACATAAAGGTGTCTTTCTCAAAACTCATCTTATGGACTTTATAAACACATTTGACATCTGTGTTTTTTTTTTTTTTTTTTTTTTAATCAGCACCATTCACAAAAAATATTGTAACAAACTGTCCTACAATCTATCAAAGGCGTTGATGGTATATAGTCGATGTTTATGGTAGAGAATATAATATTTCCTATTATTACTATTCTAAAATTGCTAAAACTAAATCTCACTTAGGCTACATGACTAGCAGGTGTGTGAGCTAGAATTAGCTTACTGGGTTTCATTTTCTGCAGATTCAAGAGCATTTCCAGTATTTACTCACATGACCTCTTCCTACTTCAAACCTCATGGGATGCAGAGAAGACTATGAAAAATCACCTCAAGCAGTTTTAATGGCATGGTTATAAAAATATGCTTCAAATTTGGGTTCTTTTTAATAAGCAATAGATGGTGGTTCCTTCCCTTACTACCTGTTCCATAGACGAAGGAAACTCTCTCCCTCCCATACATGGTAAGCCTAAGGATACACCAACCTATAGCCCACCACCATTATCAGCCATTCTTCATTGCTTCCAATTCCTGGTACCTTTCCTTCTCGGAAACAAAGGCCAAATTGTCCACAGGTTACATGGAAGTAAGTGATACTTGAATTTTTAGCTCAAGTATTTATTCATAAGCTAAAATTCTCACTTCAGATTCTATAAGCATTCTGACATATCACATTGTGAGAAAAGCATATGTAACTCTTTGATCATAGATATTTATTTTACTATCCCTTTGAATTAAACCTACACTAAATATCAAATTCTCAAATAATTCCAAGATCCATGGTCAAACATTGTCTAATGCTACATTAAGATTCTGAATTTTTTCATGTCTGTGTTACGGACACCTCTACCTTCTTGACAGAATGGATTTTGCATGATATATCTTCTGCTTGTGGGCTCAGAGTGATAACTATGAACACCACTTATTGTTTAATTATGCTTTCAGAGATTATTCCTGTTATTCCTCTTGTTTCCTTACTTGTCAATTGTTTCTTCTCTTGTTGCTATCAATACCTGATTCATGTAGCAATACCTCTCTCTTACAGCTTAAGAAACAAACTGTGTTAGTTTGCTATGCTTTGTAACAACTATTACAAAATCAAAGGCCCAAAACAATACACATTCATTATTTCACAATTTCTGTGGGTCAGAGGTCTGGCCATGCCTTAGCAGGTCCTCTGAAAGACTGCAAAACGCCAGCCAGGGTTGGGTTCTCATCTGGTGGCTCTCTGGGGAAAGGTTCACTGCTGGCTTAGAGGCTGTTAGCAGCCTGTCTGTAGGAATCACCATGGCTTGCTTCTTCAAAGCCAGCAAAAAGGAGAGTAAGACTCTTAAATCTTCTAGCAAGATGGAATCACAGGAAACATATCCTAACACCTTTGTCATGTTCTACTAGTTAGAAGCAAGTCACTCGTCCTGTCCAAATTCAATGGGGAAGGAATTATACAAGGCCAAGTCACCAGGAGATAGAGATCATAGGGGCTACTTTAAAATCCAACAACTATACCAATTAATCCACTTCAAATCAAATGCAAAGTTAGAGTAATACACTCAAAGCAAGAGACACAGGGGCCTTTGTAAGTTAACTACAACTATTTTTAGCCCTTCCATGTTACTTAGTTTCTGAATCTTGACAATGTTTTGGACAGTCCAGGCAATTCTGTATGTGATTTTTATATATAAGGATGCTTTTTCAAGACAGAGGTCAAAATTTTGAAAAAGTAACACTGTTGCCTCCTATTTTCTTCTTCTCCAGATGGGTTGTGGAAATGCTAGCCCAATGACTTAAGTCATTCCTACTTTAAGAGTTTGTTAGTAGGTAGGTTTTGTCTGGCTCTGGCAACTGCTCAGCCACTAAAGACCGCCTAAGCACCGTAGTTGGTCAGGAGCAAGCATTTGCTGCTATGAAATTCCCACAACTCTAGGCAAGGGAAAAGTAGGAATCTTCCTTCTCTGACTCCTGAAAAATTGAAAGTCTATGCTCTTAGGCTCTATGCTTTTTACCATCAAAATACCTTGATATTGGCAAGTAAGGATTAAAAAACTCCTTGTAAAGGTTCTGTGTAGGAAATCCCTGAAAAATCCTAGATAAATGAACAAAATTGACCTCTCCTTTATCATACCCACCAGTCTGGAACTTGTTTAAATTAGTTTCTTCTTCCAGGTATTAAAAGATCAGGTCCTTTTGCCTTCTTTGGTACCAGGAGTAGAGCTCGCAGGCATTGTACTTAATGTGCATAACTCTTTTAGACCCAAGTTGTTTTAAACTTTTTTTGAGCAGTTATTTGGAGAACAAGAAACATAATCAGTGGAATGAACTTTGGAGTTCATTCAAAGAATATCAAATGCTTGTCACTTCTGTCAGCATTTGTTACATTTAGGAATTATTTGTTGGAAGATGAAATAATCTCTCTCTCTTTTAGACAATACTGGGGAACAAGGCGACAGGGTAAGTTTATTCTATTTCCAAATCCTATCTGTAAAACAATATCTCTTATTTTAAATCACAGTTAAAATGTCTTTTCCCCCTAGTCATTGTATTTAATTAGCTTGTGCTCATTACAACTATAAAATTTAATGCCACAATTCAAACTCAAAATAGAGAGTTTAGCAGTATAGAAATCTTCAAAACTGCAACTGGAACAATGAAATGATGCCCAAAGTCACCCACTCTATAAATAAAACTAGCTTACCCATTTTTATATAACTTACTAAATGTTGTACATAAATTAGTGTGGTGAAATAATCGTTTGTGATATTAACTTATTTTTCAATTTTTTTTTTTTCATTTTCTCTATAAGATATGACAGTGACCATGAATCCCATGTAGAAGAGCATCAGATCAGACCAGGACAGAGATGTTGAATTCCTGAGTTCTAAACTCAAATGATAAGGTTCAGATTAAAAATCCAATGTATAACAGTAGATGTGGCCTAGTATACCACTTTTTCCCCATGCATCCTTCTCTCAACTACCTCTGTGTGATGTGAACCTCCTATAGAAGTTGAGAAGGTAGAGAATTCAAGGTAGTTAGACAAGTCTGGAAACTGGATGCCCTTCTCACTCACCAGAAAGAGTCTTGCTTGGGGAAAAAGGCAGCATGTACCCCTACTTTAAGGGTGGGGATCTTATCAAAGAAAAGACATTGCCTAGCTTGTCTTAGGGAAGTGGGATGTCTGACATCAGAGAAAGGTCCCCATGTAACCCTGCTGGATAGAGTAGAAATGGTGGCATGATATACAGATTGAGGAATGAAAGAGGCTCCAAACTCACATGTCCACACCATCAATTCTGATTTCCCTTGGTGCTAGAGTTGCATCTAAAATATCCTATCGATTCAGGGATCATCAGAGAAAGAGAAAATGGTGGTCTGTCTGCCAGAATGTTTATCATTGATACTGTCTTGTCAGACAGACAAGACCTGGACAGTTCCTACCAGGAATCTGATGGATGAGGCTCCTTGGCAGCTAGGTAGCAGCAAGGATTCAGGCTCAGTCAGCAGTGGCAGGAGGCACAGGCTGCCTCTCCATCCACTGCAGGTTTTCCTTTAGGTGGCCGTAAGCCTCATCTATGTCACGAACCAGTGCGAGAGTAACATCTTGAGAGAGAGGCCAGGTTAGAATCATGTACCATGCATCCACCCCCTCTTCTCTGTGGTGTTATTTATATATGTTTCTCAGATAATAGGGATGGGTATGCATACAACAGGGCTTCCCTGGTGGCTCAGTGGTGAAGAATTCACCTGCCAATGCAGGAGATGCATGCTATGCAGGTTTGATCCCTGAGTTGAGAAGGTCCCCTTGGGTAGGAAACAGCAACCTGCTCCAGTATTCTGGCCTGGAAAATTCCATGGACAGAGGAGCCTGGTGAGTTACAGTCCACAGGGTTGCAGAGCTGGACATGACTGAGTGCGCACACACACACATCAAGAACCAGTGAGATGAGTAACATCTTGAGAGAGAGGCCAGGTTAAAACCATGTACCTTCTCTTCTTCTCTGTGGTATTATTTATACACGCTTCTCAGATAATGGGGATAGGTATACATACAAAAAACAATTCTGTACCCAAATTACTTACTTGGACTAAAGTTACCTGTGACTGTGTGAGTAAAAGTCAGTCAGTCATGTCCAACTCTTTGTGACCCCATGGACACAGTTCATGAAATTCTCCAGGCCAGAATACTGGAGTGGGTAGCTGATCACTTCTCCAGAAATCTTCCCAACCTAGGGATCAAACCCAGGTAATCCTGCATTGCAGGTGGATTCTGGAAGGGACTAAATTAACTTTCTGAGTCAGACCAAATAGGGTGGTGTGAAAAAAATTTTAGTTTGATTATAAAAAGAACCAAAGTCACTCTTGTGCACACCTGAGTATGTGACTCACATTTGTACCCACCACATCTGTATTTGAGTAGGCAGAATTATAAAATCTGAAATACACATTTAAAAAAATACTTTTGAAAGTGTTCCAAAGCAGTTCTAGTTCACTGGAGATGATGGATATTCATTAAAGAAGCCAGGTAAATATTCTTACTGTCTTTCCATTAAAACCATCATATATCCATGTTGATATCATATGTCCCTCTGTATGATTTTAGGTTTTGAAACCAAAAGATCTGAACAATTTTTGTTCTAATGCTTGCATGAACATAGTCCCAGTCCCATCATTTCATAGTAAATAGATAGGGAATAAGTGGAAGCAATGACAGATTTTATTTTCTTGGGCTGCAAAATCACTGTGGACAGTGACTGCCACCATGAAATTAAAAGACGCTTGCTCTTTGGAAGAAAAGCTATGACAAACCTAGACAGTGTGTGACAAAGCAGAGACATCATTTTGCTGACAAAGATCCATGTTGTCAAAGCTATGGTTTTTCCAGTAGTCATGTACAGATGTAAGGATTGGGCCATAAAGAAGGCTAAGTGCCAAAGAGTTGATGCTTTCGAATTGTGGTGCTGGAGAAGACTCTTGAGAGTCCCTTGGACAGTAGGGAGATCAAACCAGTCAATTCTAAAGGAAATCAATCCTGAATATTCATTGGAAGGACTGATGCTGAAGCTCCAATACTTTGGTCATCTGATGTGAAAAGCCAGCTCATTGGAAAAAAAACTGACGCTGGGAGAGATTGAAGGCAGAAGGAGAAGGAGGTAATGGAGGATAAGATAGTTTGGATGGCATCATCAGCTCGCTGGACATGAGTCTGAACAAACTCTGGGAGATAGTGAAGAACAGCAAAGCCTGGTGTGCTGCAGTTCATGGGGTCGCAAAGAGTGGGACACAACTTAGTGACTGAACAGCAACAACAACGTAATCACAGAGTAAGTCAAATGATGGTACAGAAGCAGATATGCCACAAGTACAAAAACATACTACATTCATAGTATAAGGCAGCACCCATCTATAGAGAACACTCAAATTTTTACTTCTTTGAATATGTATATTCCCCCAAGTTTTGATTGTTTTACACATACCATGTACCCTGATTCCATAGAGAAGAATTCCATGTACATACATTTTGAAAGAGAATATTTCTGCTCCAAAGCAGGGCTCCTTAGACTTTGAACTGTCTTGAAAACTAAACTCTTCATATTCACATGCACTGTTTTAATTGTAGCAATAGGAGTGCAATAAACAGCTATACCCTAAATGGTCAAAAACTACAAACAACTTCAATTTTAAGTGAAAATGCAATGCCTGTCAAAAGCAAGACATGCACTTACAAGGACCATATGAGATCATCTAGAAGAAAAAAAAATGAAAAAAATTTGTCTTATTGCAACAGGTGAAGTTTGATAAAGGAAATATATGCTTTAAATATCTAATTAAAAGCAAGGCTAGTGTAGCAGGTCACCTTCCTTGGAAATTTGTGTGTGTGTGACTTGATGATTGATCACTCAGTCCTAATTACTCCAGGAGAACATTTTAGTTTGAAAATGAATGAGATAATCTCGAGGCAGATGATGTCCAGTCTTGCCTCAAGAAATCACTCGGCTAACTATCTTCACATTTAATTTTAAGCATATATTATAAATATCACAAAATCCAAAAAAGATGATGACTTCCTCCAAATCAGAGAGCTCACTTTTGCCAGCAAGATAGTCTTTCAGTATAGGGCAGCAGTTAAGAGAATGCAGCACAGACCCAGACTGTTGAATTTGAAACAAGGCTCTACTCCACACAAAGGATGTGACCTTGGAAAGTTAGTTAACCAACAGGTGTCTCAGTTTTCTCCTAAGATTATCTGAAATCTTTGCCATTATGACTCTCATATACATAACAAATGTAGCCAGTATCTGAGAGACAAATATTTGCTGCTGCTATACTCATATACCTGGGTTTGATCCCTGGGTCGGGAAGATCCCCTGGAGAAGGAAATGGCAACCCACTCCAGTACTCTTGCCTGGAGAATCCCATGGAGGGAGGAGCCTGGTGGGATACAGTCCATGGGGTCACAAAGAGTCGGACACAACTGAGCGACTTCACTTCACTTCACTTCACTATACTCATATACTCAGAGCCATCACCACCAGTTGCTCCACTGTTCAGCCAGTTACCCTGCATCTTCCTTCCATTCCAACAACAGGCAGA
The DNA here is from genome assembly GCF_032452875.1 of Bos javanicus. Classification (NCBI taxonomy): domain Eukaryota; kingdom Metazoa; phylum Chordata; class Mammalia; order Artiodactyla; family Bovidae; genus Bos; species Bos javanicus. The sequence continues at coordinate 26,649,073 of NC_083875.1, forward strand.
CATCCTAGTGTGGGGGCGGCTCTCCTCTGAGAAAACAGAACCATTGAGACATATTGTGATAGCTTTTGGTCTCTCTTTTGAGCTACCTTCCTTACATTCTGGGAAATAAAGGTCTTTACATCTTTGTCCTCTCCTCTTTGACTGAAACTTATTGAATACACATTTTAAAAATTGAGGTGTCATGCATATACCATAAAACCCACCGTTTTAAAGTATATAGCTCAGTGGTTCTTAGTATTTTGTGCAACCATCACCACCAAACCCAAAACCATTTCAATATCCTCCAAAATCTATTAGCCACTGGGAAATGAATTTCTCATTCAGCATGCATAATTTTGGGGATTTATTAGAATTATTGTTTCACCTAGTACTTCACTGTGGGAGAAAATCTTAGTGGCTCACTTCAAAGTTTATTTTCCCTTCCTTAAATTGCCCTAAAATATGGCTGTGCAGTATATAAAGACTCATGGCTCAGAGTTCTCTGCACTTAGGCATGTCTGTGTAACTAAGCCCTTACCAATGAGTTGTTAAAGGCAATACTAAATGGCAGCTTCTGGGAAAGTCCTTGTGAGCCAGCTGATTGATGCCTTTTTCTTTATTACTATCTTATTGTTTGTCCCTTCCTCTTTCCCATTTCCTAGAATGAGAATCATGGCAGGAGCTCATTTAGCATCACAACATATCCTTAAGAATGGGAGGCTAGAAGGATTTAGGAGAAAAGTAGAACAAGCTTGAGTCCCTGGTACCCCTGGTCATACTGAATTTGAAATTTCCCTCTCTAGAAAACTTCTTTTACATAGAAGAGAAGCAAATGTCTATGTTGATGCCACTACTTAGGGAGGTTTCAGTCACATATAATAAATCTGATACTAAGTGATGCAACCTTTTAGCCATATTCCCATCAGGGTCATACGTTTTGAGATGCCAATAAGGTAGGATTTTTGAAAAGCTTAGGCCAATTTTTTTTTGGTTCTTTATAATAATTATATGAAATTGGAGTTCAGCACAGGATATCACAGTTTCTAGAAACTTATTTATTTAATTTAGCTTCCTACATATATTCTCCATACACTCACTCATTTATACTTTGGGCTGTATATAATGCATGAAGATCCACAGTCCCCATAGAAATTTGGAATACTAACCAAAATAGTAAGTAGTCAAACTTTCAAACCAATCTACTAATCTGTACTTTCAAACTGGAGGCAAGCAGCTACCTCAACATACATACACCCACACTCAAACCCACTGAAGGGCAATGGAGTGTGCAAAGCCATAACTCTATGTGGGAATCTAACTGCAAACTATATATATATAGTGTGTGTGTGTGTGTGTGTGTGTGTCTATAAAAAACTATAATTTTAGTTTGCAGTTTTATATATATATATACACATATACATATATATACATATACATATATATATATATATATATACACACACACACACACACACACACACACACACACACACACATGTATGAAGCCTGCCAGGCTCCTCTGTCCATAGAATTTTTCAGGCAAGAATACTGGAGTGGGTTGCCATTTCCTACTCCAAGGGATCTTCTGGACCCAGAGATTAAACCTTCATCTGCTGCATTGGCAGGTGGAATCATTACCACTGTGCCACCTGGGAAGCCAGTCCTTAGACTAGTGTGTTGAATATAGTAGGTGCTCAGAAATTGTTGGTGAAATGAATCAGTATTCTTCATATGTGGATTGTTTCAATCATTTAAGTAACAGATCAGTTTTGTGACCTTGGGTAAATTCCTTTTCATTTTCATTTATTCATCTGTTGGGGTGGGGTGGGATTAATACCTATTTCAGAAAGGATTAATACCTATCTCATTAATCCTTTCTTCCAAGGATTAATGAGATAGGTATACAAAGCGACTTAGGCAGTATCTCGTGCAGAAGACATCGACAATACATGATGATTGGCATTCGCATTACTATTGTTACTGGTATTTTTATTGTTTTACATCGTGATTACTCTGCTTATGGAGAAGGCAATGGCAACCTACTCCAGTACTCTTGCCTGGAAAATCCCATGGATGGAGGAGCCTGGTAGGCTGCAGTCCATGGGGTCACGAAGAGTCGGACACCACTGAGTGACATCACTTTTACTCTGCTTAAGAGTCTATTTTGTGTGCTGGGCAAAGTGATGTAAAACATACTGTGTTAGTCATTCAGTCGGGTCCGACTCTTTGTGACCCCATGGACTACAGCCTGCCAGGCTCTTCTGTCCATGGATTTTTCAAGGCAGTGGATAGCCACTCCCTTGTCCAGGGAATCATTCCGACCCAGGGATCAAATCTGAGTCTCCTGCATTGCACACAGATTCTTTACTATATCAGCCATCAGGGAAGCCCTAGTCCTTGCTCAAAAGATTTCCAGGGTAGATGGTCTGTGTATAAGAAAGATGAATGAGGATGCAAAATAAGAGAGATGCTTCAACCAATGGACAACATTCTTGGAACAGGAGCCCAGAATTAATTCCTAGTCTGATTTTTTGACTCCCTGTGCTCCACTACACTTTTGGCCAAATCCTTACTTCCCTATTCCTCTACTCCCTTCTTAGTTCTTCCATCATATCCTATTTTCTGAGATCTCATGATTTCCTGTTTGTTTCCCCAGACTTGCATTCATACTCCACTCTTGGCAGATAGGGATGATCTGCAAATTAAGAGTCTGGTAAGGAACTGTCCTGAAGCTTGAGCCAAGGACTCGCCACATCTGTTTAGTGTCCTTTGGGCAGCCCAAGAAGGCAGGGCACTGACTGCTTCCATGATCTAGGACAGTGAGTCCTGTAGGAGTTCAGAGAGCAAGCTTCCTGGAGCAGGGGGAAGAGGGTTGGGTTAATATATGAAGGTCTAGTAAAGAGGGGAGGAGGATATTCTAGGAATAAGATGCCCTAGGAGCAAAACACTGAACTGATCATTTGATATAGGAACAAAGTATGGTCTGAGTAAGCTGGAGTGAAGAAAGTCTAAATGGATGTCATCAGAAACAAGTTAGAATTAAGTACATGCCACACTAAGGGTTTTTGACATTAAACTCTGTTTGAGGAACTGGACTTTCCCAGAACACATAATTAGCTTTGACATACAAGTGCTCATTATGTGAAAGGCAAAGTGAACTTTAGGGATATTATGTTTGTGAAAGTTAATGGAGAATGAATGGGCAGTCAGTAATTGTGAAGAACTGGAAGGAAAGTGAGTCTACAATGGGAAGATCTGACTCCAGAAATACATAATTGGTTTTTCCATAAAAAATGACTTGAGTAGAGTCAAAAAAGATTCAAATCAAATCAAAAAGAAACTGCAGTGGTAGCAGCCTAGAGTCAGTGCCCTAGGACGTACACCTCGCTGTCCACGCAAGGCAGTTTGTGCTGTGTTCTGTGCACACCCTTGCAAGCAAAGGCACTGTGAGACTTCCAGCGTATGAGTTGAATGGATCGCAGCAGTTACCATTGCCGCTGGGACAGCTGCAACTGGTTATCCAGCTTACAAAAGATTTTATGTTAAAGATCATCACAACAAATCTATGGTAAACCCTCACATCCAGAAAGACAACCCCAAGGTAGTACATGCTTTTGACATGGAGGATTTGGGAGATAAAGCAGTGTATTGCCATTCTTGGAGGTTCAAAAAATTTCCTCTCTGTGATGGATCTCACACAAAACACAATGAAGAAACTGGAGACAACATGGGACCTCTGACCAACAGGGGCTCTGTATCAACCTAGAGGGGAGGGATGCGGAGGGAGAGGGGAGGGAGGTTCAAGACGGAGGGGATATATGTATACCTATGACTGATTCATGTTGATGTTCGACAGAAAACAAAATTCTATAAAGCAATTATCCTTCAATTAAAACATAAATAAAATTTTAAAAAAGAATAAAGACACTTAAATGGACATATTTGATGCTGAAAACCAACTTGTCATGATTTTTCCTGACTGTTTAATTAGAATTACTACCATTTCCATCTAATTTACCTCGCCTGGGTGCTAGAGGTGGTATATTGAAATTATAGCTTTCATATTCAAGGCCTTTGCCTTACATGTTGAACCACTGTGGTGCACATTAATGTTGAAACAAAAAAGGAAAAAAAAACTGTTAAGGAATTTGAAGTTACCATTAAATATCTAATTTGAAACATAATATCTAAGGCTGCAGAATCATTCAGAGCATGTTTAGTTTAAAGGTCAGGAAGGACCAAATAATGCCATTTGCAGCAACACGGATGCAACCAGAACCGATCATACTAAATGAAGGAAGTCACAAAGATAAACACCATCTCACTTATACATGGAAGTGAAAATATGACACAAATGAACCTATCTGGGAAATAGAAACAATCATGAAAAGAGAGAACAGAGTAGTTTCTGCCACGGGGGAGGGCGTTAGAGAAGGGAGGGAGTGGGAGGCTGGGGTTAGTAGATGTAAGTTTTCATATATAGCATAGTTAAACACAGTTAAACAACACAGTCTTACACTATGGCACGGAGAACTATCTTTAATATCCTATAATAAGCCATAATGGAAAAGAACAAATATGAAAAACAAATAATGTATAAATATGTAAACTAAATTACTTTGTTGAAAGCAGTAATTAACACAACATTGTAAATCAATTATATTTCAATAAAAAAAATAAAATGTCAGGAAAGCAAGATTCAGAAAGTTACATGACTTGCCTGAAGTCTTATTGTCAGTTGGAAATAAAGCCTCAAACCAACAACACAACCACTTCTCAGGTTTTCGTCTCCATAAGCGACACTTGTACATTGAATGCCATGTTTTTAGTTTTGATAAAGCAATTTAATTGTAGATAAAGTTATTTTCTCTTGGCAAAAGTTACATACATATACTGAAGTAATACATACAATAATTTTTTTCTTTAAGTAGTCCTTCTCCTCTTTGTCAATATCAAGTCAAAATCAAATAATACAAAGGAATAATAAAATGTGCTCCTTTTCAAAACTTTTCACTGAGTAATTATGCTGGTTTTTTTAAACTGAAGTATAGTTGATGTATAATCATGTGTACAATATAGGGATTCATACTTTTTAAAAGTTATAATCCATCTATAGTGATTATAAATATTGGCTAGCTTTATTGGCTATATTTTTCATATTGTACAATATATTCTTAGAGCTTATTTAATACCTAATACCACTCCCTCCCTTCTCTATACCTAATAGTTGGTACCTCTGAATTCTCTACCCCATATTTCCCCTCCTCTCTTCCCTCTCCCCACTAGTTTGTTTTTATATCTGTGAGTTGGCTTATATATGTTCAGTAATGTTATATTTTTTAATTCCATGTATTAATGTCATATTTTTATATTCCACATATTTGTCTTTCTCTGACACTTCACTTAGTATAAAGTCCTTCAAGTCCATCCACATTTCTGCAAATGGCAAAATTACATTATTACATTAATTTTTCTTTTATGGCCGAGTAGTATTCCACTTTGTGTGTGTGTATGTGTGTATCACATCTTCTGTATATACTCTTCTGTTGATGGACACTAAGATTGCTTCTATATCTTGGCAATTGTTAATAACACTGGTATGAATTTTGGGGTGCATGTATCTTTTTTAATTAGTGTGTGTTTTTTCCAAATATATACTCAGGAGTGGAACTGCTGGGTCATATGGTTGTTTTACAGCTTTATTTTTAGCTTTTTGAACAAAAATATGACATTATTATTTTTTACCTATAAGTTACTATAACAAAGACAAAATGGTATACAGGATTTTAAAATCAACATTTAGAGATTACATCTATTCAATAATATTACGTTGTAAGTGATGTTTTAAGGTTTTGCTTCAACTGGCCAACCTAATTAAGGACTGTTTAAAGGTCTACATTTTTACCTACTCTGAAACAGAACCTACTCCAAAAAAAAAGGTCTATCTATATCAGAAAATTTAAAAAAAGAACCTCTAAGAGGATGTGCTACATCAAAGTGACATTTTGCCCCTACATACAACCCACAGTATCCTCTCATAGCTTCTTAAATTCAGGTAAAAGAATTTGTATTCTTATTCACAAAATTCCATTAGATTGTCTTCTAACCTCCCAGAAACTACTCAGCACCACCCTATGCAGATATCTAGTGAAGAAAGACCTAGTCCAGCTGCCAGAGGAGTCAGTAATCACTCCTCTCTACTTGCCTTCAGCTACTGATGGACTGACGCTTTCCACGCGGCACTAGTAGCAAAGACCCTGCCTGCCAATGCAGGAGACCTAAGAGATGCAGGTTCGATCCCTGGGTCGGGGAGATCCCCTGGAGGAGGGCATGGAAACCCACTCCAGTATTCTTGCCTGGAGAATCCCGAGGACAGAGGAACCTGGCAGGTTATAGCCCATAGCGTCGCAGAGAGTCAGACATGACTGAAATGGCTTAGCATGTACACACATCGGCACTGATGGGCCACGCATCTACACACAACGAAGTCAAAAATGGCATATTAATAAAGATAGGCATTTACACTCAGTACACATGCTGATAGCTTGAGCGGTAACTTATAAACAGCTAAGGAACTCCTTTAAAAGTGATTTGTTTTTCCATGAGATGAATTAGCTCTTTATATTAAGGAAGCAATAAATTATTCTTTGGTGCCCCAAGTGATTTTCTGAGGTGTAATTTACATTACAGCCCATAGAGTTAGTTTAAGCTTACTAGGAAAGTTCTGATGTTAAGCAGCAAACAGTCAGCTCCTCACATTTATAACTTTCAGTAAAGATAATTAATATTTAAAGTATGTTAGCTTACTTTAGGATAACTATAAGTGGAGACTACCCCAGAAATTTGAATACTAGCTTACAGGAATAAAGCTGAATTCATGCCTAGAATAGTTTATTTAATATTGAAATTTCATCATTCCTGGCAAAGACTTTTGGGGAACAAGCTTACAGTATGAAACTTGAAAATGTGCACAAAAAGAGTCCTAAATTTCATACGTGTAATTTATGTATTTCTGAACTGATGTTAAATCTTTAAAAGAGAATTATGCTTTATTTAATTTCAGAGGTTGTTTGATCTTAAAAATCTACTCTTTAAAATTGAGGTTGTTTGATCTTAAAAATCTATTCTTTAAAAAAAGATTTAGGATTTTTAGTGCTTCACATTTATTTGGGTGTCTTTTAGATAATTCATCTTGTTAGCTATTTGTTGTTTGGAGGTAATGACAGAATCCTAGCAAATGGAGGACAACTCAGCAAGGAGGAACTGTATAAGCTATATGTAAGTTAGAAATGGATATAGAAAAAAAACCTTTTTCTTAAATGATAATGGTTTTTCAGTTAATTCCAAAGGTCAAGTGTGAAAAAGTAGTCCCTCTCCTTAAATGCCAAGATTCATCATCTTGACATTATTTACTAGCGTTGCAGTTCATGAACTGATAGGAGGCCCCGTGGTCTTGCGGTCTCTTGTCCTACATCTGACTACTCTTTAATTATATTATGAGGCAAAAATGTGAATAGTGTGCATATTAAATCCTGGGCGCCAAGCTTTGTCACTTTATGTTTCAATGATTTGTCAGTTCAACCACTGCTAATAAAAACAGCATTTATTTTGTGCTGATTATTTGCCAAATATTATCCTGAAGGTTTTATTATGCATGTACTTATAAATACTTGAACCATAAAAAATTGCAGTGAATAATAAAATAAACTTTTCTGTAAACCACTAGCTATTTAAATACATATTACCATTTTACCATATATTTTTAAATAAAATATTTAAGATAAAGTAAGCTACGCACACCTTCCCAACCCAATTCTTCTCTCTCTGTCCAGAGGGCCACAAACATTACAAGGCTGAAGCATATCTTTCCCACCTCTGTTTTTGTCTATAACTGTTTTCTCCATACACTATCTAATAAATATTTATGTAATATTAAAATTGATATAGACTGCATCCATGAAATTGAGACGCTTGCTCCTTGGAAAGAAAGCTATGACAAACCTAGACAGTGTATTAAAAAGCAAAGACATCACTCTCCCAACAAATGTCCACATAGTGAAAGCTATGGTTTTCCCACTAGTCATATATGGATATAAGAGTAAGACCATAAAGAAGGCTGAGTGCCAAAGAATTGATACTTTCAAATTTTGGTGCTGGAGAAGACTCTTGAGAGTCCCGTGGACTGCAAAGAGATCCAACTAGTCTATCCTAAAGGAGATCAGTCCTGGGTGTTCACTGGAAGGACTGATGCTAAAGCTGAAGCTCCAATACTTTGGCTACCTGATGTGAAAAGCCAATTCACTGGAAAAGACCCTGATGCTGGGAAAGATTGAAGGCAAAAAGAAAGAGGGCAACAGAGGATGAGACTGTTGGATGGCATCACCAACTCAATGGACATGAATTTGAGTACACTGTGAGAGATAATGAAGGACAGGGTAGTCTGGTGTGCTGCAGTCCATGAGTTTGCAAAGAGTTGGACTTGACTTGGTGACCAAACAACAAAGTAGTATCATATTACACAGTGGTCTCATCTTCCCCCACAACATTATATTTTTGAGATTTATCTATATGAATGCATGTGGAACTAGTTATCTATTTTAATTGCTTTGAAAGCATTTTATTATAAGAATAAACCACAAGATATTTACCCATTTACCTTCTGATGGATATTTAAGATTTTCTATCAACTTTAGGCTATAATATTCAATACTATATTAAACATATCTGTGTTTCTCCAGGGTAGATTCCTAAAGGGAAATCGGTGAGAAGCAACACGTGTTCATATTCAACTTTATAGACATTGGCAAGTTACTCTTTAAAATAGCTACACCAATTTATACCCCAACAGCAATATAGGAGTATTTCTTATTACTTCTTCCTCACTGACAGTGCCTTTGACAGTTCTTTTGTTGTTTGTTTTTTTTTTTTTTCAATCCAGTGGGTATCAAATGCCATGTCCTTGTTATTTTAATTTGTAAATCCTTGATGACTAATATGGTTGAACATATATTTAGTGAGTATTAGTTATTTATATCTCTTTCTGATGATCCTTGCTTTTTTGTCCCCCCACTGGACTGTCTTTTTAAATATAAATTCTAGGAGTTCTTTATATATTAAAGGTATTACTTTTTGCCAGTTATATACATTGCAAAAAATGTTTTCCAACTTGTGTCATCTTTTCATTGCCCATAAATTTTTAGACATTAAACACTTAACTACATATTAAATTTTAATCTAATTTAAAGTATCAATATTTTCTTTTACAGGTTGGGCTCTTTATGTCTTAAGAGAGTCTTCCAACTGTGAAGTCATAAATAAATTCTACATTTTCATTTATAAGTTTTAAAGTCCTAGTGAATGTTTATTGATTAATACATCTTTTTCCAATTATTTGTAATACTTCTGTTATATGTGTGTGTCTATAGGATTCTTACTCATCTATGTTGGTCTGTTTGCCTATGTTCTAAAATCACACTGTTTTAGTTTTAATAGCTTTGTTGTGAGTCTTCATATCAGTAGGGCATGGCTCCATCTCTTTTCTTTTTCAAAAGTACTCTGCTTATACTAGATATATTTATTAATTTGTGGGGAATTTGGAATCTTTGTGATATAAAGACTTCCCATTCATAAACACTGCATATCTCTTCATTTATTTGTCTTTTTATATCACTCAGTAAAGGTTTATAACTTTATCCTGAGAAATTTTGATCACAGAAATTATATACTACGGTGTAATGAACAGGGGCTATTAACATGGAAACTCAACCAAGTGAAGAGAAAGCCCATCCATCATGCATGCACACAATTAACCCTCAATGTTTTCTACAGAATCCATGGACACACAGTAGTCGCTGATGATTCAGTTAGTTGTTTAAGGCAAAAGACTCACTGGCCTCCTTGGTTCAGTTCAGTTCAATTCAGTCGCTTAGTCATGTCCAACTCTTTGCGATCCCATGAATCACAGCACACCAGCCCTCCCCGTCCATCACCAACTCCTGGAGTTCACCCAAACTCATGTGCATCGAGTCGGTGATGCTATCCAGCCATCTCATCCTCTGTCATCCCCTTCCCCTACCTGCCCCCAATCCCTCCCAGCATCAGGGTCTTTTTTCAACGAGTCAACTCTTCGCATGAGGTGGCCAAAGTATTGAAGTTTCAGCCTCAACATCAGTCCTTCCAATGTACACCAGGACTGGTCTCCTTTAGGATGGACTGGTTGGATCTCCTTGCAGTCCAAGGGACTCTCAAGAGTCTTCTCCAACACCACAGTTCAAAAGCATCAATTCTTCGGTGCTCAGCTTTCTTCACAGTCCAACTTTCACATCCATACGTGACCACTGGAAAAACCATAGCCTTGACTAAATGGACCTTTGTTGGCAAAGTAATGGCTCTGCTTTTGAATATGCTGTCTAGGTTGGTCATCACTTTCCTTCCAAGGAGTAAGCGTCTTTTAATTTCATGGCTGCAGTCACCATCTGCAGTGATTTTGGAGCCCCAAAAAATAAAGTCTGACACTGTTTCCCAATCTATTTCCCATGAAGTGATGGGACCAGATGCCATGATCTGAGTTTTCTGAATGTTGAGCTTTAAGCCAACTTTTTTACTCTCCTCTTTCACTTTCATCAAGAGGCTTTTAGTTCCTCTACTTTGGTTTTAGGAAAGGCAGAGGAACCAGAGATCAAATTGCCAACATCTGCTGGATCATGGAAAAAGCAAGAGAGTTCCAGAAAAACATCTATTTCTGCTTTATTGACTATGCCAAAGCCTTTGACTGTGTGGATCACAAGAAACTGTGGAAAATTCTGAAAGAGATGGGAATCCCAGACCACCTGACCTGCCTCTTGAGAAACCTATATGCAGGTCAGGAAGCAACAGTTAGAACTGGACATGGAACAACAGATTGGTTACAAATAGGAAAAGGAGTACGTCAAGGCTGTATATTGTCACCCTGCTTATTTAACTTATATTCAGAATACATCATGAGAAACGCTGGGCTGGAAGAAGCACAAGCTGGAATCAAGATTTCTGGGAGAAATATCAATAACCTCAGATATGCAGATGACACCACTCTTATGGCCTCCTTGGTAGCTGCCAGCTAATCAGCAAGAAATGAAAAGCACAGCTTGCTATTGCAGACAACCAGTGTTATTTATTTTTTTCTCCCTCTCCCTCTTTTTTCTTATTTAAATTGTTTTGCCTTTGGATACAATCAATTATTGGTTTCATTGGCTTTGTCTATATACTAGGAAAGAACATGCTACAAATGAACTATCATTGAGTTATTCATTGATACTCTTATTCATACTTTGCACCTATTTCAGTTCTTAGAGTTTTATTACAAGTATAAGTAGTATCTTTCAAGAATTACATTCCTGATTGGTTATTACTACTGTAAGATGGAGCTACTGTTCCCCTCTCTTGAGTTGTTCTGAGGAATCTGTTATCAATACCTTAGTAAAGTGTTTGGTGTGCATTTGGTCTTCTGTAAGCTTTCTCTTTTTCATAGAAAATGTAGAAATATCATAGGTTATTAGTTTAGAATACAAAAAAAATCAGAAAATGTGCAGTTATGTAAAATATTCATATGGAGAACCTTAAGTATTTTTAATAGTTCATGACAGGAAGAGTCATAATGAATCAGAGAAGTCCTGCAAACAGTGGCAAATAAAACCATTTAAAACCCTTACACAGTGACATATTACACATACTTTGCAGGGTGTTGTGATTTTTCTTTTGTGATGTCTTATTACATAACTCAAAGTAGCAAAGGTACTAAAACTAAATCCAATCTTTCTATCTCAGCATATTTTCCCAAGAAGGAATTTTGGTAGCCAGTTCAAATAATACCTATAAGCATGACACAAACGTCAAAGATGGGATTAGAATATACTTCCACTTTCAAACCATCTGGCTCCTTCAATACCACTGCACATTTCTCCTTTCCATATAATTAGTTAAGAAAAAACTATGGTGGTCACTAAATACAAGGCTTTATGAAGCCAGAAGTAACTTTGAGCACAAGGAGTTTTGAGCACATGTGCAAGGGGACAAATAGATCAAACTTTTGTTTGGAGAAAAGGTAAGACTGTGCTGAATGAATGCAGGTGAGAAGACGCTCAACAGAGAGCAACAAAGTGAGTCACTCTTAGTAACTTGCTTGCTCTTGACATATTTCTACTTCCTGGAATTTATGTCCACTAAATACTCTGAAATAGTAGCCAGCTTAGAAATATAATTAAGAAATTATTATCGTCAGACCTTAGCAGTTGAATTCTCATGTTTCCTCTCCCTTGGCAGAGTTGAAAAAGAGGCTGGTAAACACCTTGAGAACATATGGGAATAATTATAGGCCATTTTATCTAAGTGTTGAACTAATTTTTTAGTTTATAGAAATGAAACTTGTGCTCCTACACTCCCTTCCCCAGCCAGTCTTCCCAAGTGAGGAAGAAGAAATAAGTTAAATTAAAGCAGAACTGTTTTTAAATAAACTGCTTTTTTTTTGTGGTTTTAGTTGAGCTTCAGAAAATTACTGACATGACCTTAAAAACAATCTCCATCTTTTCACACAGTCTTTAAAGATAGGAGTTTCTCTAAATCGTCTCTTGAAAGTTCACCTCTATTCTACAAATGACACCTCTATTTTACCAGTCATGAAAAGGAACATGGTATCCTCAATTGGAATACATTATGATTTATTTTATAATAAATTATTTAAATAACTTTTCTTCTATACCAAGGGAGAGCAGCGGCTTAAATAACGTTCTGTGAACTACAGATCTACAAGCAAGCAAGGTTTGCACTGACTACATACTGAATAAAATTTCATTCTGTAGTGAATTTCATGTTAATTTTTATCCTGACTTTGTTGTATACAGCTGACAATGCAAACCTATACGATCTGTATCTTGACTATTCTGATAATGACTAACAGCCTTTGACAAACAAGCTCTTTCTGCATACAACACAAATCACATACACTCAGAGTTTCAGGCTAAGATTAGAAGTTTGGTCACCTGCCATGGATTCTAGAAGAACGCCTCACTTATATTGCTTTTCCAAGGGTGGTGAATGGAATTCACCCTCTTACAGAAAGCTAACAGAAAAGTTTTTCGAATGCAACGTGAAAATAAACTCATGACAAAAGCCCTAGTTGAGGAGGAATTGAGAAAGTGTCACTTAAAAGTCAAAAAGTGACCCCCCAAAATTAGGCTTTTACGTGAAAGAGTTCCACAAACAAGTGGTAAGTGAGGCTGTTCTGGTTTTCAAAAGTTATTTGAAAGGGTAAAGAAATAGTATGAACAAAGAAAAATTACAGACCTAAAAAGATGGGAATAATTTTACCCAGAAATATGACAAGCTGTTTGGCACAGTTAATTCTACTTCCAAAATGTTAGACATATTGGGGATACATTTGTTACTTCCACAACTATAAAGTCTAGTAGGCAAACATCCTCAAATTCACATTCTTTATTATAAACCCATACAATGGCTTGAAAGGACCACATGGAAGATAATTCCAAACAGTTTTTCATCACCTCATTAAAAACTGAAATCTTTCATACCATTTTAACAATAATCACTTTGCATTTAGAAAGATTTTCATGTATAAAGCTTTCTTCATGTGTATTCTGTGATAGAATTCTTACAGTGTTTTGGATATAAAAATGTTAACCACAGGGCAATAGGGAATGGTAGTGGTGTTTTTTTTCCATCAACAAATACTTAACACAACTAATTTATCATATCACTTATCATATACAAGAGCTGGGGAGATCCCAAGAAGGTGAGAATCTACATGGGTCCTGGCCACAAGGAACAGAAATACTAACCTAGCAGGAGAGATAAAATAAGTGTATAAATGTCAGTGGGTTACTAGGGAGGATTTACCTGAAAACAGAATTGTACAAACAGATTATGTTGTGAAACCACTTTTTCTCTCTCACCCACTGCCTTTGTGAAGTGGTTTTGGTGACCCAGGAAGCTGTCCTGTTCATGACTCTCCCATTTTCCTTCCTTCCAATGAGCAGAAACTCATATAAAAGAGGCACAAAAGGAGTTTCACTTTTCTGGCTACAAGTAACAACTCATGTTTGAACTCTTCCCTTTAAACAAACACAGAGATTATGGTGATTCATCTTTCCATGTCTATTTGGAAAATAAAGTGACACTTTAAAAGTTTTATAGCCTGTGGGCCAAATGAAGTTCTCAGATAGAGAGACACACCCTCTGAAGAAATTGTTAGAATTTCATAAACTTATTAGGAGGCTGAAGTAGCTTCTGGTATTCAGGAAGCTTTGCCTTTTCCTTTTCCCTCACATGTTCTTGTACAACTCCAGTTCTGATCATTTGTGTTGGTCAGTAATTTCTCTTTCAGCTTAAATGCTTCTACCCACTCAACTACTTGTGACCTCAGTAAATTTGAGGAAATTTGGCAGCATGCAGTTTTCAGTTCAATTCAGTTCAGTAGCTCAGTCATGTCCAGCTCTTTGCGACCCCATGAATCCCAGCACGCCAGGCCTCCCTGTCCATCACCAACTCCTGGAGTTCACTCAGACTCATGTCCATTGAGTCAGTGATGCCATCCAGCCATCTCACCCTCTGTGGTCCCCCTTTCCTCCTGCCTCCAATCCCTCCCAGCATCAGAGTCTTTTCCAATGAGTCAACTCTTCGCATGAGGTAGCCAAAGTACTGGAGTTTCAGCTTTAGCACCATTCCTTCCAAAAAACACCCAGGGCTGATCTCCTTTAGGATGGACTGGTGGATCTCCTTGCAGTCCAAGGGACTCTCAAGAGTCTTCTTCAATACCACATTTCAAAAGTATCAATTCTTTGGCGCTCAGCTTTCTTCACAGTCCAACTCTCACATCCATACATGACCACTGGAAAAACCATAGCCTTGACTAGATGGACCTTTTTTGGCAAAGTAATCTCTCTGCTTTTCAATATGCTGTCTAGATTGGTCATAACTTTCCTTCCAAGGAGTAAGCATCTTTTAATTTCATGGCTGCAATCACCATCTGCAGTGATTTTGGAGCCCCCCAAAATAAAGTCTGACACTGTTTCCACTGTTTCCCCATCTGTTTGCCATGAAATGATGGGACCAGATGCCACGATCTTAGTTTCCTGAATGTTGCGCTTTAAGCCAACTTTCTGATTCTCCTCTTTCATTTTCATCAAGAGGCTTTTTAGTTCCTCTTCACTTTCTGCTATAAGGGTGGTGTCATCTGCATATCTGAGGTTATTGATATTTCTCCCAGCAATCTTGATTCCAGCTTGTGCTTCTTCCAGCCCAGCATTTCTCATGATGTACTCTGCATAGAAGTTAAATAAGCAGGGTGACAATATACAGCCTTGACATACTCCTTTTCCTATTTGGAACCAGTCTGTTGTTCCATGTCCAGTTCTAACAGTTGCTTCCTGACCTGCATATAGGTTTCTCAAGAGGCAGGTCAGATCAATGTAATACTATGTAATAATAATGTTTGGGACAGCTTCAATGCTTGCCAAATGACAAACATTGTTTTTAGTGGCCCCACTTAGATAATTCCATTATGTTCATAATTAGCTCATATTATTCAATTTCCTTTATGGTATAAATTATGTAATAATTAGACTTACACATGAAGTTTGCATAGAGTATCCACATAGCAGCACTTTCTAGGACTTTTGCATAAACCAAGTCCAAAATGAGCTAACTACTTCAGACACTGAATGACATCAAATGGGACAAAATTAAAATGTAATTACAAGATAACATTCATTAAAGAAATCATAAAATTTTGCTGGCAATGTGTGTGTCCCATAGTAGATCACCAAGAAAGCTTTGAGCAAACAGTTAAAGTTCAAAAGGCAGCCTCTGCATTTGCAGAGTTTAATATACATATGTAAATAAAATAGATTATATGAAGCATTTGAAAATAAATGACAGTACACTTGGGAAATTTCAGTACCATTCCTGCCCACTCTGAGAGAGGCTGGGACCTAGGACCCTTTGCTGCAATGCTTGTACCTGGACAAAAGTCTCCTCGAGCAACAAAATGCAAACAAACTATAAGGGACTGAAAATAACTAACATACATGCACAATTGGAGCAAATCTGGACGAGAAACAAAAAGACCAAAAAGCTCAACTGCCCCTTCTGAGGAGCCGGGAGCAAAAGCAGGGGGTCGGGAACACGAGCAGGTTACTGCGCATGTCGCCTGCACACACTAGCAGCTAAGGGGTAGGGAAACTACCGAGGACACTCCTCGGGTCCAACCCCTGGACACACCCGGTCCCTTACCCTACATAAGGGACCAGCTCGTGCCCCGCCCCCGCCCCAGTGAGCAAGCCAGCAAGGGAACCTGTTGCTTGTTCCCATTCCCCCTTGCTACAGCAAGGGCCCCATTAAAGCCTTGCCTGAATTTCTTGTCCAGACTCTGATCAATTTCTATTGATTAAGGAGGCCAAGAACCCTGGTAGCTAACAGCTTGGGCACAAACTTTGAAAAGAATGTAAATGTCCATCACAGAGAAGGTGGACATGACAAAAACAGTAAAGATGGCCTGTGAGTGACCACTGGGAGATTTAATCTACTCGGTGTCTAGAAGAGAAGTTGATGAGATATATATGCCAAAACACCTTCTTGAGAGAGGACCATAAGAACACAGGGTAGAGGAGGTGTAATTTTTTTGGAGGTATTCTTACACATTATCTTCTGGGATCCTACCATTTTATGACTGGACAAGAAATCCACTGACTTATTGTTCATACATCATCCTCTAATTTTAATATACTTCTGAGTACAAGGTCATCACCACGAAGAGCCACATTTTGAACTTTTAGAAGTTATCTATCCCATTCTCACCCCAAGTACAACTTACAAATCACGGCTTGATTTGCAAAAAGAGAGGAATTTACATCGTGACATCTCCAGTCAACTCTATCCCTTGCTTTCCTTTGAGAGCTCATTTTTTAAGACTTTCATTTTTCTCCCCAAACCACCAACAGACGAAACAAATTTTCATAAAATAAATACGACTAACACTTTGAAGTAAAGATATCCACAAAGAAGCCAGGATTGGAAGATGGTGGCATTGCTACTGACCCATACCACAATTTGGGCTTTACATATCAATTTCTTTTTTGTCTTTACTCATTTAAATCATTTCAAGTTCAGACTCGCTGGCAAAACATCAGTTATTTTCATGTGACTCCTCTACATGCTGCCCCATACAAACTTCACCATTCCAGTAAAATGTTTGAAGGTCATCAGACACAGGAAAAGTGAGAAAGTTACACCAGGCAGTCTGTCCACTCCCCTGTCACTCTGTCTCCCTCCCCTGCCAACGGATATGAGAAAATACCATCCAAACCTCTTTAGATTTGCGAAAACCAACCACCATCATGAGGCAGAATTAGCAACTGAACTTTTGTGCTTCTAAGAATAAATAGAAGAGGCACTGTACCGGGTCTTCAGTTTTGTGACTATTCAAGAGGTCAGACAGGAAATCTTCATGTAGACTCTCTCTTCGAATCAGTGTAAATTCCCTTAGGAAAACAGCCCCTTGGCTTTGGTCTCCACATACCTAGAGAGATAAGAGAGCCGAATTAAGCCTTCAGATTGAGCCCAGAGGGAGGGGCACTGAGAAATTAACCTCTTGGATTCATTTCAAGTCTGATTAGGGCAATCAGAAACGATGCACAAAAATACATATTCATGTGAGAGCCACTAGAACATTCTGGCATGTGGCTCGTGGGATGGATGCCAGGAAAGTCTCCTGCTAAGTTGGCACATCTTAATTGACTGGCGTACAATGTCAAAATTTAGTGATTTTAAGTTATCTTTGAGGCCAAGTCAAGCATAGTCAGGCTCCTAGATTTAGTCCATTGGAATATCCATCTGTATGCCTCACAATAGGGGTCTTGTACCCACAGGGATCCATCCCTAGTCTTCTTGAGCGTCTAGGTAGATCCTGATGTCCTGCAAACAACTGGCAGGGGTATAGCAGCTGGCCTGCACCCACATCAGACTTCCTGAATTATTCCAGGACTTAATAGAACCAGATGCATTTAGCTACTCTGGTGGGAGGCACTGGAGAATTTTTATCTAGAGCTTATCACATACCAGGTTCTTTACACGTGTTATCTGGCACCAGCCCCAGGAGGTGTCTGTTATTAGCCACGCTTTACAAATTAGGAACTGGAGGCAAAAGGGTTTTAGGAGTTTGCCAATTTGGTAAGTGCTGACACCAGCACTCAAATACAAGGCTGAATCTAAAACCCTTTTGTGTTCACTATCTCATTTTACTACTGAGTTACTCAAACCTCCTCTGGTGAAGGACAAATTGTTAAGTAACTTCTAGAAATTCAAGGACTGGTATCTATTCACCCAGGCCTCCTACCATCTCTGTTTCTGAGCCTCAGTTTACTCATCACAAAACTGGAAAGATATCATATTACTGGATCACTGAGAGGACAGGAGATAATATATGTTAAGTACTTTGTACAAGGACTTGCATATAGTAAGGTTTTAATAAAGAACAGCCATTATTGCCATTTGGAACAACATGGACGGACCTTGGAGATTATCATACTAAGTGAAGTTAGTCAGAAACACAAATACCATAGAATATCACTTATATGTGGAATTTAAATACCACACAAATGAGCATATCTATAAAACAGAAACACAAATACCATAGAATATCACTTATATGTGGAATTTAAATACCACACAAATGAGCATATCTATGAAACAGAAACACATTCATACATATAGAGAGAACAGACTTAACGGCTGCCAAGGGGAAGGTGGGTAGGGAAAAGAAGGATTGGGAGATTGGGATTAGCAGATGCGAACTATTATGTATAGGATGGATAAACTACAAGGCCCTACTGTATAGCATGGGGAACTATATTCAATATCCCACAATAAACTATAATGGAAAAGGACATAAAAAAGAATATATATATGTATAACAGTCACTGTGATGTACAGCAGAAATTAAACACAACAATCTAAATTTTAAAGTAAGAGCCACTATTACCATTGAAAGCACAAGGAACAAATAAAAATCTAACCTTTTAACATACATAAAGCTCTTTGACCACATACATAATATCTATAGACAACTGTTAAACTATCTCCATATTATTTTCATATTATTTTAACTTTTATACCTTTTCATGGTATTGGCAATATTTGTAAGGAATATATGGGTGTTCATCATATTAATTTCATATCCTTCCTGAATGTCTGCAATAGTTCATAATAAATTAAAATAATTTTAAACCTGCAGTCTTTTGGGTAGTATAATTTTTCTATACTTTATATGTAAATGGCTTCTGTTATCACACAGTACAGTCAGTATCACTGTGGTGGACAGAATCTTGGGCCCCTCCCTCCCTTGTGTCATCTCTGTGAATACACTGCTTAACATGACAAAGGGACTTACAGATAAAATTACGTTTGTCAACTTCAAGGTAGGGTTAGTATCTTAGATTTTCCAGATGGGCCCAGTACAATCATCAGTTCAGTTCAGTCACTCAGTCGTGTCCGACTCTTTGCTAAAAACAGAGCTTTCTCTGGACTGAGGGCAGAAGAGGAAGTCAGGGAGATTCAAAGGGTGATAAGCCAATGCTGGCTTGAAGATGGAGGGGGCCATGAGGGAAGCGTGAAAAGAAAATGAGTTCTGCCAACTATGAAGGAGCTTGGAAGAGGATCCTTGACCTGGAGAAATAAATTTTTGGCCAACACTTTGATTTTAGCCCAGTGAGACTCTGAGCAGAGAATTTAGTCATTCATGCCTTGCTAGACTTCTGACCTGCAGAAATCATGAGGTAATACTTCTGCGTTGTTTTCAGCAATCAAGTCTGTGGTAATTCATTATGGCGGCAAGAGAAATCTGATAGAATTATCAAGAGGCAGGGTGCAACGAGAGGTTATCTCATTTCCTCTCCTAGACTGTTTCGTAAGAATTAACCAGTATGATACAAGTAGAGGTAGAATCTAAAAGACTGGTCCTTGGAAATGTATCCATCTGGCTAACCTAATACCTGTTACATTTAAAATTAATTTCTCTTTGTTCTTTTCCCATCAGGGTCAACCATTTCTTGACTCTACAAGTTAAATACACTTCAAAAACCCATCTTGACTATGTAATTTCCCTGCTCAGAAGCTTGCAGGATACCCCAGCTACTGTTGGGTATAATCCAAATTCATGTCTTCGTGTTCAGGATCACTCACAGCTGTTCAAGTTCTAGACATGGGTTGGCTGCACTTGTGCAACTCCCTTTTTGGAAAAGATCAAGATTCAAATTTAAAGTAAACTAGAATTGATGTGTGTTGACTTTCTTGTTTTCAAAAAGACTAATATATGCTGATCACCAGTGAACCTCATATTTTACGAATCTTTTCTCCAAATATCATAGGCTATTTAGAATTTAACTTATTATTCAAAATGGTGACCATCTGTAGTCATGCAGTGCTATAGTTCTTAAAAGCTACAATCAGAGAAGATGAATAAACTTCACACTTTCTTTGCGAGAATTTTTTTGCCTGTGTAAGACATGTTTCTTTCATTAAACTGATTAAAGAAATAAACAGAAATGACTCAAATATCCTCCAAAGAGACAGTGAGATGTCAGATAAAAAGACTGAATATTCAATACTACAAAAATGAAAGACAATCAGCAAACAACTTGTCCATTTGGTTTATACTTTA
This sequence comes from Bos javanicus, assembly GCF_032452875.1. NCBI lineage: Eukaryota > Metazoa > Chordata > Mammalia > Artiodactyla > Bovidae > Bos > Bos javanicus. The sequence goes on from NC_083875.1 coordinate 26,669,756, forward strand.
ATTCTCAATCATAACTGTGTATTTGTTTTAGAAAGCATCTCTGCCTGTTTATTTTTCCCAAGAATGTTGACACTTTATAAGTCATACAATTCTCACCAAATGCTCAACCATCAAATACTATTATGTGATACTAGGGCAGAAGGAATTCATTAAGCTAAAATTCAATTTAATCCTGGAAAAAGATAAGAATATATGTTAGATGAATGTAATTATAACCATTTTCCCCCTACAGATATCATGTGCATATCTGTTTTTAATTTCTATTCATGAATGCTATTAGTAATTAAACAATTTAAACTACCCAAATTAACTTGGTCAACATTATGTGGTTTTGAAAATCTCTATTAACTATGGACAATATTATATATAATATAATTATATATATATAATATATAATATATATAAAGATAAAGGAGATATATAAATATATAAAGATATATAAACATATACATTTTATACTTCTATTTCAAGCAGATTTTTAGCTTATTTAAATCCAGAGTAGTCCTTTATCTTACTGATGCTTTCATTCATTTATGTGTACACACATTTATTCAGGAATTAACTTGTGTCAAGAGCTCCACTATAGCACATATTTCCTCCTTACAGGGCATAGCTATCTAATGAGTACACGGATGTGGTAGAGATGAGTAGATGGTCCCAAAAGCCACCATCTTCTCATCATCTTTGCACATGTCTAGAGTATAATTTCCAAGCTTTCTTTGCAGATAAGGTGACTGAGACTGAGTTTTAGCTAGTGGAAGTGATGGGTGATACCACCAGGCCCATAAAAATCTCCCTATTACCCTCCTCCATGCTCTTTTGCCTCAAGTCTGTTTAGAATGAAGAGAGCCTCAGGAAAATCTTGGAGTCCCTTATTAAAGGTCACTGAGGTTCCATTAGCTGAACAACTTCATGCAAGAAGCAAACCCATGACCTGTTCACTACCTAATATTGTAACGTGAGAGGGAAGAGGAATGGAGGGAAAATAAGGATAGAAAACTAAAAGATACAAACCACTACATGTAAAATAAATAAACCACAAGGGTGGATTGTATGGCATAGAGAAATACAGCCATTACTTTATAGTAACTTAAATGGAGTATAGTCTCTGTAAGTATTGAAACGCTATGTGTACACCCAAAACTAATACAGTAAGTCCTCATCATATGAATGAGTTCTGTTCCGAGAGCACTTTTGTAAGTTTTCTTTCTTCATAAATCAAACAAATAAATAAAACAAAGTTAGCCTAAGTATCTAACTAACACAATTGACTAGACTGTGTATTACTATACAATAATAGGTTTATACTTTTCACACAAAAAACACAAAAAAACCAAACACATACAAAGAATAAAGACAACATTTTTACTCTTACAGCACAATACCTTGAAAAGTACAGTAGTATAGTACGACAGTTGGCATATAGGGGCTGGCATCGAGTGAACAGGCAAGAAGAGTTACTGACTGGAGGAGGCAGAGGAGGTGGCAGATGGAAGAGCTGAAGGATCATCAGCAACAGGAGATGGGGCAGACTGCAGTTTCACTAATGCCTGAGGTTGATGGAGCCTGATGGTGATGGTATGCACACTCTTTGAAAGTCTGCAATTTCAAGGTTAGCATGTAGGGAACTTACCATAGCATGTAGGGGACTTACCATATTATAAGATCAACTATACTTCAATAAAAAATGCAAAAAAATAGCTAACACTCTACTGTGTTTGAACCACTATTCCTTACTAGGGGTTAATCTACCTTAACTACACAATGAAAAATTGGATTGGAACAGAATGTGTACAGTGGTACACGAATCATGAATCAAGCAGCCAGTGTCTCAGAAGTGGACTTATAAGTTTAGAGGTGTGTGCAGGTGGTCCTAAGGAAGTAAGACTGGAGATGAGGTAAAAAGTTTCAGATTACTGCAATTATTTAGATGAGAATTAATGAAGACCCTGGTGGCTCAGTGGTAAAGAATTTGATTGTCAATGCAGGAGACGTGGGTTTGATCCCTGGGTTGGGAAGATCCCCTGGAGAAGGAAATGGCAACCCACTCCAGTATTCTTCCCTGGGAAATCCCATGGACAGAGGAGCCTGGCAGGCTACAGCCCATGGGGTCACAAAAGAATTGGACATGGCTTAGCAACTAAATAACAACAACAAGGGGCTGGTGGGGAAGGGAAATATCAAGATTTGGTGGCTAACCGAATGCACAACACAAGTCTCAGGTTACATCCACATTTTCTGTCTGAATTTGAGCAGAAGAGTACAGTGGATAGTAGCGCTTTCAACAAAATAGAAAATAGAGGAAGAGAAACAAGCACATGGGTTAGATCGGAATTTTATTCCAGAGAAGTGGAGAATGAGGTGATTTGGGCAAAGAAAGCAGAGCTTCGGTCCTCAGAAAGAAATTTGTCTGGAGATAATATGTAGGGGTTGGCATCATGTGGGGAGGAGATGATACTTGGCATGAATGAGCTTGCCAAGAAAAAGTATGGAGAATGAGAAGATACGACCCTTGGGAGCACTGATTCTTAACATGGAACATGGGTCCATCTCAAATGGCCCATTTATGCCAACAGAAAATGTCAACAAGGAGAACCCAAAGTTATTACTGATTTTCATCATATTTAGGCTTCCTTTTATTGGCTTCTATGAAAATTTACTGCTGACAGCACTACAACCAACTTATGACAAATAGTTCCTTGAGAACAGAGAACGTGGCTGATTGGCCTATCAATCCCAGCCCCTGAACTCAGCTAATGTTGAATGAAACTTGAAAATTCCCAGGATAACTGAGACTTCAGAAGTCTATTTCTGATGGTCAGACCAGGTTTCTTGATTTTGGGTTTTGAAAATACTTCACATTCGATATGTCAAAACTTCCCTTGCACTTATAAGGTAGTTGCTGCTGCTACTGCTGCTAAGTTGCTTCAGTCGTGTCCGACTCTGTGTGACCCCATAGATGGCAGCCCACCAGGCTCCCCTGTCCCTGGGATTCTCCAGGCAAGAACACTGGAGTGGGTTGCCATTTCCTTCTCCAATGCATGAAAGTGAGAAGTGAAAGTGAAGTCGCTCAGTCGTGTCCGACTCTTGGTGACCCCATGGACTGCAGCCCACCAGGCTCCTCCATCCATGGGATTTTCCAGGCAAGAGTACTGGAGTGGGGTGCCATTGCCTTCTCCGATATAAGGTAGTTAGCATATCATAAAATGCTTCAAAACTGGCATCCCATAGCATGTTATGGTTCAGAAGTGTTACTTTCACAGATGGAAAAACAGAAATGTGAGAAGTAGAAGAATTTTCATTGCCAGTGGCTATGTTAGGACTAGCGACCAGAGACAATGTCTCTTAAAACTCAAGACTCTGCAAGATTCTCACTTTGTTATTCACCTAGATAAATAAGGCAAGAAACAATCATTACTAATATTCATACCTATAACAAATAATCATGCCTATCTGTTTCTATAGGATTTCTAGACTCATAAGGACTGTTCCTCAGAAAGCATGAAGATTGCTATGTGCTTGAATTTGTACCCTCTGATGAAGGCTGCTTCTCCAATTGCAGTCTGATTTCCTTCTTCATGGACTCCTCTTTCTACTCGTTGGCACACCAAAGTACTCCTTAGAGAATCCAGGAATGTAGACATACCAGCTCCCAGAATAGAATCTCATTAGATCCAGGAAAGCATGGAAGCAATTTATTGTTGTGGTATATGTTCTCTCTAATGGGGCTGAGCCATCAACCATGCAGAGATTTTAGGGAGGGACATAGGTAAATACAGGGAACAAGGACGTTTCCAACTAACTCTCTCTATCCCATTAGAGGGAAAAAGGAGGTAAAGGTAGTTGGAAACAGAAGTCACTGAATAGTAAGAAAAGTGTTTGCAATTGGCTTTTGGACACAGTTAGAAACTATATCTATGATAACTTTGTCTTCTATTTAAAGCTTGCTTCCATCGTAATCCAGCAGCAAACACCCCCCTTGGCTTGCCTCTCCTTTCAGTGGATCCAGAGAACACTGATTAGTATTCTGACTTGTCTGCTCACCATTCACATGCTTGTAGTAAGAAAAGATTACCTCTCCCCACCCCCTTAGAATTTCCTACTTCTTACAAGTTTTCCCTATGAATTGTGACTAGAATTTGGAAAGTTAAAATACACAACAACTGGTTTACCTCTACATCATTCAGGAAGAGTCATCATTTCTATAGAAATTGTAATGTTGATGACGGGAGTGGATTAAGGCCAGAAGTTTTAAGTGGCTATAATGTTCTCATAACTCCAGGAGACACAGCCATTTACTAACAGGCTGAGAGAAAAGGATGTAGAAATAATAGAAGTTTAAACATACAAACATGCCCTCACATTATCATTTTATTGTTCGTCTTTCTTCATTTAGTTTTTCTGTGAAAACTTAAACGTAGCCAAACTTTTGTCCCATGGGTAGGATTCAGGTTTCTGTATTACTTACAAAGTGCAGCACTGAAAACCACACAGTTAAATCTATTTTCCTACCAAAAGGATTCTGTAAAGTATATTTATGCCCATATTTTGGTTCACAGTTTACTAAGAATTAAGATAGTGAAGCTGTAAATTCTGACCAGATTAGAATAACAATTTAAAAGCTTAAGTAGCCGGTCACTGTGTTATCTGAATACACACCTATATTTAAAAACCAGTGGGTAGTGAAACGATTGGGTCAGGGTTATGAGTTCTTGGCACAAAGGGGACACTGAAGTGTTTATTGAATGAATAACTGTATAGATACTTTCCTTGGAGCCAAAAAAATCTCTAGCTCCAGTTCTGAGAGTTGCTGCTAAGTAACAGGGAGAAATAATGAGACCTTGAAGTGAAAAAATGAAATTCGCTCAGTTGTGTCCAACTCTTTGTGACCCCATGGACTGTAGCCTACCAGACTCTGTCCATGGAATTTTCCAGGCAAGAATACTGGAGTGGATAGCCTTCTCTAGGGGATCTCCAGGGGATTCCCTTCTCTAGGGACTCTTCCTGACCCAGGGATGAAACCCAGGTCTCCTGCATTGCAGGCAGATTCTCTACTGTCTGAGCCACCAGGGAAGCCCCCAGTGAAACCTTATACTGACTCAATCAAATGTCTCCAGTGTAGCTGTGCAACCCAGTATCATTACCATCGGATCCTCAAAACTCCTCAAAGCTCCTCAGAGGCCAAGGGAAGAAAGAGAAAACATGTTCCCAAAGTGAAAGCATAAGTAACTTCTGGTTTGAAGAAAACTGAGCCAAAGAATGAATATCCTATCACTAGCCCTTAAAATATTGATATAGTTAGCTTAGACCAAAAATTAAAATAGTCCCAGGTGAAACTTCAGGATTAAATCAATTAAGTAGATTTAAAATAAAAGTATAGATCTCTCCAACTTGGTTAAAGATCAGGTTTGGAAACAAACTGAGTTTAGTAAATTCTACATGGCAATAAAAAAGGGTCCTGGTTTTTGGAAGGAAATCAATCATTTTACAGCCTGTCTCTGGCAGGACTACTCTAATAGATTCAAATGCTATGGGGAAAAAATGCAATCTACTCTCAGTGGCTCCTTTCCATTAACCCCACTAACCTCTTGCCTGGTTGGAATATTGTAACACAGTAAGATGGGGAAATGAGTGAAGAGTAATTCAAATGTCAAGGATAGGAAAACATTATGAGCATAGAATCTTACTAAAGACATTTCCTCATTAAAATGCAGAAAAAGTATTTCAGAGGTTTATGAGAACAATGCAACAAAATATTTATAATTGTCTCCAAACTCAGAGTCACCCAATTGAAGAGGCTCCACAAGCTTATCATGCTTGAGCTCAGCAATTCTGCCTGCATACATTCACGAATTTGTACAAAGAGCAGGGAGGCAGTGCCAATGAAGAAACTGCCTTCATTGTTGAAAAGGTCCACTCTTAAAATCATCTCTTTATCTTTGAAAGTATTTTCGGTTGTCAGGTTGGGGGGGGGTGGTGACTAAATCTTTTTAAACAGAGACTCTGTGAAGCCCCCTAGACCTCTATTCATACTTACTTGTACAGACAGTTTGTCTAGGAAAAGCAATAGATTCTTGAAGTAGCTTCAGGTGTCCCAGTTAAGGGCTGCCAACTATGCAAGCTGATTAGCAGAATTATACTCCCCCAAAGGAAGGGGTAAACATGATCCTGAGAAGATGGGTGAGGGAAGTTAATAAAAACATTCTTATAGCCATATTTAAGCCACTGACATTTAGATACCTGGTGTTTGGAACTTAATAATCATCTCAGGATTCTGTTTGTTCTTCGACCAACTTTAATTATTATTTCTAAGGATTGTTAAGATAATTGCTGAAAGGTTAAAGCAGAAAGACAGAGAAGGCGATGGCACCCCATTCCAGTACTCTTGCCTGGAAAATCCCAAGGATGGAGGAGCCTGATAGGCTCCAGTCCATGGGGTCGTGAATAGTCGGACACGACTGAGCGACTTCCCTTTCACTTTTCACTTCCATGCATTGGAGAAGGCAATGGCAACCCACTCCAGTGTTCTTGCCTGGAGAATCCCAGGGACGGGGGAGCCTGGTGGGCTGCGGTCTATGGGATCACACAGAGTCAGATACGACTGAAGTGACTTAGCAGCAAGCAAAGCAAAGCAGAAAGAAGTGAGACGGGACATGTTGGTCCAAAATGTTCAACTGAGCCTCATAATTCTTGGTACAGATGTTCCTACTTAGTTCAGATCTGATTTAGAGAAATAGCTATAATATGGTTTGAGGCAAGGTGACCAGATGTAGTTGAATTTAAAGATCTGTCCCAGAATGTCAATGAAAAGAAACTCTATTACACTAGCAAATCTTTACAGAAGGGGAAAAGTTATCCTTAAAAAATAGTCTACTTTATCTTTAAAGGAGATGGATATCGATCTCGACGAGCCACTGATTCTTTTAAAAAATAAAATTTTCAAAATGAACAACGTGGAGAAGTTTACCTTCACAGTACTAGTGGGAAAAGAAAAAGTAAAGCTAACAGAAGGAATCCCATCTGAGGCGACGCACTGTACAATACAGGCTTGATCTGTGGCTAAGCTGTGCATTTCTATCCCTTGTGAGAAACATGGGCACTGAAACAAAAGTGCTGAGAATTTGAGAGAGCATCTTCACCAGGCTCTTATCTTTTCAGATGAGGAACATAAATTGCCTTCCTAAGTACAGGGAAGAGAAAATATGTGGGTTTTCAGATATCTCCTTTGGCATACGTAAGATGGAAAAACAGCCAAATAACTTAAGAAACTCAAATAACTTCCCTCAAATATAAAGCCAACTCTCTTCTCCCTGATTTCATTCTATTCCATTCTTCTCAAAAGGGGAACAGAGTTCAATTTCCAGAATTCAAAAGTCAATCGGCTTCAGAATACTGATGAAAGTCATGACTCAGATCTACACTTAGATAACAAAAGAAAACAGAAACAGAAAAGGCGGAATCTTTTGTGCTCTATGCCTAGGTGGGTGGGCACATAATTATCACATCTCCTAAAGACAAGGAGAAACACACATAGTTTTCAAAGTGTGCACGTGTGTGTGTGTGTGTGTGTGTGTGTGTGTGTGTGTATGCATTCAATTTGACATTTAAATGAAACCCTCACTACTGCCAAGAACTAAGGGACAGAATTGAGCAGCTGGAGGAGAATTGGAAAAAAAAAAAGGAAGAACATAAAGGTGTGTATAGACACATGCAGTGGTAGAAATCAACTTTTCTCACTGTTTTCTTAGTAAATGTACATATAGGTCAACATCATTACCAGGTGTTCTGAAAGAGTTGCTTGCCTAAGGGGAACTTATAGTCAGAGTACCACTCACATTCGGAATCAAGATGGAGATATTAATTAGGGCAAGATGTCTCTCTCTCTCCTTTTCATTATAGGGGACTGGAATGCAAAAGTAGGAAGTCAAGAAACACCTGCAGTAACAGGCAAATTTGGCCTTGGAATACGGAATGAAGCAGGGCAAAGACTAATAGAGTTTTGCCAAGAAAATGCACTGGTCATAACAAACACCCTCTTCCAACAACACAAGAGAAGACTCTATACATGGACATCACCCGATGGTCAACACCGAAATCAGACTGATTATATTCTTTGCAGCCAAAGATGGAGAAGCTCTATACAGTCAGCAAAAACAAGGCCAGGAGCTGACTGTGGTTCAGACCATGAACTCCTTATTGCCAAATTCAGACTTAAATTGAAGAAAGTAGGGAAAACCACTAGACCATTCAGGTATGACCTAAATCAAATCCCTTATGATTATACAGTGGAAGTGAGAAATAGATTTAAGGGCCTAGATCTGACAGAGTGCCTGATGAACTATGGAATGAGGTTCATGACATTGTACAGGAGACAGAGATCAAAACCATTCCCATAGAAAAGAAATGCAAAAAAGCAAAATGGCTGTCTGGGGAGGCCTTACAAATAGCTGTGAAAAGAAGAGAAGCGAAAAGCAAAGGAGAAAAGGAAAGATATAAACATCTGAATGCAGAGTTCCAAAGAATAGCAAAAAGAGATAAGAAAGCCTTCTTCAGTGATCAATGCAAAGAAATAGAGGAAAACAATAGAATGGGAAAGACTAGGGATCTCTTCAAGAAAATCAGAGGTACCAAAGGAACATTTCATGCAAAGATGAGCTCGATACAGGACAGAAATGGTATGGACCTAACAGAAGCAGAAGATATTAAGAAGAGATGGCAAGAAAACACAGAAGAACTGTACAAAAAAGATCTTCACGACCCAGATAATCACAATGGTGTGATCACTGACCTAGAGCCAGACACCCTGGAATGTGAAGTCAAGTGGGCCTTAGAAAGCATCACTATGAACAAAGCTAGTGGAAGTGATGGAATTCCAGTTGAACTATTCCAAATCCTGAAAGATGATGCTGTGAAAGTGCTGCACTCAATATGCCAGCAAATTTGGAAAATTCAGCAGTGGCCACAGGACTGGAAAAGGTCAGTTTTCATTCCAATCCCAAAGAAAGGCAATGCCAAAGAATGCTCAAACTACTGCACAATTGCACTCATCTCACACGCTAGTAAAGTAATGTTCAAAATTCTCCAGACCAGGCTTCAGCAATATGTGAGCTGTGAACTTCCTGATGTTCAAGCTGGTTTTAGAAAAGGCAGAGGAACCAGAGATCAAATTGCCAACATCCGCTGGATCATAGAAAAAGCAAGGGAGTTCCAGAAAAGCATCTATTTCTGCTTTATTGACTATGCCAAAGCCTTTGACTGTGTGGATCACAAGAAACTGTGGAAAATTCTGAAAGAGATGGGAATACCAGACCACCTGATCTGCCTCTTAAGAAATTTGTATGCAGGTCAGGAAGCAACAGTTAGAGCTGGACATGGAACAACAGACTGGTTCCAAATAGGAAAAGGTGTTCGTCAAGGCTGTATATTGTCACCCTGTTTATTTAACTTATATGCAGAGTACATCATGAGGAACGCTGGACTGGAAGAAACACAAGCTGGAATCAAGACTGCCAGGAGAAATATCAATAACCTCAGATATGCAGATGACACCACCCTTATGGCAGAAAGTGAAGAGGAACTCAAAAGCCTCTTGATGAAAGTGAAAGTGGAGAGTTGAAAAGTCGGCTTAAAGCTCAACATTCAGAAAATGAAGATCATGGCATCTGGTCCCACCACTTCATGGGAAATAGATGGGGAAACAGTGGAAACAGTGTCAGACTTTATTTTGGGGGGCTCCAAAATCACTACAGATGGTGACTGCAGCCATGAAATTAAAAGACGCTTACTCCTTGGAAGAAAAGTTATGACCAACCAGATAGCATATTCAAAAGCAGAGACATTACTTTGCCAACAAAGGTTCGTCTAGTCAAGGCTATGGTTTTTCTTGTGGTCATGTATGGATGTGAGAGTTGGATTGTGAAGAAGACTGAGTGCTGAAGAATTGATGCTTTTGAACTGTGGTGTTGGACAAGGCTCTTGAGAGTCCCTAGGACTGCAAGGAGATCCAACCAGTCCATTCTGAAGGAGATCAGCCCTGGGATTTCTTTGGAAGGAATGATGCTAAAGCTGAAACTCCAGTACTTTGGCCACCTCATGCGAAGAGTTGACTCATTGGAAAAGACTCTGATGCTGGGAGGGATTGGGGGCAGGAGGAGAAGGGGACGACAGAGGATGACATGGCTGGATGGCATCATTGACTCGATGGACATGAGTCTGGGTGAACTCCAGGAGTTGGTGATGGACAGGGAGGCCTGGCGTGCTGTGATTCATGGGGTTGCAAAGAGTCGGACACGACTGAGCGACTGATCTGATCTGATCTGATCTAATGTCTCTCTCTCTCTCTTGCCTACTTTACATCAGCTCTAGACCCCGCCCCTCCTACTCCCCCGTTATCTGGCCAAACCTTTCTTAGCATTGCACCATGGTCCTAAACTCTTCCTATCCAACCTGTGTGTCTTGTTTCTCCTTCACTGGGATAGGCCAAGTTACAAGCTGCTGGCTTTTCTGACTTCCTCTGCCTCTTCACCTCTATTACCAATAATCTCTTGCTTTCTCATCCTGTGTTGGCACCTGCCCTGGGCCTAAACTAACATAGCTTCTCTTCTTCTTTTGACCCAGGTACTAATGAGCTGGACCTAATGCTTTCAATTCACCACCCCATCTGTATCAAGAAGGCCACCCAGACTCCATGATGGCAAAGAAATACTGAGAACACGTCTCTCTGCTTTCTTTAACTGAAGGCTCAGTTCATTCTCTAAAAAACTGAGTAATAAGGATCAGAACTGGTGGATGAGTAAGAGCTCTGATTTTGACCCATGATCCTTACCCAGGATGCCTTTACCTGGCTAGAAGTTCACTGTTTTTCCAGCATTCTTCTTCCCTCAGCCCTGAAATGCAGATGTACATCAGACACCCACAGGTGGCTCAATGACTTTAATTATTAACACACACAAAAGGATCCAGGTAATAAGTTATTTTGTGGGCAAGCTAGCTTTTGTTATTTCACAAACTTTTGAGTCTGGTCTTATCCCTGGCTGGAAGTCTCACCAACATGTGTCAATATTTCAAGGAAAAAATTTAAAAAAAAAGAAAAGCTTGAGCCATGCAAATTTATTCCCCTTTATAAAATATTCAAAGCACAATTCTCTGGATAGTGCTTTAATAGTATCATTAAGGTAACTCAGATATATTTGAGTTCACCACACCGTACTCCCACTACACACACACCTCCCCATGGCCCAGTGTCTAAATAATGCAAACTTCAAAAATGGGAGAAATGTATATCAGTATTTATATCGTATATGTAACTGAAAGAACTTCAAATATTTACTCCGTATCTTAAGAAAATACCCAAGAAATGGGAAGGTTGACACTTAATGCATTGCAAGCATTCTTAAATGTCCACTCTTTCCTCTCCACCAATTTCTGTCATTCTCAATATATTTCACACCAATGGCACTTGGTTCCTTAAAAATTTTATCTCTCAACTCCCAAGTTATTTCTGAAATTCAGTCCATGTACTTCTTGGGGAAAGAGAATTGGAATTCTGAACATATTTGTGTATTATGACTTTGTCATTGCTTTATATGAATATTAATATTTTTCTCCTATTCAAGAAGCATGATCTTTGTAAGGAAATGAAAGCACTTGATATTTACATGTATCTTTATTTACATATGAATGTAAATGTGGGTGAGTTTCTGTGAGCAGCTGAGATGCCATTGTGACCCTAAATTGTAAGACCGAGGCATGTCTGATAGATGATGGGTCTCCCTGCGTGAGGGATGGAGGAACCTCCTGAGAGAGAGTTCATCCCAGCTTGGTTGGTCTAGGTCCCAGAGTCTTGGATATCAAAGAAATGAAAATGTACCCTACACTCAGGTAGAGTTCATGGTAAAGAACATGCCTGCTAATGCAGGAGACATAAGAAATGAAGGCTTGATTCCTGGGTTGAGAAGATCCCTTGGAGGAGGGCATGGCAACCCACTCCAATATTTTTGCCTGGAGAATCCCATGTACAGAAAAGCCTAGCAAGCTGCAGTCCACAGGGTCACAAAGAGTTGAACACAACTGAAGCAACTTCACATGTATGCACACACTCGGCGTAGTGATTCCTACTAACATGTCATTTGGTGGAGAGAGTCTGTAAGTGAAAAGCAAAAATAGTGTGGTGCTAAAACCTCCTCGAGCATGGAAGCCAAGCATTTCACCAGGTGGAAGCTCTGGTTCCTCAAGATTTTGAGCATCAGTTACATGGACCAGCAAGAGTGCCCAGCAAGGACAATGACTGTACCAGGGGACACAAGAGCACCAAGAGGGGGCAGGGAGAGCCAGGAGGAAAGGAGGGGCTGTGGCAGAAGTGGTAAAAACACTGCAGGCAGCCACATGGTGCTTCCAACCTCCCGGGCACGGAGGCCTTGGCAGTGAACATCACCATAAGGGCTGGAACAGGAAGTGAAGTGAAGCCAAAGTTGTACAGTCATGTCCAGCTCTTTGTGACCCCATGGACTATACTCTGCCAGGCTCCTCAGCCCATGGAATTCTCCAGGCAAGAATACTGGAGTTGGTAGCCATTCCCTGCTTCAGGGAATCTTCCCAACCTGGGGATCGAACCCAGGTCCCCCGCACTGTAGGCAGATTCTATACCATCTGAGCCACCAAGGAAGCCCTGCTGGAACAGGAGAGGTAGTTATCAGGGCTTAGTTGTAGGCACAGCACATATGGAAGCAGCCCAAAAGAAAGAGAAGAAGGACTTGCAAAGACCTGAAAAGCCTACAGTGAAAGGTAGGGTACAAGTAAACCATATATGTCATATAAGCTAATGATATTCATGTGAATCCTTTCCATTCTTGCCTGCATTTGACTGAGTACTTTTTAGCCTCAAAACATCACCGTGAGACTATACTCTCCATGGATGAGAACCAGCTGTCTTGGGTGTCACTGCATTCTAAAATCCCAGCAGTGCCTGGAATAGAATCAGGTCTATAATTACCTGAGTACTAAACTAAGAAGGTCTTTTTTTGTTACTAGTTACTAATTTCAGAATTTTTAGAGCTTGAAAAAGGCTTAGAAATCATCCAATTTAGCTCCCTCTGGAGCCCAGAGAGAAACTGACTTTCCCAAGAGCATATATTTCATGTGTCAAAATCCAGACTAAAATGTAAATTTCTGGATGCCAGTCCTGCGCCCTCTCCACCCCATGGCTCCAGAGTCCCTCTCTCCTGTTTGGGTTGTCTCCCCCAGTAGTTGGCAAGTACAGGATGTGGATGACATGGAATCATAACTGACTGCAAGCTCATCAATCAACAGTGAAATGTAGCACATTTAAACGAGACTGTGGTTAAAAATACAGTATAGGAAACAAAAGGCAAGAGAACTGTCTTCCACTCCATGTTCAACTGACCATTTAGAGTCAGTTATTAGATCCCAAACATTAAGAGAGACAACAGATGGACTTCCCTGGTCCAGTGGCTAAGAATCTATGCTCCCTGTGCAGGGGGCCTGGGTTCAGTCCATGATTGGGAACTGGATCCCACATGCTGCAACTAAGAGCTTGAACATCGCAACCGAAAGATCATGCATGACATAGCAAAAACTGAAGATTCTGACCCAGTGTATGTAAATAAATAATTTTTTTGAAAAGAAAGACAACTGATAAATCAACAATTCCTATAGAAAGAAAATATGACTCAGTATCTAGAAAGCCCATGATAATCAGCTGAATTAATTAAGAGTATTTTTCTTGACATAAAGAAGCTGTGGTACACACATACAATGGAATACTGCTGCTGCTACTGCTGCTAAGTCGCTTCAGTCGTGTCCGACTCTGTGCGACCCCAGAGACGGCAGCCCACCAGGCTCCCCCGTCCCTGGGATTCTCCAGGCAAGAACACTGGAGTGGGTTGCCATTTCCTTCTCCGAAGCATGAAAGTGAAAAGTGAAAGTGAAGTCACTCAGTCGTGTCTGACTCTTAGCAACCCCCATGGACTGCAGCCCACCAGACTCCTCCATCCATGGGATTTTCCAGGCAAGAGTACTGGAGAGGGGTGCCATTGCCTTCTCCGACAATGGAATACTACTCATCTATAAAAAGGAATGCATTTGAGTCGGTTCTAATAAGGTGGACTGACCTAGAGCCTATTATACAGAGTGAACTAAGTCAGAAAGAGAAATATAAATATTGTACACTGACGCACAAATATGGAATCTAAAAAGAAGATACTGATGAATTTATTTTCAGGGCAGCAATAGAGAAATAGACACAGAGAACAGACCTATGGACATGGTGGGGAGGGGAGGAGGGTGAGCGTGAGATGTATGGAGAGAGTAGCATGGAAACTTACAATACCATATGTAAGATAGATGGCCAATGGGAATTTGTTCTATGACTCAGGGAAGTCAAACAGGGGGTCTGTGACAATCTAGAAGGGTGGGATGGGGAGGAAGATGGGAGGGAGCATCTTTTCTTTGGTTTCTTACCCTGGGATTTTTATTAGCCCTCAGAGAGTCAGTTCTCTGTTCTGGACAGATGATTCCCAAACTGTCTTTAAGATGTGACGGTCCCCTTCAGAGAGAAAAGTATCTTACTTGCCTCAGTCCTTCTCTCCCCCTTCCTGATGTTCTCTTCCTTCTCACCTACCTGCTCCTTACATTCTGACTTCTGTAGTAACTGCTCTTTTCTCTCAAAGATCGTCAAAGCTGGGTTTTCATCCATCTGTCCTCAGTCGTCATCCCTAATGATCATATGTTCTCTTAAAAGTCTTTCCCTCTTGTTTTCTACAATAATTTTGAATGATACTAACCCTTTGGCCATTCCTTTGGTTTCTTATTTGGTAGTTTCTCCTTTCACCTTCCACCCACTAACCATAGGTAACCCCAGGGCTCTGCCCACAAGCATCTTTTCTTCTCTTTGGTTTCTTACCCTGGGATTTTTATTAGCCCTCAGAGAGTCAGCTCTCTGTTCTGGACAGATGATTCCCAAACCCATTGATGGAACCATGACTCTTAAGTGAGCATGTCCTGCATTTCCTGCATCTACAATTTGAACTGTGCCATGCCCCACCTACCTCTGCTTCGCTGACCACCCTAAAGCCTTTCATTGTGTGAATCACGACAAACTGGAAAATTCTTAAAGAGATGGGAATACTAGACCACCTTACCTGCCTCCTGTGAAACTTGTTTGCAGGTCAAGAAGCAACAGTTAGAACTGGACATGGAACAACGGACTGGCTCCAAATTGGGAAAGGAGAATGTCAAGGCTGTGTATTGTCACCCTGCTCATTTCACTTATATGCAGAGTACATCATGCGAAATGCTGGGCTGGATGAAGCACAAATTGGAATCAAGATTGCCGGGAGAAATATCAATAACCTCAGATATGCAGATGACACCACCCTTCTGGCAGAAAAAAAAAGAGGAACTAAAGAGCCTCTTGATGAAGGTGAAAGAGGAGAGTGAAAAAGTTGGTTTAAAACTCAACATTCAGAAAACTAAGATCATGGCATCTGGTCCCATTACTTCATGGCAAACAGATGGGGAGACAATGGAAACAATGGCAGACTTTATTTTCTTGGGATCCAGAATCACTGTAGATGGTGACTTCAACTATGAAATTAAAAGATGCTTGCTGTTGAAAGGAAAGCTATGACAAACTTACTGTATTTTAAAAGCAGAGACATTACTTTGCTTGGAAAGGTCCATATAGTCAAAGCTATGGTTTTTCCAGTAGTCATGTATGGATGTGGGGGTTGGATCATAAACAGGACTGACTGAGTGTTGAAGAATCGATGCCTTTGAACCGTGGTATTATAGAAGACTCTTGAGAGTCCCTTGGACTGCAAGGAGATCAAACCAGTCAATCCTAAAAGAAATCAGTCCTGAATATTCACTGGAAGGGCTGATGCTGAAGCAGAAGCTCCAATACTTTGGCCACCTGATGCAAAGCGTGGACTCATTGGAAAAGACCTTGATGCTGGGATAGATTGAGGGAAGGGGGATAAGGGGATGACAGAGGACGAGATGGTTGGATGGCATCACTGATTCAATGAACATGCGTTTGAGCAAACTGCAGGAGATGGAGAAGGACTGGAAGCCTGGTGTGCTGCAGTCCATGGGGTCACAAAAAGTCAGACATGACAGAGTGACTGAGTAACTGAAGAGCAACAATGGTCTGAAGGCCCTCCTTCCATCTCCTTGTACTGAAATTGCATCGATCCTTAAAGGCTGCTTTTTCTCTACATTTTCCCTATCCCCTCTGTTGCTGCTGCTGCTGAGTCACTTCAGTCGTGTCCGACACTGTGGGACCCCATAGACAGCAGCCCACCAGGCTCCCCCATCCCTGGGATTCTCCAGGCAAGAACACTGGAGTGGGTTGCCATTGCCTTCTCCCCCCTTTCCCTCTAAGCATGTATAATTTCTCCTCTTTGGCATCCATTGAGGTCTTGCTCTTCCAATTGAGATCTGGAGGCATGGGACCTGGATGTCTTAGCTCTTCACTTTATAGCTGTTTGATTTGGCTAAATTATGTAAGCTGAGTTTTAGGTCCTTTATATGTAAATGAGAGAGAACATTACTACTTACCTTACATAGACATCACAATGATTACATGAGTCAACATAAGAAAAGTGATTTGTAAACTCAAGTGCCATACAGAGATTGGTAGTATCATTACAACCAGAGAGCTTTTTGGCAGTGTAAGCTATCAGAGTGAACATGTCAGTTACGTAGTCATGTCTGACTCTTTGTGACCCCACGGACCATAGCCCAGCAGGCTCCTCTGCCCATGGAATTCCCCAGGCAAGAATACTAGAGTGGGCAGCCATTCCCTGCTCTAGGGGATCTTCCCGACCCAGGGATCAAACCTGGGTCTCCTGCATTGCAGGCAAACTCTTTACTGTCTGAGCCACCAGGGAAGCTATCAGAGTACGTCCAGTCAAATAAATTAATATTTCCATCTCCACTGACTCACTTGGCTGGAAAAACATGTGGACATTCCAATATAAACAGGATTGGGGAGGGGGTGTAGGAGACACATGTCATAATGTATTGAGATATGAGTCCCGGCACCTCATTTTTAAACAAAACCCAAAAAAACCACAGCATATTATTACTTCTTTAATGGTACACATTTATCTCTCTTTTGGTCATTTGGGAACTTGTCTTACCTCTGTAAGGATATCAAGGTCAGAGACCCTGACCTACTGATCATCCTGGAAGGCCAAGAATAACACCTTAAACTTAGTAAGGGCACAGTGTTTCTTGAATTGAATGAAAATAAAATTTGGCACATCTAGGTTTGGGAAAGTGAAATTTAGCCATAACTTATCCTGATAAAATAGACTTTCAAACAATTAAATATGGTATCTTCAAGATGAAATTGTCTATTTAGTAGGTAATGAAGACTCTGGCACTGTAAGCTTCCACTCAGGATTTGAAGAAAGCACTAAGATGAATTCTGAGAGTCTGTGATTAATTAGCTTAAGTTATTTCTATTATGTCTGCTATCATTTAGCACCTCCTGTATAATAGTAGACACAGAATAGATGTTCAGCAATCAGTGGAAACATTTAACCTGATAATGCTGATGCTGTGGTCAAGCATTCACTTTCAGTAGCAAGATTCTACAGATTATAAACCAATCTCCTTTTAAAGCCCCCCAAAGCCTTCTTTTGCCCTCTACTTTTCCCTGCAGCCTCTTATCCAATCCTTTATTTCTTGTTTTTAATGCTCCAGCAACACTGAATAGCCAGTGGCTATCCAGATACACTGTAACCATCAGCTCCTTTTGCCTGCACACCTTCAGTTCTACCTGCTTTGCATGCCCACCTATAGAAATCTACTGGTTCAGTCTTACTGAACTCAATACTATCTTGGCAAGTTTGTCTTCATACCAGACAATGAACTTCCTGAGAGAAAATTTTGGTTCATTTCAAGGTCCTCACCTAGCAGAATATCCTGGCCCAGAGGAGTTAGTCTCTGAAGTTTGGTGAATCAGTACTCAGCCTATTTATCTAGAGCACAAGATTAAAGAGTCCCATTGCCTCTTAAATACTTCCAAGGGGAAAGAAACATGTTGCTTAATAAACATAAAACAAAAGCCCCAGTGAGATGAGTATAGAATACTTTTCCTTTTAGAAGTGAAGTGTTAGTTGCTCAGTCGTGTCTGACACTTTGTGACCTCATGGACTGTCACCCAACAGGTTTCTCTGTCCATGGGATCTCCAGGCAAGAATACTGGAGTGCACAGCCATTCCCTTCTCTAGGTGATCCTCCTGACCCATAGATCGAATCTGGGTCACCTCCATTGCAGGTGGATTCTTTACTATCTGAGCCACCAGGGAAGCTCTTTCCTTTTAGAGGTTAAAGCAAATACTAAAGCAGGAGTAGATGAGGAAAAATATCTAAAAGGTAAACTCATATTGTATGTAGATTTAGACCCTATCTTCTAAACTGAAGTTTAGACAAATTTATCGCTAATAAAAATGTTTTCATGTTTTGAAAATTGCTTCACCAAACTCTTGCATTTAAATGTGCCTCTCTAGCATATTACTAAATGTGTTAAATGTGTTATCCATTATAACATGGATAATAATGAAGGATTAATGAATGAGTCATTTAAGGGTCCTGCTTATTAATTTTTAAAGCCTCATTGCCTGGAACCTAATTATCAACTGCTATCCATTCACTGGAAAAAGCAGAAACAATAAAATTAATTCAACATTTATTTACTTATTAAAGGCAAGATTTCTTAGAATGTTATAATTTGTCCTTCTTGTCTTTCCTAGACACAACTCAAGGATACCCTCAACGTTTTGCTTACTTCTTTATAAATGTTGCATATTTTAATTATATTTTTGCAGATTCCCATTTCACTCAACTTTAATATTTGATCTTGACTTTAAGAGACATTTCTGTTTTAGATACCAAATAAATTCCTGTACCCTGTTAGTCATCTTTCTGTTCTGTCAGTGAAGTGTAGGTGACTAAATGTTAAATAAACATTCTTTTCCAAACTCACACTGAAAATAGGATGTTCCATTTATTTATACTATGTAGACATGAAAAAAATCTGAGCTTTCTTTCCTTTGGTATCAAAAAGCCCACTTCATATACTCCTAAAACTAAATTTTTTAAACTCTAAAAGTCTGTTATGTTTCCCATTGTTAAAACATTGCTATGTTTCTAAGGGTTGTAAGCCTTCTTTATATTTGTGAAAAAGCGTTTGGTCCTTTATTACCTTGTTTTATTTCAACAAATATTATTTTAGCTTCTGCTATGTTGGTGATGGACAGGGAGGCCTGGCGTACTGCGATTCATGGGGTCGCAAAGGGTCGGACACGACTGAGCGACTGATCTGATCTGATCTGATGTTGTAAGAACTGTGCTCGGTGCTGAAGGAGGTGGACTCAGAAATAAATACGGCTCCTGTTCATGATCTCACAGTCTAGTAGGAGAGACAGAATGGTAGACACCATAGTAGGAAGGTGTACTTCACTGGTTTTAATTTCTATTTCCTTAAACTATAGTAGTAGCAAAATGTCAAAATGCCCAAAACACAGTGATGTTTGCTACATGGGGATACAAGCTCCTTGCCTTGGATCTGTAGAAAATAGTGGAATAGAATGTTCTCTCAAAGTATAATGACATGTGTCCTGAGATCTACAAACTACTCATGTTCACTCTCAAGCTTGCTAATGTATATCCCTGAAGCCCCACTGAAGAATGGAATAGTGTCTAAATAACAATTTCTTGGGTTATCTTGGTCTTTTAAAACAATCATAGGGATGGATCAATCAATAAATAGCAATGAGCCTCCATTCTATTTGCAAAACTCTCTATATAAAGTCCTACTCCACTTGTTGGGTGGCGGTGAAAATAAGACCCATAAAAGGTCATGTATGTCTATTTCTCAGGTATCGTTGCCAGTGTCAACAACACCTAGGAAGAGGGAATTCCCAACAATTATGGTCCTTCTACAATAATGCAGGTAGACTGGCTGCAACTTGTCCCAAGCAACCAATAGTCTGATGGAAACCAAGATTATGCTCAATAGGTGCTGAAAGATGAGTCACCCTCCTCAACACCATACAACCCACCATCTTTCTCATTCTGGTTACTGAGCCTTTCTCTTCCTGATTAATTGAAATATTCTGCCAATCTCCTTTTACCAATATATACAGCCATTACTTTCTTCAAGACCATTTATTGGACTCCTAACTTAGGAACTGGTCTAAATTATTCTAAGACCTTTTTCAAATGTTCACAAAATAGCAAGACAAATTAAGTGCTATTATTTTTATTCAATAGTTGAATCTGTCAGAGGGGTTATATACATTGCCCAGTAGTAGAGCTGAGATTTGAATTTAGGACTATGTTTTCTTAGAAATTAAGGCATAATATGGGGTTGGTCAAAAATTCACTGGGGTTTTTCCATACAATGCTACAGAAAAAACAAAACAATTTTTGACCAAAGCAATATTTACTTAAATAAATATTCCTGAGCACATAAGTATATGAAGAACAGTGTGCTAAAAGCTGCAAATAACTCAAAGATCCTTACCCTCAAAGAGAATCTAAAAGGAGAAATGGGGAATGGGGGAGGTGTTAATCTCTTAGAGCTGTGGAATAGAATGAATTTTCTTTATCATCATAAAAAGCTACACAATAAATTTTGTATTTTATATAGAAACCTGTATGAAGGTCAAGAAGCAACAGTTAGAACTGGACATGGAGCAATGTACTGGCTCCAAATTGAGAAGGAGTACGTCAAGGCTGTATATTTTCACCCTGCTGATTTCACTTATATGCAGAGCACATCATGAGAAATGTTGCGCTGGAGGAAGCACAAGTTGGAATCAAGATTGCTGGGAGAAATATCAATAACCTCAGATATGCAGATGATACCACCCTTCTGGCAGAAAGTGAATAGGAACCAAAGAGCCTCTTGAAGAAGGTGAAAGAGGAGAGTGAAAAATATGGCTTAAAACTCAATATTCAAAAAATAGATTGTGGCATCCAGTGCCATAACTTCACGGCAAATAGATGGGGAGACAATGGAAATAGTGACAGACTTCACTTTCTTGGGCTCCAAAATCACTTTGACAGTGACTGCAGCCATGAAATTAGAAGATGTTTGATCCTGGAAGGAAAGCTATGATAAATCTAGATAGCATGTTTAAAAGCATAGACTTCACTTTGCTTACAAAGGTCCGTATAGTCAAAGCTATGGTTTTTCCAGCAGTCATGTATGGATGTGAGAGTTAGACCATAAAAAAGGCTTAGCGCTGAAGAATTGAGAGACTCTTGAGAGACCCTTGGACTTCAAGGAGATCAAACCAGTCAATCCTAAAGGAAATCAACCCTTAATACTCATTAAAAGGACTGATGCTGAAGCTGAAGCACCAATAATTTGGCCACCTGGTGCAAAGAGCTAGCTCATTGGAAAAGATCCTGATGCTGTGAAAGACTGAAGGCAAAAGGAGAAGGAACAGCAGAGGATGAGATGGTTAGATAGCATCACTGACTCAATGGGCATGAATCTGAGCAAACTCCAGAGACAGCGGAGGGCAGAGGAGCCTGGTATGCTGCAATCCATACAAAGAGTCAGACATGACTTGGCGACTGAACATAAACAAAACAAGTATGTAGTGGTTAACATTGGCTTTAGTGTGTCTTTTGCTGATGACAATATAGAACGTCTTTTAATATGGTTATCTGCCTTATGCATATCTTCTTTGGTAAGTTGTCTATTCAGAACTCTTTGTCCATCTATTTGTTTTCTTATTAGGGCTTCTCTGGTAGCTCAGATGGTAAAGAATCTACCTGCAATGCAAGAGATCCAGGTTGGGAAGATGACTATTTAAGTTTTATGCACTCTTTGCATGTTTTAGACATAAGTTCTTTATCAGATATGTGTTCTGAAAATTTTTGCCCATTTTTTGGCTTTTTTAAAAGCTGAAGTATAGTTGATCTACAATGTGTTAGTTTCATATATACAGCACAGTGATTTGTGACACACACACACACAGACATATTACATCTTATTTATCCATTCCTCTGTCAGTGGACATTCAGGTTGCTTCCTCTTAGGAGTTTCTTTTACAGATCTGAAGTTTTTCATTTTAATAGGGGCTAACTTATCAACTTTTTCTTTCTTTTTTGTGTTATATCTATAAAATTATTATCAAACACAAGGTCACGAGACTTTCTTGTCTGTTTTAATCTAGAAGTTGTAGGCTCTTGTATTTTATATTTGCCCATGATTCATTTTGTATTTAATTTTTGCACAAGATGTATGGTGTCTGGGGTCATTTTACTTTGCGTGCATGTCAAGTTGCTTTAGCTGTGTTCAACTCTTTGTGATACTATGGACCATAGCCTGCCAGGCTCCTCTGTCCACGGGATTCTCCAGGCAAGAATACTGAATTGGGTTGCCATTTCCTCCTCCAGGGGATCTTCCTGACTCAGGGATCAAACATGCATCTCTTATGTCTCCTGCAGTGGCAGGTGGGTTCTTTACCACTGGCGCCACCTGGGAAGTCCATGTGGACATCCAATTGTTCCAGTATCCTAATGGTGAAATGTAATATCAGAAGAATAAATGGATGTTGTAGGTT
This sequence comes from Bos javanicus, assembly GCF_032452875.1. Classification (NCBI taxonomy): domain Eukaryota; kingdom Metazoa; phylum Chordata; class Mammalia; order Artiodactyla; family Bovidae; genus Bos; species Bos javanicus. The sequence goes on from NC_083875.1 coordinate 26,692,369, forward strand.
ATATGATGAATTAATAAATAAAACCAACCTGATGATTAACATGCTTTTGAGTCTGTAAAGTTTTAGGAGTCATTAACATGAGCCATTTACAAAGAAACTGGGGCTCAGCAGATGCAGTGACGACTAAAGTAAAGTACTGCACAGTCTTCAGAGAACTGAAAACAAACGGCGGTCATCGATCGGTGTTCGGTATCTACGGAGCCTTATTCAAGAAGGTTCAACTCTTGATACTGCTGCTGCTAAGTCACGTCAGTTGTGTCCGACTCTGTGTGACCCTATAGACGGCAGCCCACCAGGCTCCCCGTCCCTGGGACTCTCCAGGCAAGAACACTGGAGTGGGTTGCCAATCCTTCTCCAATGCATGAAAGTGAAAAGTGAAAGTGAAGTCGCTCAGTCGCGTCTGACTCTTTGCGACCCCATGGACTGCAGCCTACCAGGCTCCTCTGTCCATGGGAGTTTCCAGGCAAGAGTACCGAGTGGGTCGCCAGTGCCTTCTCCACTCTTGATACCACTACACCTTTATGGTTTCTCTCTGTTGGCTTCTGGCATCTTTTCTGTCTTCAGCAGTCTACTTTTAACACATGCATACCACTCAGACTGGTTTCACTTCTTTAGTTAGAATTCCTGGGTTACACCTAAATAGCACACATAGCATTGCAGACCCTCAGCCACAATGAGGCTCCTCTCCTCCCCAACTCAAACAGCAGTGCTCACAGTCTCTGTGGGGACTCTATTTCCCATGGGTTTGCTACTTCCTTAGGCCTGCCTGCTGACATTCTGACAGCTCCAGATACTAGCAGGGGCATATCTTTTGCCATTTTACTGAGGCACACAGTTCGTTTCCCTGTACCACCACCAAAGCCCCTGTGTTTTTAATCAAAGAGAACATCCTCAGCCTGGTATCATGAAAGGAACACTGACTAAATGAAAGATGTTGAGGTACCAGTTCAGGTTAGGTGATTCTGTGCCAGGCATTCCATTTCTGTGAATCTTAATTCTCTCATTCAACTGAAAGTTTTTAAATTCTCTGCTTCTAAAAAAGCATGTAAGTTGGCAAGAGTTTTTGCTGCTTTTTTCTTTAGATTTTAAAAATTGAAGTAGATTTGATTTATAATGTTGTATGAGCTTTAGGTTTAAGACAAAGTGATTCAGTTACATATACATATATACATTTACTTTTTTAGATAAACATATTACTTTTTCAGACTCTTTTCCCATATAGGTTATTACAAAGAATTAAGTATAGTTCCCTGTGCTATACAGTAGGTCCTTGTTAGTTATCTATTTTATGCACACTACTATATATATAATAGATAATCAAGAAAAATTAGGTTTTTATTCAACTAAAAATAAACTAAATAATGGTAAAGCACTCTAGGAGTAAGAAAACAGTAGAAAATATGAAAGGGGCATTGAAATAGGAGAAAGATGGTTTAAATAGCCAACTTGCATAGGTTCAGCCATAAAGAAATAGACAATATTATGACATGTTAAGTGGCTTCCACAGCCTTTACAGAAACACCATTCTCAAAATTTGTCTCTGTCATAAGTTCTAGCTTTCAAAGGCAGGAAGAACACAGATCCAAATAGCACGGTCTTTCCCCAGGGAATGTTTTATTCAGCTGTTAAATGTTCCCACCAGAAATCTTTCTGAAAGTCCTAAAACATATTTCATCCGCCCCTCCCCATTTTCCTACAGAAACAAAATTAACTGTTCCCTCATTGGCAGTTCCCTCGCTTCTTTTAAAACTTTGTGAAGGAAACATGGCTTTGTGTGGGTTATTTTCATTCCTCTAACATCCATAATGAAAGAGTCGGCTTCATGGATTCACTGAAAGAATTACTGAAGCTTCAGTTCAGCCCTTCATTATTGCCAGGGATAAAAGAAACAAAAGGTGATTTGCACTGGAGAATTTGCAGCATGAAGTGTCTGTTAAATAAAGCCAGCAGCAAACATCCTCCAGGCAGGAATGGGGATCCCTTCTATAAAGCATGCACACGCCTCCACTTGACCCATGGGCTTTGGACAAGGGAGAACGCCAATATGATTCCATTGGACAGAGTGACAAAATCCAGGGTTTGAAAAAACACAAAGGCTGAGGGCAGCTCTGAGATTCGCTGCTAAGCAACCCAGTCCTCCTTCCCCAGCCCTTACCTCCCCCACCACCACCATAAAAAATAAAGTGAAAGCTACTGACTGTGGGAAAGGAAGATGGACTCAGGTTGAAGAGAAACTGCAAACTGGCTCTTTAAAATCTTTTCATGTATATCTGTGGCTGATTGATGTCAATGTATAGCAAAAACCACCACAATATTGTAAAGTAATTAGCCCCCAATTATAAAAACTAAATTAACTAAAAGAAACAAACAAACAAACAAAAAATCCTTCCATTAGAGCCAGCTGGCCTGAGCTATAAGTAATTGCTAAGTAAAGGAGAAGAAAACTTGCTTTGGGGGCCCCAGGGGGGGTCACTCGAAGCACTCCCCTTATAGGGAACATGCCAAATATGAGTATTACGATGATAAGTGTGTCCTGTGACTCTGGCTCCATTCTCCTAGATGGCAGTGGAGAGGGCATGGTGGTTAATCCCTGTAATTGCAAGCTTGATCAGCTTCAATCAGCTCTACTTTATCAGGCTCTGTTCTAGCTACTCCAGATTAAAGTGAGACTGTGAAAAGAAGAGAAGCGAAAAGCAAAGGAGAAAACGAAGGATATAAGCATCTGAATGCAGAGTTCCAAAGAATAGCAAGAAGAGATAAGAAAGCCTTCTTCAGCAATCAATGCAAAGAAATAGAGGGAAACAACAGAATGGGAAAGACTAGGGATCTCTTCAAGAAAATTAGAGATACCAAAGGAACATTTCATGCAAAGATGAGCTTGATAAAGGACAGAAATGGTATGGACCTAACAGAAGCAGAAGATATTAAGAAGAAATGGCAAGAATACACAGAAGAACTGTACAAAAAAGATCTTCACGACCCAGATAATCACGATAGTGTGATCACTGACCTAGAGCCAGACATCCTGGAATGTGAAGTCAAGTGGGCCTTAGAAAGCATCATTACGAACAAAGCTAGTGGAGGTGATAGAATTCCAGTTGAGCTATTTCAAATCCTGAAAGATGATGCTGTGAAAGTGCTGCACTCAATATGCCAGCAAATGTGGAAAACTCAGCAGTGGCCACAGGACTGGAAAAGGTCAGTTTTCATTCCAATCTCAAAGAAAGGCAATGCCAAAGAATGCTCAAACTCCCACACAATTGCACTCATCTCACACACTAGTAAAGTAATGCTCAAAATTCTCCAAGCCAGGCTTCAGCAATATGTGAACCGTGAACTTCCTGATTTTCAAGCTAGTTTTAGAAAAGGCAGAGGAACCAGAGATCAAACTGCCAACATTCACTGGATCATGGACAAAGCAAAAGAGTTCCAGAAAAACATCTATTTCTGCTTTATTGACTATGCCAAAGCCTTTGACTGTGTGGATCACAATAAATTGTGGAAAATTCTCAAAGAGATGGGAATACCAGACCATGTGATCTGCCTCTTGAGAAATCTGTATGCAGGTCAGGAAGCAACAGTTAGAACTGGACATGGAACAACAGACTGGTTCTAAATAGGAAAAGGTGTTCGTCAAGGCTGTATATTGTCACCCTACTTATTTAACTTATATGCAGAGTACATCATGAGAAACGCTGGACTGGAAGAAACACAAGCTGGAATCAAGACTGCCAGGAGAAATATCAATAACCTCAGATATGCAGATGACACCACCCTTATGGCAGAAAGTGAAGAGGAACTCAAAAGCCTCTTGATGAAAGTGAAAGTGGAGAGTGAAAAAGTTGGCTAAAAGCTCAACATTCAGAAAATGAAGATCATGGTATCCGGTCCCATCACTTCATGGGAAATAGATGGGGAAACAGTGGAAACAGTGTCAGACTTTATTTTGGAGGGCTCCAAAATCACTACAGATGGTGATTGCAGCCATGAAATTAAAAGACGCTTACTCCTTGGAAGAAAAGTTATGACCAACCTAGATAGCATATTCAAAAGCAGAGACATTACTTTGCCAACAAAGGTCCGTCTACTCAAGGCTATGGTTTTTCCTGTGGTCATGTATGGATGTGAGAGTTGGACTGTGAAGAAGGCTGAGCACTGAAGAATTGATGCTTTTGAACTGTGGTGTTTGAGGACTCTTGAGAGTCCCTTGGACTGCAAGGAGATCCAACCAGTCCATTCTGAAGGAGATCAGCCCTGGGATTTCTTTGGTAAGAATGATGCTAAAGCTGAAACTCTAGTACTTTGGCCACCTCATGCGAAGAGTTGACTCATTGGAAAAGACTCTGATGCTGGGAGGGATTGGGAGCAAGAGGAGAAGGGGACGACAGAAGATGAGATGGCTGGATGGCATCACTGACTCGATGGACATGAGTCTGGGTGAACTCCAGGAGTTGGTGATGGACAGGGAGGCCTGGCGTGCTGGGATTCATGGGGTCGCAAAGGGTTGGGCACGACTGAGCGACTGATCTGATCTGATCTGATCCTACTCTGCATACCATCATCATTCTCATTCCAGCTAGTATTTACTGAGTTCTCCTGGACTCCAGAACCCAAACCATTCCTTTTTTACCCCAGCTCATGTAGTCTTCAAAATCATACCAAAAGTAGACATTATTCACCCAATTTTATAGACTAGAAAACTGATGCTCAGAAGGTGAAAGTTAACATGAAGTTGCTCAGTCGTGTCCGACTCTCTGCGACCCCATGGACTGTAGCCTACCAGGTTCCTCCGTACATGGGATTTTCCAGGCAAGAACACTTGGAGTGGGTTGCCATTTCCTTCTCCAAATGCTCAGAAAGATCAGGGTAAAAACTGGCTGGGGCAGGATTTGAACCCACACCTACCTCATTCTGAAGTCTATACTTTTTCACCCTTTTATATACTAACTATAGCATGTACACATGGCCTTGGTCACTTGCTAGGAGGGTGGCTGTGTGATGTGACCCTGTTGTGACTTCCCGTTGAAGGCCACTCTCTTTTTAGAGAGCCAGTACAGTATCACAGATGAGTGTATAGATTCCATACTTTCTTGTTTCAGATTCTAGACTTCATCTCGCTAGCTGAGGAACGTTAGCAAATCACTTCTCTTCTGTGTCTCAGTTTCCTCAGCCCCACCTACTTTATAGGCCATTTATGAAGCTGGGATGGGTTTCTGAATATAATGCCATTAGAGGGACTCTTGGCACACAGAAGGCCACTCGTGAAATCTTTCCTATTATTGCTTGCCTCATAGGAGACTGAGGAAGAAGGGACATGTCACATCATGTGTTAGTCGCTCTGTCTTGTATGACTCTTTGTGACACCATGGACTGTACCCACCAGGCTCCTCTGTTCATGAATTCTCGAGGCAAGAATACTGGAGAGGGTAGCTGTTCTTTTCTCCATGGGATCTTCGTGATCCAGATATGAAACTTGATCTCCTGCATTACAGATGGATTCTTTACTGTCTGAGCCACCAGGGAAGCCCCGGAAGAAGGGACATGTTACAACAAAATATAAGTGCACTCCTGATGCTCATGGTTTTTGAAAAGGAAGCATAATGTACTACAAATCAGCACAGATTTTATAGAGAAAGTTGGAAAATACCAGCATCAGCTCTGAGTCTTGTCATGTCATTACTTTTAAAGTCTGATGGTTCTGAGCTGTGCCTGTGGAAAGGGCCAATCGATTTGAAGTCAGCCGACTGCCTTGCCAATTTTTTTTAATGTTGTTGTTAAAACATCTGTTAGTCAAGAATTATTATACAAGAGGTGGAGAAGAGTTCTTGAGAACAAGAGGTTAAGTAACTTTCTCAGAGGTTAAATCAATAGTGAGACTAAACACAACCCATAATTCCCAATCCTCAATCCTCTCCTCTTCCTCTTGAGTCATGCTTTTCTTTTGAATGTTTGGGAAGCCATTCACTCTTCAAATCATGGGAGAAAAAAACAAAACTTTCACATAAAAACATACCTATTTAGTCAGGAGGAGCCAAAAGCAAGTCACACCAGTTTGTTATTTACTTTTTAAAAAAATCATAACCAAGATAAATGTGCATGCAGCCTCACAAGCATTACCAGCTTGGCGTTCTAACTTAGTACTTCCTCCACCTGCTCGCAACTCAATCCCCCACCAAACAACTGTGATGAATAGGTTTCTCAGAACCACGCTTGAGGATCCAACCTGCTTCTCAAGGTTATATAAAGAACCAGTGCAAAAGAAGTTAACTAGGGTTGGGCCATTTGTTAACACCCTGGATTACGGTTCTATCAGCAGCAAGTAGGGCAGAAAACAACTCTAGCAGTCTGCTAGTATGAGGGCTGTGCTGTGCTATAAGACAACATCCTAGCTCTAGCTTCAGTCTAGAAGAGGAAGGAGAGTTACATTCCATAATAAGGCCATCCTGAGATTTCACCATAGGTTTGCCCCCACCGTGAAAATCACTGCAGTTCCAGCCTAGAGAGAACACAGCACAGGAGGTCTATTCTAAGGGCCACATTCATCCTTTCAGACACATTTCAGCTTAGAGACCAGAGGTTTAAAACTCTCACCGGAGCATTCTCCTCAGTTCTACAGTGAGGACTTGGAACACACACCCTCCTTGCTCATCAAAGAGGGGAAATGCGAGTTAGAGACAAAAGAATTTCTGCTTGTTTTTTTTTTTTTTTTTTTAAGTTTTAAAGAAAACAGAGCATATATAATTAGGGTAAAAGAGCCTAGACCAATTTCACTGTTTCCTGACCTACTCAATGCTTCTTTGTCCTTTGGAAGCAAAGACAAAGACATCAAGAAACTTCAAGAAATCATATTGGAGACAAGAAACACGGGTGATGTTTGGCATCCAACGTCTTCGTGTTTTCAGTGAGGTGTGTGTGTAGAGCAGGGAACAGAAGCAATGGTCCTTTCCAGATTCATTCCATAACTCAACTGTGGAAGACACTACAGGCAGGGAAAAAGAAGCTGCAGCCCTGGAACCCTTGGTCCTAGAGCTATAGGAATAGTTCTCTGCATCCTCTACCCAACAAAGTAAGCTACTTACTGAATTTGCTTACTCTGTGTCAGGAGCCAAGCTGGGTGACATCAATGCATTGTTTCAGTTAAACCCAGCCAAAGCCCTGAGAAGTACTTCTATCCTCTTTCCTAAATAGAAGATGGCTACTCAGAAAGGTTAAGACACTTGCCTGTAGCTGCATAGCCATTTGTGGGGATAAAGAATCTGCCCAATCCCCTAAGTTTGAAGTAGGAGTAGGTCCTTGCTCAATAACACCTACAGGAGATAGTGACAGTAACAAAAGTTGACAGAGATGTCTGATGTGTGGAATATGCTTTTGGCAGCTATCATGAGGCATTTGCCAACAATAGCCAGGACAAGAATTACTTTTCCAATCCAGTGAGAGGTGTGTCCACCAGGGAAGGCCACCAACATGGAGACGGAGGGCTACCTGGAGGAGGCATTGATCACACCTGTGTAGTTGGGTTGCTGGGCACCACAATGCTGCCTCTAGCTGGCTACATGGAGAGGAGAGAGAGGTCTATCATTTTCTCCAATAGTGGGAACTGGTGTTTGTTTCAATTGCTTTAGCCTCAGGGCCCTGAAGTCTGTCCCAGGTGCCTTCTGTTGCCTTGGGAGACAAAGGACAGAATCTAATACTTACTTAGGGAATAGAATATGCTGCCTCAACATTGAACACAGAAACCAGGCTGACAAAAGCTTGCCCTTTCAACACTGCACCTAAAATGAAAATACTATAAAGTCCAAGGTCTGTTAAGTCAGCCGGTGAGTTGGTTGGTCACAAGACCATAGAATGTTAGAGTGTGGTATTCTGCCCATTTTCTTCCAAGGGAAAGTAATGAGATTCAGATAGGTGAGATGATTTCCGCCACAGTTTCATATAAGGTTGTTGCAAATGTAATTGCAGTTTAGGACCATGAATTTTAAATCATTATAACCAGGCTCAAACACATCTTTATTCATCAAAATAGGAAACATTACAAGCAATACATTTTTGCCAATGAGAAATAAGTTCATTCCTGTAGCATAAAAATCCATGCTTCAGGATTCAACGAACTCTTGAGAAGCATTTCCTGCCTCCGTCTGGTTGTGGAAGCATTTTCCCTGCAAAAAGTTGTCAAAATGCTTGAAGAAGTGGTAGTCTATTGGCAAGAGGTCAGGCGAATATGCTGGATGAGACAAAACTTCGTACCCAACTTGTCCAACTTTTGAAGTGTTGGTTGTGTGACGTGCAGTTGGCACAGTCATGGAGAAGAACTGGCCAATTTGTTGAGCAATGCCAGCTTGCAGGCATTGCAGTTTTCAGTGTATCTCATCAATTTGCTGAGCATACTTTTCAGATGTAACGATTTCACTGGGACTCAGAAAGCTGTAGTGGGTCAGACAGGCAGCAGACCATGAAACAGTGACCATGACCTTATTTTGGTGCAATTTGACTTTGGGAAGTGCTTTGGAGTTTCTTCTCGGTCCAACCACTGAGCTGGTCATTGCTGGTTGTCATATAAAAATCAACTTTTCATCGCATGTCACAATCCTGTTGAAAAATGGTTCACTGTTGTTGCATAGAATAAGAGGACAACTCTTCAAAACAATTTTTTTTTATTTGCAGTCAGCTCATGATGCACCCACTTATCAAGGTTTTTCACCTTTCCAAATTTGCATCTAATGCCAACCAACCACAGAATGATCGACGTTGAGTTCTTTAGCAACTTCTTGTGTAGTTGTAAGAGGATCAGCTTCGATGATTACTCTCAATTGGCCATTGTCAATTTCCGATGGTTGGCCAGTGTGTTCCTCATCTTCAAGGCTCTCATCCGCTTTGCAAAACTCTTGAGCCACCACCGCGCTGTATGCTAGCAGTCCCTGGGGAAAATGCCTTGTTGATGTTGCAAATTGTCTCCACCGCTTTATGACACACTTTAAACTCAAGTAAGAAAATCACTCAAGAGTGAAACTAGAACAGTTTCTAACACCACGCACAAAAATAAACTCAAAATGGATTAAAGATCTAAACATAAGACCAGAAACTATAAAACTCCTAGAGGAAAACATAGGCAAAACACTCTCCAATATACATCACAGCAGGATCCTCTATGACTCATCTCCCAGAATATTGGAAATAAAAGCAAAAATAAACAAATGGGATCTAATTAAAATTAAAAAGCTTCTGCACAACAAAAGAAATTATAAGCAAGGTGAAAAGACAGCCTTCAGAATGGGAGAAAATAATAGCAAATGAAGCAACCGACAAACAACTAATCTGAAAAGCATACAAGCAACTCCTACAGCTCAATTCCAGAAAAATAAATGACCCAATCAAAAAATGGGCCAAAGAACTAAATAGACATTTCTCCAAAGAAGACATACAGATGGCTAACAAACACATGAAAAGTTGCTCAACATCACTCATTATCAGAGAAATGCAAATCAAAACCACAATGAGGTACCATTTCACACCAGTCAGAATGGCTGCAATCCAAAAGTCTACAAGCAATAAATGCTGGAGAGGGTGTGGAGAAAAGGGAACCCTCTTACAATGTTGGTGGGAATGCAAACTAGTACAGCCACTATGGAGAACAGTGTGGAGATTCCTTAAAAACCTGGAAATAGAACTGCCTTATGACCCAGTAATCCCACTGCTGGGCATACACACCAAGGAAACCAGAATTGAAAGAGACACATGTACCCCAATGTTCATCACAGCACTGTTTATAATAGCCAGGACATGGAAGCAACCTAGATGTCTATCAGCAGATGAATGGATAAGAAAGCTGTGGTATATATACATAATGGAGTATTACTCAGCCATTAAAAAGAACACATTTGAATCAATTCTAAGGAGGTGGATGAAACTGGAGCCTATTATACAGAGTGAAGTAAGCCAGAAAGAAAAACACCAATACAGTATACTAATGCATATAATATGGAATTTAGAAAGATGGTAACAATAACCCTGTATGCGAGACAGCAAAAGAGACACAGATGTATAGAACAGTCTTTTGGACTCTGTGGGAGAGGGAGGTGGGGGATGATTTGGGAGAATGGCATTAAAATATGTATAATATCATATAAGAAACGAATCGCCAGTCCAGGTTCGATGCAGGATACAGGAAGCCTGGGGCTGGTACACTGGGATAACCCATAGGGATGGTATGGGGAGGGAGGTGGGAGGGGAGTTCAGGATGGAGAACACATGTACACCCGTGGTGGATGCATGTTGATGTATGGCAAAACCAATACAATATTATAAAGTAAAAAAAAAAAAAATAAATAATAATAAAAGAAAAAGAAAAAAAAAGGAAAATCACTCAAATTTGCTTTTTGTCTAACATCATTTCCCTGAAGTCGCTCAGTTGTGTCTGACTCTGCAACCCCATGGACTGTAGCCTACCAGGCTCCTCTGTCCATGTGATTTTTCAGGCAAGGGTACTGGAGTGGGTTGGCATTTCCTTCTCCAGGGGATATTCCCGACCCAGGGATTGAACCCGGGTCTCCCGCATTGCAGGCAGATGCTTTACCTTCTGACCCACCAGGGAATAATTTCCCTAGTTTAAAATAAATACAAATTAAACAGTAAGTAATAAGTCATTAGCAAAAAAAAAAAAAAATTAAAGTAAAAAATGCACATTAAAATAATATAACATTTATTGAAGAATGCATTCCAATATCAAATGGCAAAATTCAATAATGCAAAACTGCAATTACTTTTGCACCAACTTAATAGTTTTTTAGGGACAGATATCAGAGTAGGTAAGACCCGTGTCTTTAGATGTTTTCTCATTAATGTCTTCTTAGACTTCCCTGTATATGCACATATACACACTCACATGTACTCAGTTACACACACACCATAAAAGGCTCATGATGATGGTATAATCCATCCAAAGCAATGTTATTTAGGTCTTGACACTTTAACCACTCTGGATAAGATCTACCTTAAACTAAATCATCTCACTGAAACGTGAATGTTCCAGCAGGAGTTCATAAATATGCTACAAAAAACACACTCCACCCTCCTTATTTTCTCTGGGACTCCTAGAACTGACTTGCTATGTCTTTTCAGTGCTTCCTTCCTCATCCAGGTATTTTGAGAACAGTTACAATACAAGAAAACTTGTTCTCAAAGCTGATTTTCCACAGGTAGAACAGTATAGCAGAAGCTATGGTTCATCTCAGTAGCACAGACCCCATCGTGGCGCACCAGTTTTAGAATGGGAGGCTCCACATTGTGTCAAAAATTGCAAGCAACTCATTTGGAAAACCAAATTACACAAATCTAGAGCTTTCTCATGTTCATTGTTCCCTAAACTTACCACACCCAGCCTTAAAAGTGTTCACAGCCGGTGATGTGGATAAAGAAGACATATTGAGGGAGATAACAATCTAGAAAAATACTGCAAGATACATACATAAATACAACTCAGCTTTATCTTGAGAAAGTTCTAAAACTATAATAATTACAATTATACCAGACTTTCCAACTTAACAAAGCCATGGGGACAGGTTACCTCATGTAATTAGTTTTGACAGTATTCCCATTAGGCAAATTTTATCACCCGTATCTAACAGAGAAGGAAAATGAGGTCCAAACACTGAAGTTTGTTGCCTGAGAACACACAGCCAGCCTGTGGCACAACAGGGGCCCACACTTAACTTTGCAGGATTTCAAAACCCAGAGCCAAAACTTGTGTCTGTCCAGACTTCTTGATTCTTGGTCCAGCTTTCCAGAAGGTGAACCTTACTTCAAGAAACCCTCCCTCCAACCAGAACCATCCTCCTATCTGCATTTACTTGACTGAATCTTAGGCCAAGGGTGCCTCCCTTTTGAATATTTCTCTCCCTTGGGAAAAAGTTATTGCTGTCTACCAATGGAATTCTTAGCACCCTAGAATAATGTGTTTGAAAAGGCAACTTCTGGTTACTAAAAGGGACCTTTAATTATTAAACAGATAGTGAAATACAACACAGAATTCTACCATTATAGGCATTCCAGCACTTCGGGTGGGGATTCTTTATAATTATTTTTTCTTCCACAGGGTTTTATTTTATACATTGTTTTAGCTTGCTCCAAAGTCATTATATATATCCCGATGGAAAAATTCATCTAATGCAGAGCCATAAAATGTTTTCTTAAAAATTCCGTCACTCACTTTATTACTAGAAAGCAACTACAGAAAGACTTACATGTCAAGAAATTTAAGTTTGACCAGTGGGACTGATGGAGTTTGGACTTTCAATAATAGTCTATCAGAAAAGAGTTAAAAAAACAAACAAAACAAAACAAACCAGTTTTCTTTTTAAAGATCCCATTGTCTTTTTTTCCCCCATGTCTCTTTCAAAGATGACTGTGGCCCAACGCTTCAAACAGTCCCAATTTAGCATGAATAAAGCCATAACGACCCACACTTCTCTTTCTATTGTGCTTTAGTCACTCTAGTAGCTCAGTTGTGAGAGACTCCATGGACTATAACCAACCAGGTTCCTCTGTACATGTGGATTCTCCAGGCAAGAATATTGGAGTGGGTTGCCATGTCCTCCCCCAGGGATCTTTTCAACTTAGGGATCGAACCCAAGTCTCCTGCATTGCAGGCAGATTCTTTATCATCTGAGCCAAAAGGGAAGCTTTTTCTATAAATATTATAATTATCTCAATAATAAAAGTCCTTCTTTTTTCACTTGTCTTCAAATTTACATTAATTTATTTTTTATTTAAAATGACGGACTCTGCCAAAAAAATAGAAAGAAAATTTAGGATTAGACAGTTTCTCCAGCAACAACAGATATTTTCCCAGACCTGGGATACCATCATCGCCTATAGAAATCGGAGCCTCCTCCCTGACCCATCTCTAACCAGCCTCCCCCATCTCAACCCCACAAAGTAAGTTCTCCTTTTCTTTGGAGGTTGTCACAGGCATTTTGCATTAACCCCTCCCCTTCCCTCCACATTCACTCAGCTCAGTTCAGTTTAGTAGCTCAGTCATGCCCAATTCTATGCGACCCCATATATTGCAGCACGCCAGGCCTCCCTGTCCATCACCAACTCCTGCAGTTCACTCAAACTCATGTCCATCGAGTCGGTGATGCCATCCAAACATCTTATCCTCTGTCGTCCCCTTCTCCTCCTGCCCCCAATCCCTCCCAGCATCAGAGTCTTTTCCAATGAGTCAACTCTTCGCATGAGGTGGCCAAAGTATTGAAGTTTCAGCTTCAACATCAGTCCTTCCAAAGTACACCTAGGACTGATCTCCTTTAGGATAGACTGGTTGGATCTTCTTGCAGTCCAAGGGACTCTCAAGAGTCTTTTCCAACACCACAGTTCAAAAACATCAATTCTTTGGCACTTAGCTTTCTTCACAGTTCAACTTTCACATCCATACATGACCACTGGAAAAACCATAGCCTTGACTAGACAGACCTTTGTTGGCAAAGTAATGTCTCTGCTTTTGAATATGCTGTCTAGGTTGGTCATCACTTTCTTTTCAAGGAGTAAGCGTCTTTTAATTTCATGGCTGCAGTCACCATCTGCAGTGATTTTGGAGCCCAAAAAAATAAAGTCTGACACTGTTTCCCAATCTATTTCCCATGAAGTGATGGGACCAGATGCCATGATCTGAGTTTTCTGAATGTTGAGCTTTAAGCCAACTTTTTCACTATCCTCTTTCACTTTCAACAACAGGCTTTTTAGTTCCTCTTCACTTTCTGCCATAAGGGTGGTTTCATCTGCATATCTCAGGTTATTGATATTTCTCCCAGCAATCTTGATTCCAGCTTGTGCTTCTTCCAGCCCAGCATTTCTCATGATGTACTCTGTATAGAAGTTAAATAAGCAGGGTGACAATATACAGCCTGATGTACTCCTTTTCCTATTTGGAACCAGTCTGTTGTTCCATGTCCAGTTCTAACTGTTGCTTCCTGATCTGCATATAAGTTTCTCAAGAGGCAGGTCAGGAGGTCTGGTATTCCCATCTCTTTCAGAATTTTCCACAGTTTATTGTGATTCACACAGTCAAAGTCTTTGGCACAGTCAATAAATCAGAAATAGATGTTTTTCTGGAACTCTCTTCCTTTTCCCATGACCCAGTGAATGTTGGCAATTTGATCTCTGGTTCCTCTACCTTTTCTAAAACCAGCTTGAACATCTGGAAGTTCATAGTTCATGTACTGCTGAAGCCTGGCTTGGAGAATTTTGAGCATTACTTTACTAGCATGTGAGATGAGTGCAATTGTATGGGAGTTTGAGCATTCTTTGGCATTGCCTTACTTTGAGACTGGAATGAAAACTGACCTTTTCCAGTCCTGTAGCCACTGCTGAGTTTTCCCAATTTGCTGGCATATTGAGTGCAGCACTTTCACAGCATCATCTTTCAGGATTTGAAATAGCTCAACTGGAATCCCATCACCTCCACTAGCTTTGTTCGTAGTGGTGCTTTCTAAGGCCCACTTGACTTCACATTCCAGGATGTCTGGCTCTAGGTCAGTGATCACACCATCGTGATTATCTGGGTCGTGAAGATCTTTTTGTACAGTTTTTCTGTTTATTCTTGCCACCTCTTTTTAATATCTTCTGCTTCTGTTAGGTCCATACTGTTTCTGTCCTTTATCGAGCCCATCTTTGCATGAAATGTTCCCTTGGTATCTCTGATTTTCTTGAAGAAATCTCTAGTCTTTCCCATTCTGTTGTTTTCCTCTATTTCTTTGCATTGATCACTGAGGAAGGCTTTCTTACCTCTTCTTGCTATTCTTGGAACTCTGCATTCAGATGCTTATATCTTTCCTTTTCTCCTTTGCTTTTCACTTCTCTTCTTTTCACAGCTATTTGTAAGGCCTCCCCAGACAGCCATTTTGCTTTTTTCATTTCTTTTCCACATTCACTCACTTTGCCTCAATTAGAGCTTTTGCTATTTCATCCCAGTATTACTAAGCTTCCTGACCAGACTCCATCTCCCTTTCTCCAAGCCACCTGAATCTGTTTCAAATGCAGCCCTTCTCTTTCACTCGACTGTTTAAATATGTCAATAGCTGTCAATTACTGCACATTTTCACTTCTTGCCATGGTATATGACACAAACTATACTACAACTTCTGGTTGTAGCCCAAATATCTGATTTCTGGCTACAGAGCCTTTGATCTCAGAGTCTCCTTCTTGGAATGCCTTCCCCTCACTTTTTCTCTTTTGTAGAGACAATGCAAAGTTCCACTTAATTGATATCCCCTCTGCGAAGCCTTAACTGATTTCCTCAAACAGAGGTAGTTCTTCTCTCCCCTGGCACCATATTGGGGCAATTCTTTTGTCCACCTGTAATTAAGCACCTGTGCCTTCCAGTTGACTGATCTGTCTCTCCCAACACATTATCATGTCAGGAGCTGTTTTCAGAATTCACACTATACCCCTAATACCAACATACCTTTTGTTTTTCACAAAAAATTTATTGGAGTATAATTGATTTACAATGTTGTGTTAGTTTCAGCTGTATAGGAAAGTGAATCAGTTATGTGTCTAACTCTTTTTGACCCCATGGACCATAGTCTGCTAAGATCCTCTGTCCATGGGATTCTCCAGGCAAGAATACTGGAGTGGATTGCCATGCCCTTCTCCAGGGGATCTTACCAACCCAGAGATTGAACCCGTGTCTCTTTTGTCTCCTGCATTGGCAGGTGGGTTCTTTACCATTAGCACCACCTACATATATCCATTCTTTTTTAGACTCTTTTCCAATATAGGTCATTACAGAGTACTTAGTAGAGTTTCCTGTGCTATACAAAGGTCCTTATTAGTTATCTATTTTATATATAGTAGTGTGTATATGTCATATTAAAGTGAACAGTGAAAGTGTTAGTTTCTCAATTGTGTCTGACACTTTGTGACTTCATGGACTGTAGCCCACCAGGCTCCTCTGTCCATGGAATTCTCCAGGGAAGAATATTGGAGTGGGTTGCCATTTCCTTCTCCAGGGATCTCCCTGACCCACACATCAAACCCTGGCCTCCTACATTGCAGGCAGAATGTTTACTGTCTGAGCCACCAGGGAAGTTCATATGTCATGTATTTAGTTCTTTCTTACAGCTGAGTAATATGACGTATTTCAGAAAAATCACCTGCTTCACTGACTACCCTAAAGCCTATGACTGTGTGGATCACAATAAACTGTGGAGAATTCTTAAAGAAAAGGGAATACCAGACCACCTTACCTGCCTCCTGAGAAACCTGTATACAGGTCAAGAAGCAGCAGCTAGAACTGGGCATGGAACAATAGACTGGTTCCAATTTGGGAAAGGAGTACCACAAGGTTGTGTGTTGTCACTCTTATTTAACTTCCATTCAGAGTACATTATATGAAACGCTGGGCTGGATGAAGCATAAGCTGGAATCAAGATTCCAGGGAGAAATATCGATACCCTCAGATATGCAGATGACACCACGAAAGCAAAGAGGAACTAAAGAGCTTCTTGATGAGGGTGGAAGAGGAGAGTGAAAAAGTTGGCTTTAAACTCAACATTCAAAAAACCAAGATCATAACATCCGGTCCCATCACTTAATGGCAAATAGATGGGGGAAAAGTGGAAGTACTGACAGATTTTATCTTCCTGGGCTACAAAATCACTGCATTCTGTGACTGCAGCCCTGAAATTAAAAGACGCTTGCTCCTTAGAAGGAAAGCTGTGACAAATCTAGACAATGTATTAAAAATCAGAGACATTACTTTGCCAACAAAGGTCTGTATAGTCAAAGCTATGGTTTTCCCAGTAGTCACGTATGAATGTGAGAGTTGGACCATAAAGAAGGATGCGCACTGAAGAACTGATGTTCTGAATTGTGGACTTGGAGAAGACTCTTGAGAGTCCCTTGGACTGCAAGGAGATCAAACCAGTCAGTCCTAAAGGAAATCAATCCTGAACACTCTTTGAAAGGACCAACACTGAAGCTGAAGCTCTAGTACTTTGGCCACCTGATGCAGAGAGCTGACTCATTGGAAAAGACCCTGATGCTGGGAAAGATGAAAGGGAAAGAGGGTGGCAGAGGATGAGATGGTTGGATGGCATCACTGATTCAATGGACATGAACCTGAGCAAACTCTGGGAGATAGTGAGGGACAGGGAAGCCTGGTGTGGTGCAGTCCATGGGGTCGGGAAGAGTCAGGCACGACTTGGTGACTGAACAGTGATAACAATTGTTTTAATGATATTCTTACTGCTGAGTGCTACCCTCCTTCCTTTCCTGCAACACAGTTCATAGTAAATAGCTTTTTTCAAAGGCATTTAAAATTTGAGTTTCTGATATGTTCTTCAATAGTTGCTTTCCTGATAATCACATGAATCTTATTAAATACTGTGTTTATGTTGAAGGTTTTCCTTGAAAATGTGATTTGAATGTATAATTTGTATAACGTGGTCTATTACCATTCAGTTCTGACTTATTTCCTTCATGCATTGGTTTTCTTGGGCTTCCCAAGTGGCTCAGTGGTAAAGAATCTGCCTGCCAAGCAAGAGATGAGGATTTGATCCCTCAGTCAGGAAGATCCCCTGGAGAAGGAAATGGCAACCCACTCCAGTATTCTTGCCTGGAGAATACCACGGACAGAGAAGCCTGGCGTGCTACAGTCCGTGGGGTCACAAAAGTGTCAGACACAACTCAGCGACTAAGCAACAACAACTGTTTTACTTCCTCACTGAACCAGAACAGATTTCATACATGGAATTGAACATGCAGGTCAGTTTTAAGTCAGATGTTTATAAGCAGCAGTATTGAAATATCTCATTTAACCAGGCAATAAATAGAGGTCAAATGTGCCACAGGTGAAACCCAGGGTTTACCAGGATGACAGAAGGTAAAGCAAGAACAACATGGCTTCCTTTGTCCAGTCACGGATTTTCCTTAAGCAAAGAGACCAGTGTAATTAACTAGATGGAATATCACTGCAGATCTGTATCGATAATGCATTTCCTACAGTGTTTGAAGATATGCTTATGGATTTTTAGTCATCCTAGCTGTAAATCTCCCCATGTTGGCCGATGGTTTTGCTGTCACTTCTCAAAGAGCTGTCTGTCTCCCCGATAGTTACTCTGCCATTCTGTTTCCTATTTTGAAGATCAAAGAATCATTTCAGAAGCCTGGGCTTCATTTCTCCAGTGGATTCATTTCCCTGTATTCTATAATGACTTTGGTAAAACTCAGGCTGTTTGCTTACTTTAAGGACAAAACCACCACACCCACTGGCAAGTTTTGAGTACATTACACAGAACAGTACTTCTTCAGTGTCAAATGTGTGCTTAAGTGAAATGTTTAGTACTATGGGAACAATCTGTAAATGTCAAACATTAGGATGATTAGCACTTAACTCATCTCAACAAATTATATAACTGTACTTTTTACAGGGCTCTGAGAGACATTATACTCTGAGGGCCTCTTTCTTGCAGCAAAGTTCATCTTAGCTCCATTCCACCATTTGTCAATAACCAGAATTAAATCTGAAGCCAAAATAGGATAATGGGTGTGCTCCCAAGACATCAGCTTAATGATATTAATAATCAAATGGTACCCATGCCATGCAGCAACAACACACAAGCTCTTGTAGAAATTAAAATAAGTAGCAGCACACTGGATATCTCTGTCAGTTCTTGCATTCAGAGGACTCACAAATCTTTACACTAAAACCTTTCAAGCCAGAGTCCTATTTCCTTTAACTATGGATACTTACTTCCACATGTGGAGTTCCTATTAAATGATCAGAATTGCACTGTGCCAAATTAGGCTTGCAAAGATCTGGTTTAATGGGAGTTTATTTCAAATAATGGCTTGCAAATGTAGGTTACTTAAAGAATTACATGCCCCATTTTCATTCCTTAATATTCAATAATACAATATTGTTACTGTTATTCCATCTTCTCCCAACACTTCCCAATGTGCCACCTTGCCCATGAATGCCTTTTTATTAATAGATGAAGAAGTTATGCATTTGTTGAATCAGATCCAAAGAGATGTAATAATACATTGTGGCTATGGGCTATGTTCTCAATTCTAGTTGACTACTGGAATCATTTATTTGCTTATTTGCTTTTTTAAAAAAATTATTATTATAGGCATCTCTTACCCTAGCTCCATCATAACCTCCCTGATGTACATTGTTTACAGATTTACAGGTGATTCTGATCATAGCTAGGATTGAGAACACTGGGTTAAAAATAGTCCGGGTTCCAAAGACATGGAAGGCTAGGTTTGAACGTAGGTTCCACCATTTACTGGCTGCATGACTTTGAACAAGTTACACTGCTTTGGGGTCACATCCCAGACCAATGGGATGAAAAGCTCTAGGAGTAAAGCCTAAATTTCAGTCATTTTTAATAGCACCCCAGATGATTTTAATGTGTAGCCAGATTGGAAATCTCTATTCTAGTACTTGGTTCTTGGATTGGTAAAAAGCAGATAAATATGAGAATTCAATTAAATATTTTATGAAAAGGGTTAGCCCAGACCTAGGCCAACACAGCTCAATAATGCTGGCAGTCATTGTTAAGGCAGAAGATAAAGAGCATTGGCCACAGCTGGCCTGGCCAACTGGAATGAAGCAGACTGAGGTGGCCCCTCAACACTGATCTCCATGATCACCTCACTGCACCAGAGGAGGTACCAGCTACACACGCCCACCTCCTCCCCAACCCCTGGAAAGAATCTGAATCCTAGCTCTGTAATATTGGACACGTTCTTGAACCTGTTTGAATCTCAGAAGGACAGAAAATAAATACAACTACCACAAAAAAAGAATGTATATTTGTGTGTGCTGAGGGTGGCAGCGGGCAGGCCACCAACCTGACATGGTACAGGATATGCAACAAAAATGGTGCGAAATTGTAGTTTGCGGCAGATGGGACTGTGAGCCTTATAGTTTCTGAGTGACAGGAAAAAAAAAAAAGAGTACAGTTGATTCAGTTCAAAGTAATGTCCATGATGGATGGGGATTTGGAGTTGCCAGAGGCAAAGAAATTATCTAAGAAGGTATAATGAATATAAGAGTGGTAGTTGGAGAAGGAAATGGCAACCCACTCCAGTACTCTTGCCTGGAAAACCCTATGGATGGAGGAGCCTGGTGGGCTACAGACCATGGGGTTGTGAAGAGTCCAACACGAGTAGGTGACTTCACTTTCACTTTTCACTTTCATGCATTGGAGAAGGAAATGGCAACCCACTCCAGTGTTCTTGCCTGGAGAATCCCAGGGACAGAGGAACCTGATGGGCTGCTGTCTATGGGGTCGCACAGAGTCGGACACTACTAAAGCAACTTAGCAGCAGCAGCAGCAGCAGCAGCAGAATGAAGGCCAGCTGAGTACATGGTTTAATCCATCTGGGCTACAGTTGCCTTATATAAGCTGTCAAAGGGTTGTAGCAGATGATCTTGAAGAATTTATTTAGCTCTGATATTCTAAGATGGGCTTCCTTGGCAGCTCAGATGGTAAAGAATCTGCTTGCAATGCAGGAAATCCAGGTTCAATCCCTGAGTCAGGAAGATCTCCTGGAAAAGGGAATGGCAACCCATTCCAGTATTCTCGCCTGGAGAATTCCATGGACAGTCCATGGGGTCTCAAAGAGTCGGACATGACTGATTGACTAACACTTTCACTTTATTTCATTCTAAGATATTCTGATATGCCATTCAGAGTAGACATGAAGATACTCTTCAATGGATACAGAGTTCCAGTTGGGGATGATGGAAATGTTATGGAGATAAACAGTGGTGATGGTTGTAGACAATGTGGATGTACTTAATCCCATTGAATCATATACTTTAAAAAGGGCTAAAATAATAAATTTGTGTTATATTTTAACACATACACAGAATAGACAGGAAAAAATAAACATATAGGGTCCTTTAAAATTAAAAATATGGCAGTAAGGGTGACTGAAAGGATGTAGGTGATAAAAGACAGATCAAAAAAGACCATGGGGACTTTGGCCTGGTGCCTGGGGACAGCATTTTTAGAAAATTGGGAGTGAAGCAGGATATCTTGTTAGGTGGGGAAGATCATATTGCAATCATGGACATTTTGCATTTTAGGACTGGAAGTTGTCATGTTGATCAGTTGCTAAGTTGTGTCCGTCTCTTTGCAATCCCATGGCCTGCAGCATGCCAGGCTCCTCTGTCCTCAACTGTCTCCTGGAGTTTGCTCAAAGTCATGTCCACTGAGTCAGTGATGCTATCTAATGATCTACTCCTTAATTGTCCCATTCTCTTTTGTCTTCGATGCTTCCCACCATCAGGGCTTTTTTTCAATGAGTCTGCTGTTCATATCAGGTAACCAAAATATTGGAGTTTCAGCTTCAGTATCAGTCCTACAAATGAATATTCAGGGTTGATTTCCTTTAGAATTGACTGGGGTGACCTCCTTGCAGTCCAAGGGGCTCTCAAGAGTCTTCTCTAACACCACAATTTGAAAGCATCAAGTCTTCAGCACTCAGCCTTCTTCGTGGTCCAACTCTCACATCCATACATGACTACCGGAAAAACCACAGCTTTGACTATACAGACCTTTGTTGACAAAGTAATGCCTCTGCCTTTTAATACACTGTCTAGATTTGTCATAGCTTTCCTTCTAAGGAGCAAAGATCTTTTAATTCCATGGCTGCTGTCACTGTAAAGTGATTTTGGAGCCCAGGAAAGAAAATCTGTCACTGCCTCCACTTTTTCCCCATCTATTTGCCATGAAGTGATGGGACCAGATGTCATGATGGGTTTTTTTTTAAGTGCAGATGAAGAGAAATGACTGATCTTTAGTAGACGGAAATGCAGATCAGAGCTTGAGTGAAATCAGCAATGATTCTATAAATTCATAAGTTATCACTAATGTTGCCAAACAGAACTCTTGGTTCTTCCTTCTGAAGAACTGACTAAGATCATCTGATCCCATTCTGTTCTTTTCACAGATGGCAACACCAAGTCTTAGGGAAGGGGAGTGGCTCAGACAAGATCACCCAGGAGTGAATGAGGCTTTTTGAATCTCAACCCTTTCCCCTTCATTTTATTTATCCAGGAGGGATCATCCCAAATTTGGTAAAAACATGAACTCCTTGTGAAAGATGATTGAAGGAAAGCATGAAGGAGGTGCTGCTGCTGCTGCTAAGTCGCTTCAGTCGTGTCCGACTCTGTGCGACCCCATAGATGGCAGCCCACCAGGCTCCCCCATCCCTGGGATTCTCCAGGCAATAACACTGGAGTGGGTTGCCATTTCCTTACTCTAAAGAATGGCTGTCTCCCACATGGTCCAGTGAGGAATTAGAAGAAATGAGAGACCTTAGAGGGAAGTTGATTAGGACGCAGGTGACAGAATTTCAAAAAAGTGTGAACTAGGAAGGTCAAAGTGAAAGCTCAGATAAGACCCTTCTGCCTCATTTCTACAAACCCTCTGAGTCATTTCTACAAACCCTCCGAGTCACTCGATGCCTGCATCACATGGCATTGCCCTTCTCAAAAAAAAAAAAAAAAAAAACCAAAACCTTCAAAAACAGTAACTACCCCTCTGCCACAGGATCCCTCAGCACACACACAATCTTTACTACAGTAATGCTATGGCCATGTCTTTGGAGATTTCAGCTGTACTTAAAATATTATTATTCAGAGACAAATTTCCTATAGAAATATTGGTATAACTGGGTGTTATTCCCAGAGAATCC
Source organism: Bos javanicus (assembly GCF_032452875.1). Lineage (NCBI taxonomy): Eukaryota > Metazoa > Chordata > Mammalia > Artiodactyla > Bovidae > Bos > Bos javanicus. Next base: position 26,715,082 of record NC_083875.1, read on the forward strand.
CCAAATGTCCTATGGCACCATAAAATGTGGTGAGAAAAGTTAAAATAATTTATCAAAATTTCCTTAAATAGCTTAGCCAAAATAATTAAGACCCAAAGATAACCAGTGACACCAAGACTTAAGATACAAAGATGTTGTAGGTAGAACACAGGATTTAGAGTCAAACACGCCCTTTCTCAGCGATAGCAAGGTACCAAATCAAACTCTCTAAGACATTTCCTACTCCTACGATTGGTTATGTCTTGGGCTATATCTTGGGTTATATCTTTCTTTCATTTCTTAACGTGCTCTTGAGGCTTTCAGGCCACCCAGCCTTCAGTTTCTGATGAAACTGATTAAAACCAGGAACCAGGAATGGCAACCACTTTTCAGAAAGTCCAGAAAAGTTGATGATAGAGACATACGTTACCAAACCACAGGGGGCCTGCCCTCACCTTTGCTGCCTCTACTGATATCCTAAGGCTGTGACAGAGACTGATTATTCATTGGATCCTACAGATGCTGGAGCAGACTACCACCTGTTAAGGGAAAAAAAGTTTTCCTTATGTGTCCAGTGAAAATGTTGGGTTTTACATCATATTTAGGGCTTCCCTTGTGGCTCAGCTGGAAAAAAAATTCCCCTGCAATGCAGGAGACCTGGTTTTGATCCCTGGGTTGTGAAGATCCCCTGGAGAAGGGAAAGGCGCTCCACTCTAGCATTCTGGCCTAGAGAATTCCATGGAGTGTATAGTCCATTGGGTCACAAAGAGTCAGACACGACTGAGCGACTTTCACTTTCACTTCGTATCATATTTAGTAGTCTGTATTCCTAATTTTCACTAAATGCTTTCCTGTCCATCTAAAAGACTTCATCAGTGTCAATAAAAAAACTTGCTAGCCTCTCTTTGTAAAGATAACTAATGAAACAGAGGAAATCATGCAATCAGGCCTATTGAAGTCTTTACCCTCATTTGCCAATGAAATGAACACTCTATTCCAGCCTGATTCATTCCAAGAAGACATGACAAACATGTATATACAACTGGTCAGACTGTCAAAAGAAATGTCATCATAACAACTGGTTAAAAGGATTAAGGAAATGGAAGCTGCAAAATAAGAGAATGTAGTAGTAGCACATGTGAAATAATAATTTATGTTTAACTCTTAAAATATTTTATTTTTATTTTTTAATATTCATTTTAATTGAAATATAATTGATTTAAAATATGTTAATTTCAAAATACCTAGGGATAGAACTACCAAAGGAGGCAAAAGAGCTGTATTCCAAAAAACTATAAGATGCTGACAAAAGAAATCGAAGATGACACAAACAGAAAGCTATTTCATGTTCTTGGATTAGAAGAATTAATACTGTTAAAATGACTATACTACCCAAGGAAAGCGTCCTTGGTGGTTTCGTGATAAAGAATCTGTCTGCAATGCAGGAGAGGTGAGTTTGATCCCAGGGTGGGGAAGATCCCTTGGAGATGGAAATGGCAACCGACTCCAGTATTCTTGCCTGGGAAATCCCATGGATCAAGGAGCCTGGTGGGCTATAGTCCATGGGTTCGCAAGACCTGGATACAACTTAAAAATTAAATTACCACCACCACCATCACCACCCAATGCAATCTATAGATTGAATGCAATCCCTTGCATTGAATTGATAATCAAATTACCAATGGCATTTTTCACAGAACTACAACAAAAAATGTTTTCAAGTTATATGAAACACAAAAGATCCCAAATAACCAAGCAATCTTGAGAAAGAAAAACAGAACTGGAGGAATATAGCTCCTTGACTTCAGATTATATTACAAAGCTACAGCTATCAAAACAGTATGGTACTGGCACAAAACCAGAAAGAATAATGGCATAAAATAGAAAGCTCAGAAGTAGACCCAGGTGTCTATGATCAATTAATCTGTGACAATGGAGGAAGGAATATACAATGGAGAAAAGATAGTCCCTTCAATAATTGGTGCTGGAAAAATTGGACAGCTAAAAGTAAAAGAAAGAAATTAGAACATCCTCTAACACCTTACACAAAAATAAATTCAAAATCAATTGAAATATTTTCTTTCTCCATTTCAAGAAGATATCCAGCAAGCAAAAGCCATGTGATGACTATGGTGCTTCCTACCTTCCAGAAAAGGTGATACTGGGTAAAGATACAGCTGGGGCAGGCCTGCAGGACAAAGAGAGAGAGAAACCACAGACTGTTGTGATGGTGAGAAGTTAGCGGGAAGCTGGAAGTTGCACAGGAGACAGGGCCCTGCATTCTTCTCTCTCTGAGCCAGTGCCCTGTGGGGATGTGGGTGCCTGCAGGCACACATTGTTGCCAAAGACCCCTGAGGGCAGGACCTAAAGATGCCAACATGGAGTGACAATGGGCAATTCCAAGAAAGAAACGTGGACAAGACCAGTTACTGGATACATCTCCCTAGATCAACATTTCCTTCCTCTTCTTGTTTCCCTGAGAAACAGGAAAGATTTCTTCAAAATACTACCTGTGGGCTGGGAAGCACACACCAACTAACAATCTCTACTTTAGCCATTTTGCAAGTTCTGATTCAGAATTATAGAATCTCAGAGTTGAAAGGAATTCAATAGGCATCCATCTTTTTCATAAAAAGCTGGCATTTTATGTTCATCCAAAAGAATGGACACCTGTTTATAATATGCTTAATATTTTGTTATTATAAATATTATTAACTATATAAAATATAAAATTTATGAAACATCCCATTCCTTATGGACCCTTTACTCATCTACATATTGATACAGAAGAAAGATATGCACCTAAAGAAAAGAAATGAGACTGGAAAGATAATGAGGAAATAAATAAGGCAAAAAGATAAAGTTTGTTCTGAGTACCTTGTGTTCTTTTGAGAACTTTGTGTCCAGTCCCAACTTTGCTCCACCAAAGCATGTGGCCTAGGACAAGCCCTTGTTCCCCTCTGGACTGCAGTGCTCTCATCTTTAAAAAGGATTCAGTCCCAAAATGCTTGCAATCCCGTCTCCAGCTCTATCAGTCTCTGATTCTGCATCTCATCTCTGTGATAATAAGATAATGAGAACTTCCTGAAAAATGCATTTGCTTACAAGAGGCTTTTAGGATTTCACAATTTAACACCAGCAAGAACTGCTGGTTTTCAGAGGGAAAGATATATTTAGCAGGTGGGTCTTTTGTCTCCTTTCATCATAATGTTATGCTAGGCTGACCAGAGTTTATTTTCCCCCAGACATAGATATAAAACAGATTATACCACTGGTGAAATAATGTGTTATTAAAATGAGAAATTTCTGCACATAATTTGGATAAAACAAACAGGAGATATACTTATAAGCTTAATGTATTTGTGGTCAGTTTTATAAAAGACTTCATAAATTGTCTCCATGTTTTTATTAGAATGAATGCAAAATATGGCTTCTTCTTTTAATAAGTTCCACAAAAGTCTCCTATCCTTACCTTCTGCTATTAGTTGTTATGGTTATCTATATGTTAGGGTTATTCTGTAGCCTAAATACCTACTTATTTATGTGCTGGGGAAGTATAGAAAAGGAAGAATAGGAATTGGGGTGGAGGACAAGGCAGTGGGGGAAAGAGAGAGACGTCCTTAATTTCTGTTTATAATTGAAGTGCTGAATTTGTGGAATCCTAGTGATGCCCTATTTCATTAGAGATAGTGACTGATGTACCATGCTCAATATTTTAGTTCAAATTGTACAACTTGAGGCTGTTTCTACCAAAACAGAAGACTTCTAGAAATACTATCATTACTGCCATGTTTATAAATGCAAATCTCATTACCCTACGAGGACATCAATAGCTTAAGTGGAAACAGAAAGTACTTTTCTGATTTTCTATGATCACATCCTACTAGAATCATAGTCTAATAGAACTCTCCCCAAATTTAAATTGTATTTGAGACTTTATAGGCTTAGATGTCTTTCTACCTATCTCAAACTCTCCCATGACACAAACCACCTGGCAACTTTTTGTGACCACTTTGTAGACCAACAAGGTATGTAAAACTCAGCAACCATTGGGTAACTTGTAATCTCTTCACAAAAAAACATCTAAAATTGGTCATTTACTAAAGCCCTAATATGTTTGCACATGCATTTCTAAACAAAAGTCCAACGTTCATATCTTGTACTGCCACACTATTGCCATAGAAACATGAAGGAAACAGATGTAAGATTCCTGGTGTGTGAAGGGGGGAAAAAAATCAGATGATGTGGGCTTTGGAGGCTTTGCTGTAAACAGCCATTACAGGAAGGTGGTGAGTTTCTGGTGACCATGTCCACTCTGTGTATTGATCAAAACTGACACACACCTCTCTTCTCTCTCCACCCAGTCCCAAGGTCACTAACCTCCGTGCTGACAGCAAGGACTCCTTAAAAGAAGGATGACAAAACATGAAAATTTTCTTCCATATGCAGCATGCGAAATGCCTAAACTGATGTATTACTTTTCAAGCCTACCAAGCTAGAGGAATACTCTGGCTCTGGTGAAGAGGCATTCTCCTTTTATTAAAGTGTGTGTGTGCGTGCACGCGTGTGCACACACACATGCATGTTCAAGTGTGCATTCACACGTTTTTGCACATGCCTGTGGATGCATCCCACACACATCCACACACTCCATTAGTTAAAAATCCTCTTTCATTTTTTTCTCAACCCACTCCCACTCCACTCATATATACGCACACCCATTTTACATTGCAATTACATCAAAAAAGGCTGTCTGCAGTCCAGTACAATCCATCTGGTGGCCTAGACAGTAGATCATGAAGGGATTAGCTTACGCTATGAAGGAAAATAGTTTTATCACCCACTCTTTCTGAGACAGACTGGGACCTGGGACCCTTTGCGGCAGTACTTACACCTGGACAAATGTCACCTCAAGCAACAAAATACAAAGAAAGTATAAGGAACTAAAAATGACTACATGCATAAGCAACTGGGCTAGATTATGGACAACAAGATACAAAAAGACCAAAGAAATCCATTGCCACTTCTGAAGAGCCAGGAGCAAAACCAGGGTGTCATGAGCAAAAGCAGGATACTACACACGTCCCTGCACTTACCACCATGAAAGGGGTAGCAAACCACCTAAGCCACCCTCCAGCCTGATCCCTGGGACACACCCCTACCTTCACACCATATAAAGAACCAACTCACCCCCCTGCCCACTCAGGGAGTAAGCAAGGGAACCTGTTATTTATTTTTGCTCCCTCCTGCTGCAGCAGGGGCCCCAGTAAAGGCTCATCTGAATTTCTGGCCTCTTATCAATTTCTGTTGATTGGGGAAGGTCAGTATCATCCCCATTATCCGTAGGGGCTTCTCTTCAGGTTTTGATGGTCTTGCTGTGTCTTGATGCTTTCCTACTAGCTCGCTCTGCCTGGACGACACCCTTACCACTGTGTCATGTGTCACACATTATTAACAATGTGTCCTGGTTACCCACTAAAATACTCTCTTTACAACCTGTAGATGCCTCCCTGCTCACTGCCCTACATTCTGGTGGACACACAGCTTAGAAGGTCAACATCGACACTTCTTCCCCACCCAGGTTGGCAAAGGCACACTGGTTGCGATCATGCACTTTGCTGTGCATAACCGAAATAACTCACATAGGAAACTCCCCGTCTGTTCCCACACTGCAACTATTTGTTGCAATCTGGGTTCTCATCATGCTGTGTTTACATCTAGAGCCTAACTATAGACACATTTCTCAAGGACTCACAGATAATTCATTAAAACCTACGTGGAATTGTTTGGATAGCTGCTTACTATTAGATTTGACCAAATCATGAGTTCACCCAATCTTCTTCCATTTCTATATTACTCTGCCAAACTGCTGTCACTTTAAGTTTTCTCAAAAATTATAATAATAGCTTGAAATAGTTTTTGTCTCCACAGGCTCAAAAACCATCAGCTGATTTCGTTCCCCAAGTGTTTACTGAATGCCTGCTACAAATGGTGGGTACTCTGCTGTGTGTGGTAGACACAGCAATAAATAGTGGAGACAGTCAAGGAAACAGATGTTACAACACAATGTGATAAAGATGATGTCAAAGGAGCTTCGGAAGCATATAGAAAAGTTTTGAGTCCCACCTGGAAAGCTCCAGAGGTGCTTCTAGGAGGAAGGTAATGCTGAAACATTGACCAGAACCTTATGAAATAGTTATAATTATCTTCATGTTGTAGATGAGGAAACAGATTCATTCACCACTCAACAAATATTTTCCGAATCTGTTGTACTGCGATTTTTGACGGTGCTGGACTTTGGTGGTGAGCAAATCAGGCTCACCTGGTCCCTGCCAGCGTGAGGTTCACACTCCAGTTGCAACTAAGTAATTTGTCCCAGGTCACACTTTTAATAAAAGGCAGAGGAAGGGGTAAAACTGTGCCTCATTCATAGCTCCTGACCTTTCTAGCATGCTGCACATGGCCAGATTTAATGTTTTTCTTATAATTCATATGGTGGCTCAAATGGTAAAGAATCTGCCTGCAATACAGGAGATCTGGGTTCGATACCTATGTTGGGAAATTCCCTGGAGAAGGGAATGGCAACCCATCCAGTATTTTTGCCTGGAGAATTCCATGGACACAGGAGCCTGGTGGGCTACAGTCCATGGGATTGCAAAGAGTCAGACATGACTGAGAAACTAACACTTATAATCCATGGAAGCCCCTGAAGATATTTTAGAAGCAGAAAAACATGATCAAATCTACAATTTAGAATAATCACTGGCAACAGGGTAGAGAAAAAATTCCATAGAGAAAAGCCTTTTACATTGATGGACAATTGCTTTTCAACAAAGGTGCTACAACAATTAAATGAGGGTAAGAAGCTGGAGAAGGCAATGGCACCCCACTCCAGTACTCTTGTCTGGAAAATCCCATGGACAGAGGAGCCTGGTAGGCTGCAGTCCATGGGATCGAGAAGAGTCGGACACGACTGACTACTTCACTTTCACTTTTCACTTTCATGCATTGGAGAAGGAAATGGCAACCCACTCCAGTGTTCTTGCCTGGAGAATCCCAGGGATGGCAGAGCCTGGTGGGCTGCCATCTGTGGGGTCGCACAGAGTTGGACACGACGGAAGCGACTTAGCAGCAGCAGCAGCAAGAAGCAATTGGATATTCATATGCAAAAGAATGAACTTGGATTCCTACCTTATCATGTAGAAAATTTAACTCAAAATGGATCAAAGACCTAAACTATAAAACTCTTGGAAGCAGACATAGGTATAAATCTTCATGACCCTGCACGAGGCAATGACTTAAACATGACAACAAAAATACAAGCAATCAAAGAAATACTAAAGTTGTACTTCCCATTAATTTTTTTTTAACAAGAAAAGGAACCTGCTCTAAAAATGTGAAATAATTTTCTTTTCAATACCAAACTTGGTGAACGAGTCCCTCTAAGAGATTCACAAGGAAGAAGAAAGTTCTATTTCCTATCTTGCAGTCAACAGTTTCTGGCATTAGACATTACGAATTCTCCATAATATATTCAAAGAAGAAAATATTTAAGGAGAGAACTTAGGACCAGAAAACTATTTTTTTTTGAAGCCACTAGGAAATGTTTATACTTACTGCATTGACTTTTGCATTGCAAAGGGGTCAGTATGTCTTGCCTTAAAAGGTTTTCCTTTTTTTTTTTCTCTGAAGTAAGTTTCTAAGCACCCAGAAACTCTCTTTATATAATTACTATTTTTAAAGGCCTGTTCAAGTATGACCTTAATTTTGTGTATATTTATGTGTGTGTATATATATATGTGTCCTCCACATACTGTATCACATATGTCAGGTGTATTCAACTGGACTTCATAAAAATTAAAAATGTTTGTATAGAGGACATTGCCAACAATGTGAAAGCACAACCCATAGAATAAAAAAATATTTACAAATCATATATCTGATAAGGGCCCATTATCCATACGATCTATATAACTTATATTTTTTAAGTATTACAACTTAATAATCAAAAGGCAAATAAAGATGGACAAAAGATTTGAGTGGACATTTTTTCCAGTGAAAATATACAAATGGTCCATAAACACAAGAAAAGATGCTCAACATTAGTCACTGCTGCTAAGTCGCTTCAGTCGTGTCCGACTCTGTGTGACCCCATAGATGGCAGCCCACCAGGCTCCCCCGTCCCTAGGATTCTCCAGGCAAGAACACTGGAGTGGGTTGTCATTTCCTTCTCCAATGCATGAAAGTGAAAAGTGAAAGTGAAGTCGCTCAGTCATGTCCGACTCTTCTCGACCCCATGGACTGCAGCCCACCAGGCTCCTCCGTCCATGGGATTTGCCAGGCAAGAGTACTGGAGTGGGGTGCCATTGCCTTCTCCGTACATTAGTCATTAGGAAAATGCAAACCAAAACCACAATGAGATACCACTTCATACCCAGTAGAATGACTAAAATTAAAACGACAGACAATAATGTGGCAGTAATTACACTTCTAGGTATATACATAAAAGAAATAAAAACCTATGTCCATATCAAACCTTGCACATAACTATTCATAGCATTATTATTTATAATAGCTAAAAAGTAGAAACAACCCATATGTCCATGAACCCATGAATGGATACACAAAATATCCACATAACAGTATGCTATCCAGCCATAAAAACAGAAGTACTGATACATGGCATAATATGGATAAACCTGGAAAACATTATGCTAAAGTGAAAGGAAGTTGACAAAGACCACGAATCGTATCATTCTGCTAATATGAAATGGTCAGAATAGGCAAACCCATAGAATTACATGGCAGGATAGTGGTTACTTAGGGTTAGGGGAGGAAGAAATGCAGAGTGACTAATAATTGCTATGGGGTTTCTTTCTGAGGTGATAAAAATGTTCTAGAAAGTTCTAAGAGGGGTGATGGTTACAAACACTGTGTACAAAATCAATTTGGTAAGGTACAGATGGCAGGAAATGATCACCCAGAAACTTGTCACAGTTTCAGAAATTCTGTCTACACTGTAAAAATGTACTATCATTTTCAGTTTTTTCCTCATAGCATGTCTTACATATTTCCCTGTTGTGTGATGTTTGTGTATGTCATCCATACATTATACATATATATGAGGCACACAGACCTTAGGGAATAGGTCAAAATATTAATAGAAGTTATCTTTTTCTAAAGTAGCTATCTTCCAGTGGGATTGTAAATAACTTATATTTCCTTATAGCTTTTTGATATTTCTCAAATGGTCTACAATGAGTTTGCATTACTTTTGTAAACAGAGAAAAATACATTTTAGTGGTTTGTTTAATAAGCTGAAGTTTGTACAATTGCTTTTACTTCAAGGTCTCCACTGTAGGGATTGACCCTGTGCTGAAATAGTGGGTAGGTATTAATCCCTGTGCCAACAAAACCAATACCAATTCATTAATACCACAAAAACAAATTAGTTTGAGTTTTTTGTATGCAAAACTATCATGGTACTTCAAGTTGTCTTCTAAAAATGGAATCATTTCAAACTCATGGCCAAATTTCATACACAAGCTTTCTCTTTATGTAGAATTGTCTGTATTTGTTTTTAGCATGGGGAAAAGAAAGTCCCTGATGACATTTTGCAAATGCCAGTTGATGATTTTCAAAACTATTTCTTTTTCCTAGAGCCAACTGTATCCTTTGCAAGTCTATTCCCATCTGTCATCAATAAAAATAAACCTTATCTCAAAACACGGTTTTTTGAAATGTCATTGCAGTACTCCACCTATTTTCTTGTAAGGAGGAGGAGAAAAAAAGAAAGGCTTTGGTTGACTTCCATATTCTTGAAAGCCAGACTGTGTTTCCCTGTAGTGTGTACAGGAAAGGAGTCAGGGTTGGGGGAGGGGCAGAAAAACTAGAGAACTTTAGTATCAAACATTAATTTTATAGCTAATTTTGTTAGCTTTGTTCCATTATTAATTTTCAAGATATATCAGGTTTTATGATTGAAAAAGTATAAATATCAATATATCTTACACCAGTGTTTCCCAAACTTAACGTGCTTAAGAATTATCTGAAAGAAAAAGAAAGAAAGAAAGTGAAGTCGCTCAGTCATGCCCAACTCTTTGCAACCCCATGGATAGTAGCCTGAACCAAGCTCCTCCATCCACAGGATTTTCAAGGCAAGAGTACTGGAGTGGATTGCCATTTCCTTCTCCAGGGAATCTTCCCAACCCAGGGATCGAACCCAGGTCTCTCGCATTGTAGACAGACGCTTTACCTTCTGAGCCACCAGGGAATTACTGCGGGTTTGGTTAAAATGTAGATTCTGATTCAGTAAGTCTAGGAAGGACCAACAGCATGCATTGCTAATATGTGTGCTTTTGTCTGTGTGCACAAACAGTATCCACATACAAATAAAATTAGGATGTTTAATGAAGAATACATCCTTTCAGATATAACTTTTGTCATTTTATTTTCAATTCACACGATTATAAAACTATAGCCTTATTCCTAAAAAGGAAATAAAAGTTTCTCTTAAAAAGTTTAATATGGTTGTGGCCACCAGCTTCCAAGATGGCTCCCCAAGGATCCCTGCCTCTGGGACTTAACATCTCCTGTGTCCCCTCCCGTTTTAAATCAGAGCGGATGTGTCATCAACAAAACTGAGCCAAAGCGATGTACATTACTTCTGAGATTAGGTTATAGAGAAGTTGTAGTTTCCATCTTGGGCTCTCCTGCATGCTTCTCTGAATTGCACACTCTCTGGGAAGCTAGCTGCCATGATACAAACTATTCTATGGAGAGGCCCACGTGGTGAGGAGCTGAGATCTCCTGCCAACAGCCACGTGAGTGAACTTGGAAGGCAATCCTTCAGCCCAGTCAAGTTTTCAGATTACTACAGCCCCAGCACGTATCTTGGCTCCAACCTCAGAGAGAATCGGATCCAGAATCACCCAGCTAAGTTACTCCCGGGTTCTTGACCCTCAGAAACTCTGAGTTCATAAAAGTGTGTTGTTTGAAGCTGCCAAGTTTGGGAGTACGTACATAGTGACAGATAAACATATGGGCAAAAATGATATATGTAATAATGAATCCATAGAAAATTGGTCTGTATCTCCATAGAACTCATGAATTTTTTCTAATAGGATTTTTTTTTTTTACTTCCCACAGTTGAAAGAACATACTGTATAAACGGTTTAGGATGTCTTATCTCTGTCTCTCTTCATAGGGTGGTGATGGAAGAGGGGAAGAGTGAAGCCAGTCCCCCTCATGCACACATGCCCTAAACTCCACACCCGTCAGTGTTATCACCGCACATTTCCCCAGTTCAGCGCCTGGTGTGGACTCCTCCAGAAAGAAAACAGTGACTTTCAGTAGTAGAAAGCAGCACTTTACCTTATCTATTTTCCTTCCTTGGCATGCTACATTACAATCTTATGTTAAAGATATTCAGAGAGGCAAGAACTAATTCTTAGGTACAAATAATAATGTCCAGTCTACATCAAAAGTAAGAGCTTCATGGATGACAAAAATTGATCACTGGAATAAAAGCAAATGTATACATAAGGTTCACTATTACTGTGCAAGCGTGCTAAGTCACCTCAGTCATCTCCGACTCTGTGTGACCCTGTGGACTGTAGCCCACCAGGCTCTTCTGTCCATGGGATTCTCCAGGCAAGAATACTAGAGTGGACTGGCGTGCTCTCCTCCAGAGGATCTTCCCACCCCAGGGATCGAACTCATGTCTCTTATGTCTCCTACATTGGTAGGCAGGTTCTATACCACTAGCGCCACCTGGGGAGCCCCTTACTATCTTACAGAACAACTAAGCCTGTGCATCACAATGAGTGAGCCTGTGCTCCAGAGCCTGTGAGCTACAGCTACTGAGCCGGTGTACCATAACTACTGAAGCCCACATGCTCTAGGGCTTGCGAGCCAGAACTATTGAGCCTGAGTGCTGCAACTACTGAAGCCCATGCCTAGAGCCTGGTCCGCAATAGGAAAAGCCACTGCAATGATAAGCAGTAGCCCCTGCTCCCCACAACTAGACAGAAAGCCCAAGCAAAAGCAATGAAGATTCAGTGCAGCCAAAATAAATAAAAATTTTAAAAAGAAAAGAAATATAGAGATTCTAGACAACTTGGGAATAGTGGTATCAATACCTTCAAATCAACTACAATGTCTAATAAAGGCATAGAGGCTCAGAGGGGGTTTGTGAACAATCACCTCGCCTCTGTGCCATACTGAGAGTGCAGATGACACTGATGCTTTTTAAGTTCCACCTAATCCTTACTGCTGAGTAGGGAAAGACAAAACTGTCCCGTCTGCATTTGGCGATTTTAACACTTGGCCATGCCGTTTCTATGTTTATCTTTGTTTTCTGCCTCTTGGTTCCAAAGTTTTTTCTCTCTCCTGCATTAAAGGCGATCTCAGACTGAAAGCTGGCTGGCCCATTGCTCTAAGCATACCAATCAGATCATGAGTAATGACCGGGCACTTTCATTTAGGGATGTTCCTAACGACAGGATTGAGTCCAGCTGCCACGTGTTGCCTAAACTGAACATTCAAACAAGGTGGAAAACACTAGGTCTGTGTCCTTGGATACTGGAAGCTTCAAAGACTGTTTATTGTTCAGCATCTTAAATCAAAATAGAAGGAGATTTCACAGTTTCCAGGGTACATCTCCTTAGGCAAGAAGCAAATCTGTTCTTTAATAAGAATCATTGAGTGAAAAGACTTGTTGCCCATCTTCTCCATTTTTTCATTTTTCAAATAGCAATAATAGTTCTTTTTTATATTTTAATCAAGAGGCAAGTGATCCTTTTCAAACTCTTAGAAGCAAACTCATGATAGAAAATCCAGCCATACCAGCCAGATGTTCTCTCTACAAGTTTGGGTTTTAGATAATGATGCATTCATGATGGATTTAATTAAAATGGGGGATGTTATTTTTAGGGCTGTGTTGAAAATAGGTACATTCAATGGAAGATTAAAGACTGCAAAGCTTTAAATAGTCAAGTGTTAAAGCAAAACGTACAGTATAAATTTGTAGCCCTTGTGTGGTTAACCGTGGAGGAATGAGAAAGCAAGGAGCTAGGGAGGGTTCCATTAGAGGGGTCCAATGTAATACACATTTTAATTAATTCTTTTATTTATTCAGTTCAGTCACTCAGTCGTGTCTGACTCTTTGTGACCCCATGAACCACAGCACACCAGGTCTCCCTGTCCATCATCAACTCCCAGAGTTCACCCAAATCCATGTCCATTGAGTTGGTGATGCCATCCAACCATCTCATCCTCTGTCATCCCCTTCTCCTCCTGCCCTAAATCTTTCCCAGCATCAGGGTCTTTTCAAATGAGTCAGCTCTTTGCATCAGGTGGCCAAAATATTGGAGTTTCAGCTTCAACATCAGTCCTTCCAGTGAACACCCAGGACTGATCTCCTTTAGGATGGACTGATTGGATCTCCTTGCAGTCCAAGGGACTCTCAAGAGTCTTCTCCAACACCACAGTTCAAAAGCATCAATTCTTGGGCGCTCAGCCTTCTTCACAGTCCAACTCTCACATCCATACATGACCACTGGAAAAACCATAGCCTTGACTAGACGGACCTTTATTGACAAAGTAATGCCTCTGCTTTTTAATATGCTATCTAGGTTGGTCATAACTTTCCTTCCAAGGAGTAAGAGTCTTTTAATTTCATGGCTGCGGTCACCATCTGCAGTGATTTTGGAGCCCAAAAAATAAAGTCTGACACTGTTTCCACTGTTTCCCCATCTATTTCCCATGAAGTGATGGGACTAGATGCCATGATCTTCGTTTTCTGAATGTTGAGCTTTAAGCCAACTTTTTGACTCTCCTCTTCCACCTTCATCAAGAGGCTTTAGTTCTTCACTTTCTGCCATAAGGGTGGTGTCATCTTCATATCTGAGGTTATTGATATTTTTCCTGACAATCTTGATTCCAGCTTGTGCTTCCTCCAGCCCAGAATTTTTCATGATGTACTCTGCATATAAGTTAAATAAGCAGGGTGACAATATACAGCCTTGGCGGACTCCTTTTCCTATTTGGAAACAGTCTGTTGTTCTACGTCCAGTTCTAACTGTTGCTTCCTGACCTGCATACAGGTGTCTCAAGAGGCAGGTCAGGTGGTCTGGTATTCCCATCTCTTCCACAGTTTATTGTGATCCACACAGTCAAAGGCATTGGCATAGTCAATAAACCAGAAATAGATGTTTTTCTGGATTGAATATCTACTCTGTATCAGATGCTATTCTAGACACTCAATATTTTCCAGTGACCAAAGCAGACAAAGATTCCTTCCCAAAAGAATCTACTTTGTTGTCACAGGAGACAGACACTAAATGATCAATTGTAATAAGTAAATTCTACTGTTTGTTAGGAGAAGGCAATGGCAATCCACTCATGTATTCTTGCTGGAAAGCCTCATGGACAGAGGAGCCTGGAGGGCTATAGCCCATGTGGTTGCAAAGAGTTGGACATGACTTAGCAACTGAACAGCAACAAGCACTATTTGTTAGGTGACAAGTGCTATGACAGAAGAAAAGGGAAAAGAGAGGTGGAAGTACCGGAAGACCTATTTTAAATAAGATGTTCTGGTCAAACCTCATTACGGAAGTGACAGTTTAGGTAAGATTTTTTTTTTAAAGCAGAAGGAATTTGCCATGGGGATTTCTGGGTGAAGGGCCTTCTAGTCAATGGGTACAGCCAAAGTAAGGCTCCAAGGCAGGACTGGGTCTGATAGATGAGAAGCAACAGTGAGCCAGGGTGGCTGGGGCAGAGAAGTTAGAATGGAAGTAGCTGGAGAGGAGGTAATGGAAAGGACTGGAGAGGAGCTGTCGAAAGGACTTTGACTTTCCCCCTGAAAGGGACCCTACGACAGGATGTACTGACATTTGTCAACATGTCTCTACTCAATAGCTTTGGCTGCTCTAGAGGGATAAGAGGAGAAGTAGAGAGACCATTAGCAGACTGTTCTGAGTAGAAGATGGTGGATCAAAACAGGTGGGAGCAAGAGGTAAATAAGGATCGACGAGATGTTGGACATGCTCTGAACGCAGAGCCAGACTTTGTTGCTGGACTGAATTAGGGATGGGAGAAAAAAAGAAATCAAGGTGCCTCTGAAGTTTCAGACTTCAGCAATTTGAAAAACAGAATTCCCTTCAATTAAGATGGGGAAGGCTGTGGGTAAAAAGGATGTCATTTTAGATATCTTAAATTTGAGATTATCAGTTAGAAATTCAAGTGGATATACTAAATAGACAGTGGGATACTAGCATCTAAGGAGAGAAGTGTGGACTAGAGATAGGATATTTTAATAAAAACAGCTTATAGTTTTGACTACTGTATGAAATATTTACAGTGTAAAATACATGTCCATCCATAATGAGCCACAAGACTTTTGGGATAACTTCTACTGGCTATAAAGAATCAACACTGAGACTTCATGATAACATATGAGGAACCTTATATCCAAGTAATGTGTCAATCAAATAGAAAGGTATACTGTACAAAAATACCCAGGAACCAAGAGTCTTTACATCAGTTTTTTTTTTCCCATTTTTGAGAAATAACTGATATACACCACTGTATAAGTATAAGGCATGACAGTTTGCTTTACATATGTTATGAAATGATTACCACAAAAGCTTCAACTAACATCCATTTTCTCAAATAGATACAATAAAAAGAAAAGAAAGAAGAAAAAAGGAAAACATTTTTCTTCCTTGTGATTATAACTCCTAGTTTAACAGCTTTCCTATATATCATCCAGCAGCATTAACTATAATCACTATACTGTTCATCACACTGCTAAGAGTTATGTATCTTGTAACTGGAAGCTTGTACCTTTCAACAACCACTTCTGGTTACTACAAGTCTGATCTCTTTTTCTATGAATTGTTTCAGATTCCATGAGTGAATGAGATCATACTGTACTGGTTTTTCATTGTCTGACATTTCAGATAGCAATAATGCCCTCAAATTTTATCCATGTTGTTGCAAACAATAGGGTTTCTAGGATTTCCTTTTTTTTAAATGGCTGAGTAATATTCTATTGTGTACACATATACCACAACTTCTTTATCAATTCATTCATCAATGGAGAGGTTATCTCCAGGTCTTGGCTATTGGAAATAACGCTTCTGAGTGCAGATATCTTTTTAAGTTCATACAAAACACTAATTTTTCAAAATATTCAGTATAACTGGTACAAATATAGTGATTTTGTTCTAAAAAATGTATGTCTCAAGAGAAAAGTTCTTTGCAGAAGCTATTTACACACTTTTCCTCTCTCATTTTCTGCTTCTCACAACTTCTTGAAACTACTGGTTGTCTGAAAACAATCTGTGAGAACCATGTAGTCCATAAATTGTTCAGAAATGATTGTGTTCATAGTTTATACAGTGGCAGTTATTCCTATTTACAATCTTTCAACATATGCTGAAGACCTCAGCACAGAAAAGGAAACCAAGATGACCCCACACCGTAAGGTTACCAGGGTCGAGTCTCTGCTTCCTCTAACAATCCCAGTATGATGTGGTAGATGGCTAGCTCCATGAAACCAAAGGACAGTTTTACAAGGCACGATGTAGTAAAACTGGAACCAAGGAGAAGCTACCATGTGGGAAAGTCATTCTGAGTCTTATTGGAGATAATAGGTACAGACTCTTGAAAGGAAGTGTTGATTCTTTTGCTTTCTTTTATGACATGGAGCATGCATGGTGGCTAAAAACATGGGATAGCTAATGAGGACCTACTGAATAGCACAGGGGCTAAAAAGAAGGTACACTCTGTTTATAGGACATTTATTAAGTTAACCTTAAAAATGCATTCCAATTTACAGTAGGTTCAGACAAATACTGTTTGATTCCACTTATACAAGGTACCTAGAACAGCCAAATTCATAGTCAGAAAGTACACTGGTAGATGCCAGGGGCAGAGGCGGGTAGGGGGTACAGAGGAGGAATGGAGAGTTTGTTTTTAATGGGGACAGAGTTTTAGTTTAGAAAAATTCGGGAGAGGGATGATGGTGAGAGTTGCATAACAATGTGAATGTCCTTAGTGCCACTGAACTGTCCCGTTGAATATGGTTAAAATAGTATGCTTTACATTATAGGATTTTACCACAGCAAAAAAAAATTTTTTTAAACCTAAGGAAAAGTGAATAAATGGTGGATATTAGTTTTTTTAAAAGCCTGGACTCTAGAGCCAGGATCCCTAAGTTGAAACCTCAGCTCAGCCCCAGCTGTGTGACCCTGCTGTTGTTCAGTTGCCAAGTCATGTCTGACTCTTGGAGACCCCATGGACTCTGGCACACCAGGCTCCCCTGTTCCTCACCATTTCCCGGAGTTTGCCCAAGTTCATGTCCATTGAATCGGTGATGCGTCCAACCACCTCATCCTCTGTTGCCCTCTTCTAAGTGGAAGTTGTGGCCGTGAGCATGCTACTTAGCCTCTCTGTGTCCTATCACCACTGCATATAAAATGAGAATAATTCCAGTACCCAGCCCCTAAGGGTTGTCAAGAACATTAATGAATTATGATTTATAAAGCCATTAGAAAAGTGCTAGAAACCCAGTAAAACCTATAAAAATGTTTAGTAAATAAATAAAACCCAATTTTTCTTCTAAGGCATACCTCCTTCTGCTTACTTCAGCCTCTGGGGCATGTTTTTCATATTTTTAGAACTTTTCAGAAACTGATGGCAGCAGTTAAGTATTTTTTTGACTTTTATTCCTATAATTGTAGACTCGCTCTTCACAAAAGCTCATCTCTAAGTTAGTTTCTGAGGTATGCCGGGTCCCCCTGCCTGCCTTCCAGAAATTGCCTGCAGCATGTCTGGTGGGGTTCCAAGTTCGCTTCAGTCAGCCAAGTAAGGTTTAGTGTGATTTTTCATCACCTTGACGTCAGTGAGAAATATCACTAAATTAATGCAAAAAAGATGTTCAATAGGATTTCATGAATAACTCAAAGCCCACTGCAAATACAAGATTGTCTGTGATGTTTTGAATTGATGGAAATCTGTCTAGGGATTTCCAGCAATTCATAAACCAATTTCAGCTGACCGATCTAAAGCTTCGTTTTTTAAAACCTGGCTTGTCAGAAGGAAAGTGCCGTCTCTTCCAGGCAAACACCTCAAATTGATTCAATTATCATTGACATCTAATGAAATCACTGCAGGTATTAGCAACAGTCCCTCATGGAGAAAGTTGACCACAGCAGCTTAGGTCCAAACACTCTTGACTTACCTTAAAACATGACCGAGTTAAGAATTGTCTCCACCTCATTAGGCCTGCCTGCACTGATTTCCAACTCCCACGTTCCTCCAGCCTTCACCGCTGTCTTTGGACATGCTTTTTCCTGCATGTGCAAAAGTCATTCCCCTTGTACTCTAAGCTTGAGAACTTTCTCCCACGTGTTTCTTGGAGGTTTCCAATATCCATCAGCAAGGGATTTAACATGAATCTTCTTTTTATTCTTGATATTTTGAGCTCCAGAGGCTGATGTAACACTTATTTCTTCATATATAAGCAATATGAAAAGCAAAGAATTTGAGTCTCAGAAATAATGATTTTGAGAATATTCTCTATAGGGTAACCTCTTCAGTTTTCAAATTTTACTGTGGTTTTCACTCAGGTTTCCATTCCTTCCTCCTTCCTTGCTTTGTTTTTAGTGTGATTGCTTTTTGAGTCTTGCCCATTCTGATATCAGTGTAGGTAGCTGTAGTCTCTAGAAAGCATGGCTCATTTGAAATTTCCTCAGATAATATCTGCAGCACAAACTTGTCAGGTCAAATTCATTCTCTAGGATAGATTCTTCTAGTTGGGTTAAGCTGTTTGGCTCCTATAGCTTTACCTATAGCTGCTTCTTCTAGCCCTGGTAGAACACTTGATTTGAATAGCCAACCTGGATCATCTCATTAAAACTGACTTTTTTCCAACAGGAAATCAATCCAATGGACATCTTTCAGCCTTCTTGTTATTTGATCTCTCAGTGGCACATGACCCAAGGAAAGCCTTCTTTTTAATTCTAACCCTCCTAAGTTTCTCCCTTTTCCCTGATACTTCTTTCACTTCTCTTGATGGTCCTCACCGGTCTTAAAGGATCACTAGTTCCCAATCAATTCTTTACAGTTATGATGCTTGTCTTTTCTGTTGACTCAACTGATTGATCCTAAATCCATTGCTCGCTGGCTGTATAACTTTGAGAAAGTGATTTAACTTCTCTCTGCCAAGTTTCCTCATCACCAAACCTAATAAAGTTGTTGAGTTAGATACTAAGTTAATATTTAGTATCTTAATTGATAAGTATTAATAAATAGAGCTACTTCATATCTAATATTCTTAATAATAGGTATGCTTATAATTATACACAGTTAATATTCATAAGTACTCAGAACAGTGATTGGTATAAAGTAAGAACTACTTAACTATTTCTTTCAGTAAATCCCATGGCTTCAAATCACCACCTGTGATGCCTGGCAGTAATGTCTCCAGTCTATATTTCTAACCAGAATCTCTCTCTCTAGAACCCAGATATTTTTACCTGGAGGCCTTATGGGTACCAGGGAATCTATTAACTCTCATAATACTATTTGCTCACCTGCTCTGTCTCAAGAATTGACACTATCTGGCTCATGCCAAGATATGGACCTTGACTCTTTCCTTCCACCTCAACCTACACATCTCACCATCCATGCTATTAATCCTTTTCTGGACCTAACTGGAACCCATTCTGCTATCTCCAGTCTTGCTCAATTTCATCTATCCTCCTTATTGCAGAAGAGAAAACTTAAGAATTTTCTTTCCAAGAGATAATCAGATAGTGCCCCCAATGAAAATCCTTCTATGATGCCCTCATTAGGCCTGTCTACACTGATTTCAGAACTCAGACTAAGTACATACTACCCCACTTTCTGAAGTTCCAATACTTTGGCCACCTTATGTGAAGAGCTGACTCATTAGAAAAGACCCTGATGCTGGGAAAGAGTGAGCACAGGAGGAGAATGGGATGGCAGAGGATGAGATGGTTGGATGGCATCACCAACTCAATGGGCATGAGTTTGAGCAAGCTCCAGAAGATGGTGAAGGACAGAGAAGCATGGGGTGTGGCAGTCCATGGGGTTGCAAAGAGTTGGACATGACTGAGCAACTGAACAACAACAAGCCCCATTTCCTAATCATCATCACCCTTTTAGCTAGTACTTTATCTTTTTAGAGTTGGTTGCAGGGAAAGCTCTGAATTAGAACACATGAAATTCAGTATCATTACTGATTGACTGAACTAAGTGATTGTACCTTTCTAAACCTCAGAGTTCCTTCTGTCAAAGAAGGAATATTCATTCAACAAATATGTGTTAAGATCTTATATGCCGGTCCTATTCTAGACTTCAGAAACACAGCAGTGAATAGATGTTACCTCTGCTTTCACTAGGTTTACACTGTAAGGAGGGATACAGACTTTGATCTTATAAACTTCCCACAAATCTCTACCAAAAGAAACATCTAGTTTGTGTTCTGCCACTGCCTCCTCTTATTGTACCTACTCCTGTTACAGTTCATATCACTACATTGCAACTCTCAGTTTCCTGTGCGCTTTACCTTAGGTCTCCCTGTCAAAGAAACCATGAGACAAGAACTTGGGTGCAGGTAGTTTATTTGGGGGATGAGCTCAGAAAGAACAGATAAGGGAAAGAGAGACAATAAAGGAAAGAAACCCAGCAATAGCTGTTTTAATGAACAGATGACTGCTTAGGGCAACTGGGTCTTGATGCCCCTGAAATCTCTCTGAGAAATTATATGGAAAATATCTCAGGACCATCACACTAGATGGTGTGGGAGCTGAAGCACCTCATCCCTATGGATGAAACGTGGCCCCCTGGGGACATTAAATCCACTGTACTTTCACATTGCACTTGCACATGGGTTAATTCAGGTGGGCCAAACAAGACTGGTAGGACCTCAACAGCATCTCCTACACTCTCCAGTTTGCTTACTGGCCTGACCACTGCAAGAAATGTACAATACCCATCCTCCAAGACCGCCTACTCAGTGGGTGGAATCAATGGACAAACCTCTACTACATCAACATGATAAAATAAATACTCTCAAAGAGTCTTGTTTCTCTGTAACATTGAAGGCTAAAAGGGCACAGAAGAGGAGGCACCTATGAAATACCATATACAAAATTCACTGATGAGATGCCTGAAAAGGTTTCTTTCTAATCGGTGACCACTGTTATGGACTGAATGTTTGGGTCCCCCACTGCCTCAAATTGACATGTTGAAGTCCCAACTCCCAATGTAATTATATTTGGAGATAGGGCCTTTATGGAGGTTAACTAAAGTTAAATGGGGTCATAAACATGAGGGGCTCTGATCCAAAAGGGTTAATGTCCTTAAGAGAAGAGATACCAGAGAGTGCTTTATGGCTCTCTTGTTCTTTCTCTCTCCACCATATGAAGACAGCTGTCTGTAAGCCAGAAAAAATCCTCACCAGAAAGCCACCTTGCCATATCTTGATCTTGGACGTTCTAGCCTCCAGAACCGTGAGGAATAAATTTCTGTTGTGGAAGCCACCCAGTCTGTGGTATTTTTGTGATGGCAGCCTGAACAGACTAAGACACCACATTGAAAAAGAAAAATAGTACTGGTGAGCTGGGTTCATCAATGATACCAGCAAAGAGTTGCATGGACAGAATCAGTGACTTGAACATATATTTTGTATCTGGTACTTCCCTGGTAGCTCAGACGGTAAAGCATCTGCCTGCAATGCAGGAGACCCAGGTTCGATCCCCAGGTTGGGAAGATCCCCTGGAGAAGGAAATGGCATCCCACTCCAGTACTCTTGCCTGGAAAATTCCATGGATGGAGGAGCCTGGTGGGCTATAGTCCATGGGGTCGCAAACAGCTGGACATGACTGAGTGATTTCACTTTCACTTTGACACATATTCCCGTATGAAGTCCTTGACCCCAAATTCTTTCGTTAAAAAGGCTGTATTTAAGTACAAAAGCCCCTGAACACACAGACTGCCTATAGAAAATGATATGCTTTATATTGATCAGTCTAGAACTATTCAGAAATTTCTTGTTCAGATTTTTAAATCAATCATGAACTTTCAGAGATAAATATTTACTAGCAATGTGGTGATAGGCTTTGAGCAATTTACTTTCTTGGCATAAAATAACTTCCCATTTCATAGGCACATAAAATGGTTAAAAGACTTCTTGGACATCAAATAACTCATATGAAATATGCTGATGAGTTAAGTGTTAATAAATGAGAAACACATGGATAAAATTTTCTTTAAATACATAAAGCTTTAGACATTAAGTGAAAAAAGAGACTGATAAAAACACATCTGGGGTTTTGCCCACTACAAAAATTATTTTCAGTTTTTGATATTAAAACAAATTACAATTCAATGTGTATAACTTGAGTACAAGCTCTTGATTTATAAAATAATGCTTGTCATATAATGATTGGGGAGATAGTATAGATAAACATTTATGAGAACTCAGCCCTGACCTAACTCAGATGGAGAAAATTCTTTGCTTATTTAGAAGCAGAAAGGTCAATTTTCTTGCTGCTATTTTTAGCAAGGGAAGCTTAAAGCAACATATTTCTGTACTTCACTCTGAAGAATAAATACATGGGAAGAACATCATTGTAGAGAATGAAATTGTTGCTACCTTTTGGACATCCAACTAAAACCAGATTATAATTTAGAAGTAGATGAAAGGGGTATTTGCTTCACTTATATTTGTCAAAGTTGATCAAAACTAAGTTTTACTATCCCCCTATGTTAACTGATGCATATGATGTGAAGGAAGGTTTGGGTTAACTTACACTGTTCATGTATAGCCAGTTCAGTTTGCCCCTTAACTGTCACGTACAAGTGGACATAGCAAAAGTAAGATCAAAAGAGAAACTGTGTTCTGGGTCCTAGCTAAGTGACTTTCGTGTAAACCAGTAGCTTTTCCTAGTCAGTATAAAGGGCCTATTTCTATTTCGCCTGGGAAGTCCTCGTGGCTGAGCTATAATTCTGTGGTTGCCATTAAAAAACACGGCCACTGGGCTTCCCTGGTGATCTAGTGGTAAAGAATCCACCTGCTAATGCAGAATACAGACGTTTGATTCCTGATCCTAGAAGATCCCACATGCCACAGAGCAACTGAGCCCATGCACCACAGCTATTGAGCCCTAGAGCCTGTGTCCTGCAACAAGAGAAGCCATTGCAATGAGATGCCCACCCACTGCAACCAGAGAAAACTCTCAGACAGCAACGAAGAGCCAGCACAGACCAAAAAAAAAAAAAAAAAAAAAAATTTAAAACACAGCCACTGACATTTCCATCCCACCAGTATTTCTCCTGCAAAGACATACAATGGATGACTGGCTCAAATCTGGACCCATAAAAGCTTTTGGCTCAGGATGTCCCAGTTGGGAGTTGTGGCTGCTTCAAAGGATAATGCAAAGAAAGGAGGTCAGAGTAAATTATCTATCTTTAGGCTTTATCCCTTGAACTAAGGATCTAGATTTTAGTCCTAGACCCTGGTGACCTGAGTTCTCAGAGATTCTCTAAATCTCCCTAGTCCTATACCTTCCCTATCCATACCACTCTCTGAGCCATGGCTCTCAGAACCATGCCCTTCTCAATGATCCACTGACCAACCTGGAATTGATGTCAACTGGAGAAGAATGAATGGCCAGGGATAAATCTTGATCAGCCTTAAGATTCTTGAGAGCTGAGAATAGGACACTCTATAGCCAATAGCTCTCAGGTCTAGGTTGGAAACAAAAAATAAATGGCTGTGGAAAATATTCAGAGAAATGGAGCCCTTGGGGAACAGAGGGGAGAATGCAATTCAAGGACAACTGAGTAACTGAAAGTAGAATTTAGGGAAAGAAGAAGGTTAAAGCATTAACGAATAAAGACAAGGCATCTGGATGTAAATTGAAAACTTTCAGAAAAGATTTACCATTCAAGGTGCCATAAAAGCATTCAGATTCATGGGAAGAGGTGAAGTATCAGGACATTGGCTTCCTTGAGTATCTGCAAGTGAAGAGCAGTCCCTCTTTCTTTCATCTAGGTCACTCTCTCTTCTTTCATGAAATAAATTAATTTGCAGAGAGCAGCAAAAGTTGAAAGGAAGTATGATATCCATCAGTCACTCTATCTGGTCTCTGGTTTTATTGGCAGGGGCAAGAGGCATTACCAGTGTAATGATAAATCACTTCCATGTATGTGTCAGGGGGCCATGGCTTGGTACAACTTAAGAGAGGTATCATGCTGCCAACAGCTAAGCATTCTGAGGGAGCCAAGATTCACAGTGCTTAAGAATTAGGCTATATATGTCTTTTTTTTTACACTATTGTTCATGGTTTTATTGAAATATAGTTGATATATAGTATTAAATTAGCTTCAGGAATACAGCAAAGTAATTCAAAATTTTATAGATTATACTCCACTTAAAGTCATTACAAAATAATGGCTGTATTTCCCCATGCTATGCAATATGTCCTTGTTGTTCATCTATTTTATGCTTGGTAGCTTGTGTCACTTTTTAAAATATTTATTTTTTTATTGAAATATAGTTGATTTATAATATTGTGTTAGTTTCAGGTGTATAGCACAGTGATTCAATTACACACACACACAAATTCCTTTTCAGATTCTTTTCCCTTATAGGTTATCACAAAATATTGAGTATAGTTCCCTGTGTTATATAGTAGGTCTTTGCTGCTTATCTATTTTATGTAGAATAGTGTGTATATGCTAGGCCCAATCTCCTGAAGAGGCTATATGTTCTATTGTAATATCATGAATCTGTTTCAGGGACTCCAAATTCTGAGATAAGGATGCCCTTTTTTTTTTCCTAATTTCAAAGACATGGCCAAGAAATCACAAGGCTCTGTCTTAAATTCATGCTTAGGAAAGAAATAACACATGAGTCCTACTCTGAAGTTGGATGATAGAGAGCAGGAGAGAGATTCATTGCCTGGGCACCTACATTCTTCAAAATATCCTCAAAATAGCCAAACATATGATTCAAAGAAGGCCTGCAGTCAACTGTGCCCCAGGTTGATGTGTATAGAATCCAAACTCTTTCTGGATGACCTGCTGTATGGAAGAAAACAGCTGAATGTTTCTGAGTGATCCCTGGCAGTGCCATATAGAGTACCAGGGTCACTCTAGGGAAAAGGTGACACAAAAGAGGGTACAAGAAATGTAGGAAAAAGCAGATATGAATGCAAAAGAGGAATAGTCTCCTGAGAAGTTATTTCTTCCAACAAACTGGAAATTAGGTGACAGATAGAGATCTATTCTCTAAAATGTGTATTCAATAGTCCTCAACTTCTAGTATGTACACATGCAGTTGAGAAATCTTTCATGAAACATTCTTTTTAGTCATTTTTTATTTTATGAAATTGATGATAGGTTGTGTAAAGATTTCATGATTGACTAAAGACTATCAACTCATTATGGCTCCAAACTTCTGATAATTTCTCTATCAGGGAAAACAGTAGAATGTATCCTCTCTCCACCATACACACCAATGCTTTCATGTGGAAATTCTGGTGAATTTAAATGGCAAATGCATTTTTATAATATTTATTTTATTTTATTGCTTTTACTTTTGGGGTAACCCTAATCTATTTTATTTTTTACTTTTTGGCTGCACCACGCAGCATGTGGGATCTTAGTTCCTTGACCAGGGATTGAACACACACCCTCTGTATTGGAAGGTAGAGTCTTAACCACTGGACCACCAGGGAAGTCCAACATTTAATACTGAAAAGAGTTTCACAAAAACACAAATTCAGGAGGTGCTAGGGGTGACTGAAGCGGCTTATCAGCAGCAGGGGTAAAGAATCCGCTTGCCAATGCAGGGGACGTAAGAGACGCAGGTTCGATCCCTAGGTCAGGAAAATCCCTTGGAGGAGGCGATGGAAACCCACTCCAGAATTCTTTCCTGGAGAATCCCATGGCCAGAGGAGCCTGGTGGGCTATAGCCCATAGGGCCACAAAGAGTCAAACATGACTGAAGTGACTTCACACATGATTTGGCCTCCCAAAATTGTTAAACTCTTGCCTTTGAGAGTTTTTTAAGGATTTAAGAATGCTTTTGCCCACTTCTGTCAAATTTAAGATTCTTAGGCCTTGGAGGAATGCAAACATTACAGATTCTTTCTTCCAAGTGGCATTAATTAGCTTTGCAAATCCTTTGCTCTAGTCTATAACAATCTACTTTTTAAAACCATGAAGTATAAAGCTGCTCGCTATATGCTTTCAGTTCAGTTCAGTTCAGTTGCTCAGTCGCGTCTGACTCTTAGAGATAAGGTTATTTCATACATCATTTTATTCTATTTGCCCACTAGAAATCAGCAATAGTGTGGTGGCACGAAACTGCACTAGAGGCTTGGCACTGTGGACGTGAAGAGCTGAGCTGGTCTAGACTCACTCCATGCTCAGCACTTCAAACCTGGTGGCATAACTTTCTAATCCATTCTGGGCTTTGTACCTGCCTTCTTGTCAAAGTCCTAAGGTATGCAGTCAACCTCATCTTCACAATGATGATTGAACATTTGGGGGAGAAGCATGTGAAGCACATGCATTGCTCTGGTCTAAAGCTCAAAGAAATGAGTCTTTGCTTTTTGTTTTATTTTTTTCACTTAAATTATTTTCAAATCTCCAAAGTAATACTCTTTTTTTCTTGTCTTTTTTTTTTTTTTTTGAGTCTATCTTCTTCTGTTTTGAAGTCCCAGAGTTTAGCTGTAAATATCACGTTATTCCCATAATCATCTACGTTTCGGTGACTTTTGCACGAAGTACTGCCGTGTGCAACATGACATCAAAACATTGTTCTTATTTAATATTTTCTCTCACCATGCATTTCCACACAGGAGGTTTTGTTTTAGCTTCATGCTAGCTTCATAATGCTTCTACTACAGAAGCTAGAAGTAAATTCCAGCATTAATACAATTAAAATCTGTGTGAAAATGCTAAAGGTTGCAAAATTTATATACATGAACACAATCAATATAAAACTGCTGGATTGAGAACCATCTAACTCACAGATCAGGAGAGGCGTTGAGAACTATCACAGTCTTATATGTGGATTGTTTTTATCTCCAACTCAGAAAAGTAATTTACATATTTATCTTCACTTGAAGTATCTAATCCAGCCTCTCTATGCCCCTCAGACATGTGTGGTGCTGCAGATACACAAAAAAGTTTAGATGTGGGCTTAATAAAAGAAGAACAGGAGATTAGAAGAATAGGGAATACAATGAATACAAAAGAATCATGAAAAAATTATATCCCCAAATGACTGGAAGAAGGTGCATTAAAAAATCCTAAACATATGCAATCCACAGTCTATTCTTGTTAACTCATCAAGAAAATTTTGATGTGGGTAATACTGTAACTTTCAAAATTTTCTCCCTTTAAGAAATGGCCCTGGCAATGAAAAGAAGCACCTTCAGAATGGGAGAAAAAAAGTACAAATAAAAAAACTGACAAAGGAGTAATCTCCAAAATATACAAGCAGCTCATGCAGCTCAATCCCAGAAAAACAAATAACCCAATCAAAAAATATGCAGAAGACCTAAACAGACATTTCTCCAAGGAAGACATACAGATGACCAGCAAAGACATAAAAGGATTCTCAACATTACTCATTATTAAAGAAATGCACATCAAAACTACAATGAGGTATCACCTAACACTAGTCAAAATGGCCATGATCAAAACAATGAATGCTGGAGAGGGTGTGGAGAAAAGGGAACCCTCTTTTACTGTTAGTGGGAATGTAAATTAATACAGCCACTATAGAGAATAGTAAGGAGATTCCTTAAAAACGTAGGGATAAAATGATCTTATAACTCAGCAATCCCCCTACTGGGCACATACCCTGAGAAAACCGTAATTCAAAAAGATACCTGTACTCCAGTGTTCATTGCAGCACTATTTACAATAGCTAGGACATGGAGGCAACCTTGACATTCACCAACAGATGAATGGATAAACAAGTAGTGGTACGTATATACAATGGTATATTACTCAGGCATAAAAATGAATCAGTTTGAATCAGTTCTAGTGAGGTGGACAAACCTAAAGCCTGTTATACAGAGTGAAGAAAGTTAGAAAGAGAAAAACAAATATATTAATGCATATATACGGAATCTAGAAAAACGGTACTATAGACCTATTGGTAGGGTAACATAGACACACAGACATAGAGAACAGATTTTTGGACGCAGCAGGGGAAGGAGAGGGTGGGATGAATTGGGAGGGTAGCACTGAAACACATACATTACCATATGTAAAATAGACAGCTAATGGGAAGCTGCTGTATAATACTGGGCACTCAATGCCATAGTCTGTAACACCCTAAAGGGGTGGGATGTGATGGGGGTGTATGTGAGGGGGGTTTAAGAGAGAGGGGGCATATGTTTACTTATGGCTAATTCATGTTGTTTTATGGTAGAAACCAGCACAGTATTATCCTCCAATTAAAAAAAAAAACAAGGCTCTGGCAAAATACAGCCTGATTATGTTTGGATTGGACAGCAGGCCCATTCTTATTATTAAACTTAGACCATTTTCCTTGTTGGCTAGAATCTCATTCCAAAACTCAAATATATAACTGTTGCTACTTGCAAGCTGCTGTTGCAAATAACTTAGTAAGGGATGGTGAGGGTGGCGTTTTCAATGTCAGAAAGAGATTATGTGGATTCCATTTTAATTTGTCTACATTCTGTCTTTGTGATCACAGGTAATTGTGAATTGGCTCTGGTTCAAAGCCAGATGGACCGAGATCTTAAACTCATGCAATCTTTACAAGATTCACAATAGTATGCCCTGCTTCTTTGGGCCTTTTCTCCTTAGCACAATCAGTGTGCACGAAGCAGAGTTGAAACTTGTCCTGAAAAACTCATAGCCTCAGGGGTTCCATTGAGAAATGCTGTGTGGGCAAACAAAGCTCTCTCTTTGCTGCTTTATAAATGATAGGTTTTCACTTTATAAGATGTTTTCACTGCATTCTTAAAGCATCTGCTGATGCAAAACAGCATGGACCAGCGATCCCAGTTTAGTATTGTATGTGCAAACAAATGTCTATTCAAGGAAACCTCACTCTCTCTCTCCCCCCGAGTTAGCTGCTTTCATTGAGAAGCTGGGAGAACTAGATGCAAAGTAAGAGGGCTACAGAGAGACTTCAGCCTTCAGCAATGGGATTCCTCTCCCTTTAAAGCACATCCTTCTCATCACTGCCCACCGAGGGACAGCATGAAGAACTTAGAATGAGCACTGCACAAAACTCCCAGGAAAGAAAGGAGATGTTGAGAGTTGTCCTAGGAGTTCAAAGATAGGAAATTTCTAGTATTATACTAAAAAATTTATGGTTACCAAAGGGGAAAGGGGGTGGGAAAGGATAATTGAGAATTTGGGATTAACAGATACCCACTACTGTACATAAAATAAAACCCAAGGACCTACTGTATAGCACAGGGAACCCTATACATATCTTACAATAACTTGTCATGGAAACAAATTTGAAAAAGAGCCATGTATGTATGTATGTATATATGTATAACTGAATCTTGATACTGGGGAAGATTGAAGGCAAAAGGATAAGAGGGCAGCAGACGATGAGATGGTTGGATGTCATCACCAACTCAATGGACATGAATTTGGGCAAACTTGGAAGACACTGAAGGACAGGGAAGCTTGGCGTGCTGCATGCAGTCCATGGGGTCACAAAGAGTTGGACACAACTGAGCAACTGAAGAACAACAATGCCACAACTGAATCACTCTGCTGTACACCTGAAACACTGTAAATCAACTATACTTCAATTTAAAAAAGAAGTATCTGTATGGAGAATAAGTCAAGAACCTCCAGACCAACACCGCAGAATTCAGCATATGTTCAGTTATAGAACAGAGCATGCAACTGCTCTAACTAAATCTGTCCTGCAGTTAATCTGTTTGATGATCTTCCCTAATTTTTAGAACCCCTGATATGGTCCAGAGGGCCTGAGTTTCTTTGTTCTACTCTCCAGGGAGGATTACTTGACTAATATGACAGTATGGTTCTCCCAAAGGGAAAAATGGCTATGCCATACACGGAGTCAATAACTTAAACAGAGTCGTGCCTATGTATACATTCTAATCCTTGTCTCTTTCTACAGCATCTTTCCCATGGAGACAGTCCATGTCCTGTATTGCATTTGGCATTTTAAGTAAGGTCTGCAAAGAGCTCTTTGGGAGACCAGTTTACTTTTTGCTTTCTTGTTGCTATGTTATTTCTCCAACACAATGACATTCTTTCAAGTACCATATTCTTCTCTCTCACCCAGAACTCTCCAAAAATTAAGAAGTGGTGTCCTGTGAAATAACGGGCTTTAAAATACTCTTAACACAAACAGTAAGGTGATTTTAACTCTGCGATATTAAATGAAATAAAATGTGTAGCTGGAAGGTTGTCAAAACATGAACAGAGCCTCTGCTTTTCCTTCTCTTTCCAGGCCATTCCATCAAGATGCTGTCAGTCTGAACAAGTGCAGCCAAATCTTGATTATCCATGGAGATCAAGACATGGACAATTAACACTCCAAGATCATAGACTCACAGGAAGTTAGAGCTAGAAGGGAGATCAGAGAGCATTTAATCCAATTCATTTGTTTTACAGGTGAGATAACTGAGGTCAGAGAGATTAAGTGTCTTGAACAAATTCACATATTTAGTGGTGGCTCAGACAGTAAAGCGTCTGTCTGTAATGCAGGAGACCCAGGTTCAATCCCTGGGTCGGGAAGATCCCTTGGAGAAAAAATGGCAACCCACTCCAGTGTTCTTGCCTGGAGAATTCTGTGGATTGAGGAGCCTGGTAGGCTACAGTCCATGGGGTTGCAAAGAGTCAGACACAACTGAGCGACTTCACTTCACTTCACTTCAGAGCCTACAAGAGAACAGAGTTTCTGGCTCACCGTTTATCTCTCTTTCTACTCTCTCCCATGGATTCTTTTTTAAGGTTTTATTTTTATTTATTTGTTTTGTAACCTCCAACCCTGACTTCTTTCTCCCAAATGAAAGTTCTTAGGAGCATAGGTACTAAGTAAACCCTAACTCATTCTTTTGAGTCTGATCTGCCTTACTTTGTCTCTGTTTATCCTCAGTTGGAAGCATCATGGAAGTGATAAAACGACAAACAGGAACAGGAGGAAAAAGCAAGCAATTAGCACTAGTGATTCACAAATGGAGCTTGCAAGGGATGAATAATTACATTCAGCAATGAAAGGCGCAGTCCAGAACCCTGACTGTGGTCATATGTGGGTACAGGAAGCAGGGAAGAGGCAAGATCAGGGCAAAATTCAGAACGGAGGTGATGGACTCCAGTTTCCAGCACTAAGCAGAGCAGAATTAAGCCAAAGGGTTTGTCATTAGGATGGTGTGGCTCATCTCTGAGTTCATCTGAGTGAAAAATTAATTGTGGAAGGGAAGTTTCTAGTAACCAAGGAAAGAGGAGAAGAATTACAACAAACCAGTGCTACATCACCTATGGAGCCACGCAAGCATTGAAAACGGAAGTGGCCATATGGGAACTGAAAAATAGGTTCACATTTCTGCCAAGAGCTGTGTGACCTGCAGAGAGAAATAAACCTTCCTTGGTTTCAGTTTCCCATAAAGAGATGGAACAATTCATTTCCCAAAGTATATTCTAAACAACATGAGTGACACAAGATGTTAATTTACCAAATGAACGCTTGCACACATGTGCGCATATACACACACATAAACACATATACATGATCAAGTAAGTTTGAGAATCTCTGGGTTATAAAAAGCCAAACTGCCTTCATCACTAGGAAAATCCCAGACCCTTCAATATGCTAAGACTCATGTATATATCTTCAGGGTGAGGGGTGCAGGATACAGAGGTGCCCTCAGAAATCCTTATTTACAGGCCATCTAAGGAACTCGTGTTCCACAAAGCATACATTCAGAAAACTGGCCAAGAACACATCTTATGCCCCTTCCAGATGTTAAATTCTTAAGCGTGTTTCCATGGAATATAGGTTGAAGGATCTAAATTTCCAGAAAAAGGATGCACACAATGTCACTCTTTTTGTAAGAGGCACTCAGATGTTACTCGAAACCTCCAGTGATAGATACATACAGCTGGGAAGCCTAAAATATACAATTCTCACACTTTCAAACTGTTGATCAAGCAGAGAATATAATCCTGGAATGCCTACTTGCCATAGGAATCTAAGATGATCTTATATCTAGTTTTTAGAAATTCATAACGCCAACCTGAGATTATTTCTTAAAATATGTTTCTGTTCTTGACATTAAAATCCTTAGAAAAGACTAACATCTCTTAAGAGAACATAGTTATAAGTCTCCAACTCTGATTTTTAAAATATATGTAGCATATAACAAGCTTAAAAGTCTTATGTTTTACTGCAAATTGCCCCTAAAATTATCAGTTAGCCTAGTCCTAACCATGTAAAATATATACAATGAAAAGTCCAGATGTCTTTCATTCTCAACGAAAAAAAATATATTTTCCTGACCTTTCACAATCTAATTTGTTACATATCATTAAAGATCTCTTTATACCAGAAAGTTTTGGCATCTCTGCTTATTATGAAATGGCCCAGGAATACAAAGGAACCATTTCTCACTCAACAGTCTACTTTTCAGAAAACAGACATAAAAGTGACATGTGTATATATGTATAAGGAGAGGAGAATACTATAAGAGTCAAGAGCATCAGTTTAGATTTAAACAAAAACACCCAACTTTGTATAAGGAGAGGAGAATACTATAAGAGTCAAGAGCATCAGTTTAGATTTAAACAAAAACACCCAACTTTGTTATAATCAAGTCCAAAGTGATCATCTCTGTGGGTCCTTTACCTCTGTACTCTCCCGTCTCTGACTCACCCTTTCCAGAGAGTCATCATCTAGCTTTGATTACATAAATCTATTATTTGAACACGTTTTAAGGATTCCTTTATTAATTACTCAGCCATTAAAAAGAATACATTTGAATCAGTTCTAATGAGGTGGATGAAACTGGAGCCTATTACACAGAGTGAAGTAAGCCAGAAAGAAAAACACCAATACCGTATATTAACGCATATATATGGAATTTAGAAAGATGGTAACAATAACCCTGTATACGAGACAGCAAAAGAGACACTGATGTATAGAACAGTCTTTTGGACTCTGTGGGAGAGGGAGAGGGTGGGATGATTTGGGAGAATGGCATTGAAATATGTATAATATCATGCATGAAGTGAGTCGCCAGT
Organism: Bos javanicus; assembly: GCF_032452875.1. Taxonomy (NCBI): domain Eukaryota; kingdom Metazoa; phylum Chordata; class Mammalia; order Artiodactyla; family Bovidae; genus Bos; species Bos javanicus. The sequence continues at coordinate 26,748,382 of NC_083875.1, forward strand.
CCAGGTTCGATGCATGATACTGGATGCTTGGGGCTGGTGCACTGGGATGACCCAGAGGGATGGTATGGGGAGGGAGGAGGGAGGAGGGTTCAGGATGGGGAACACAGGTATATCTGTGGCGGATTCATTTCAATATATGGCAAAACCAATACAATATTGTAAAGTTAAATAAAATAAAATTAAAAAAAAAGATTAAATGTAGATTCCTCTACCTGTCATTCATCCCTTGGTAATATATATAAGCTTTTTAGGCTCTTAAAACCTTCTTATGCATGTGATGCATTCTAGCCGAATAGGTCTATTTGGAGTTGCCTGAATACACCCTATATTTTGTTTGTTTATTTGTTTTTGTTTGTTTTTACCTTCCTTCCTTTGTTCAAGCAAGCCCTCTGACTGAATGGTCCATTCTATTTTTCCTCATTTCTCACCTTCATATCCTGCTGGTCAAAATCATATTCATCATCTAAGGCATTGCCCACTTCTAACTCTTGCATTAACCATTCTGTTTCTTTCATGTAGACATGACAGCCAACTGAACCAATACCCCCTTCCCATCTTGAACACTTTTTGAAGTACTTATGATGTGCCATGATTGCATATGATACGTTGGAAAAAGACCATGATATACCATGCCTTTATCTCAGGCACTTGATAAGTAATACTTTCAGAAATAAATAAATTTCAAAGCTCTGTATCAGATAAAGTATAAACACTTAAAAAATGTAAATGTATGAAAAGATCAATTTAAGTTAGAAGGTAGGAAATTACATTCATCACGATTTAGACTGGCATCATTCTGAGGAGTTTCTCTAGTATATATATTTTTTAAATGATATGTTTAAGTAATATTTTTCCCAAAAGGCACTCAATGAGTAATCCAAGAGAAATATAAAAATACACTACCACATATTTTGAGGTTAAATGAAAATCTCTGTTCCTGTGCTACATACAGTAAATTTTATTTCTGTTCTTCTGCTCTCTCATCACCACTATCTAACTTGAACATAGAATCAACCTTCTTATCAGAAGAAACATCAATGTGAGACAAGACGCCTCATTCCTGACCTACTCAGGATGTACAGCTCTTCAGAGCAGCATAAGAACTGAGGGCTACAGTTCTTTCATTTACTAACCAGGTGGATGCTCAACTATGCCTTCTCACTTGAACGCAGCACATGCATTCTCTCCTACCTACAATAACTGTCTAACTTGCCTTATCGCTACCGTCTCTTAGATCTCCATCCTCTGCCCTTATATCCAAGTTCAGAGAGATCCTTCTTCCCAGGACTTACACTGAACCAGACTAGAAGCCCTGAGGAGTAGCTAAACCAGCAGATACTTTGACAAAAGACTGTGCGACCTAGACAAGGAAAGTGGTTTTCAAGTTTTCTAAGAAACACAGTCCACATTTAATGCATTTATCATTTAATTGACTTCAGTTAGGATTCATTTTTAAATAAAAGGACTATACAGGAATTCTAACAAGATGGCAGAAACCATGGTAGTCTTAACAAGACAATGTGTCAAGATGGATGGATGGATGGAAGGGAGGAAGAGAGGGAGAAAGGGAAGAAAGAAAGAGGAAAGAAAAGAAATCACATGGACATCATATACAACAAACTAGGTGAAAAGGTACCCACATGAGTTCCCAACTACAAACAGACAAGCCACCCATAGTTAAAAAAAAAAAAAAATTGGCACGGTATTAGTGTGAAGGATAACAGAGAGAAAAAACGGGATATATATGAAACATCAGAGAAAAGAAGAAGCCTCAAATATCCAACAGGTGTTTACTATAAAAGACGGCAGGCCCATTTTAGAACAGAAGCTGAAACTGAGAAGAGTTTGGTCAATCAAATAATAGGTGAGTACAAGTAGTCCATGGGGCTTCTCTGGTAACTCAGACAGCAAAGAATCTGCCTGCCGTGCAGGAGACCCGGGTTTGATCCCTGAGTCGAGAAGATTCCCTATAGAATGGAATGGCAATCCACTCCAGTATTCTTGCCTGGAGAATCCCATGGACAGAGGAGCCTGGTGGGTTACAGTCCATGGGGTCGCAAAGAGCCGAATATGACTGAGTGACCAACAAGGAGGGATCACAAGGGGTCCATGGCAGGGTGGGGCAGGCTGGCCCCTCCAACGTGCAAAACTTCAGAGCCAGGACTCTATTCTATGGAAGAGCCCCATGTGGAAAAGAAATGGCTGGGAACAGAATCAAAACTGAGCAAGAAAAGGAAAACAAAGATGATGCAAACAAAGAGTAAAGAAAAAGCGAAGGAGAGGAATAGAGTCAGGAAACTTGAGGAAGCAAGTTCTCATCTTTCGTCGTTTCAGACTGGGCATCTTTCAATATGTATACTGGCCTTCTTAACTGAAAATCTATCCCTTATGTATTTTTCTTCTTTTCCTCCTATTTCAGAGGAAGAAATTTCCTTTAATTACCTCATGCTTCCTTTGCATCTCATTTATCATCCCTTGTTAGCAACTTCAATTTTCCTGTCTTCACAGACTTTTCTCAACGTTCAGACATAATCAAATTATAGTGATCTTGGAATAAAAGACTTAATACAACTCTACCATTCACAGAAAACTCCTCCTTTGCTCTCGCCAACCCTAAACTTGCCAAAGAGTGCTCCACATCCACTATTCTCACCTACTTTAATCAAGGATGCTCAGCCCTAATTTTATTAAACTGTTTCATGTCTTTTTAAATCTCACTGCTGTGTCCTTTTAGTAACAATCTTCTCTTAACACCCAAAGCACCATCTCATTTCACTCATTAATTCTAAGACTACTTTCTTTCTTTCTCAAGTTTGTTTGTTTTTTTCCTTCCCCAAAAGTGTGGATTTTCAGCATTTCCTGTTTTGGGACCTTTGTTCTTTTCCTTCACTTTTTCCTTTGGAGATTTCATCCATGCCAAACATTTCAGCTGTTATCTCTATATGTAAATAACTCCCAAATCAATTTCACTAGCCCTGATGTCTCATTAAAAATCCAGTATTTTCATTTGTATGTTTGCCATATTTTTAATAGCATATAAAATGACAGAGGATGAGATGGCTGGATGGCATCACTGACTCAATGGACATGAATCTGAGTGAACTCCGGGAGTTGGTGATGGACAGGGAGGCCTGGCATGCTGCGATTCATGGGGTCGCAGAGAGCTGGACATGACTGAGCGACTGAACTGAACTGAAAATACTATACAAGATGGAGCTCTGTGAAGTTAGAAAAACTACCCTGATGGTCCTGATATTTCAGAGATACAAATATTGCATAAAAATGAGTAACATAAAAACACTGAGATCAACTCCCATGCAAGATTACTGAAAACAAAAAAAGGATGAAAGAACTGAGTAACACTCCTGTAGACAAAGAAAACATGCCTGAAAGACATTCACAACAGAACATTTTAAAACTGTAACATTCTATTTAACTAACTAGGTAACTAGGCTAAAGCACATTAAGAAAAGGTTACAAAACAAAAATGACAACATAAATCAGAATTTGAAAAGCTAAGAAATGAAATTATTACCTCAAAAAATAATTAGAAATAAAAGAAAATATTACAAAAGGAAACTAAATTAGGAGGAACACAAACATTTGATCATAAAAGATACTGGTTTGATACAATTAGAAGATGAAAAACAAGAAACATTAAAAATGAAGAAGGAAGAAATTAAAAGGTTTCAAAAGCAAGTGGTAAATATTAAAGGTAGACAAAGAAAATTTAAAGTGTGGATAAAATGAGTCCATAAATAAAACTACAAGAGAATGGAAAAAAATACTAAAACTTTACTTTTTAAATAAGTTCCTGAAATTAAAGGAAAATATGGAAGCTTCTCTGGAGAAGGCAATGGCACCCCACTCCAGTACTCTTGCCTGGAAAATCCCATGGACGGAGGAGCCTGGTAGGCTGCAGTCCATGGGGCTGCAGTCCATTGGGTTGCAACATGTCAGACACAACTGAGTAACTTCACTTTCACTTTCACTTTTCACTTTCATGCATTGGAGAAGGAAATGGCAACCCACTCCAGTGTTCTTGCCTGGAGAATCCCAGGGACAGGGGAGCCTGGTGGGCTGCCGTCTATGGGGTCGCACAGAGTCGGACACGACTAAAGCGACTTAGCAGCAGCAGCAGCAGCATGGAAGCTTCTTATTGAAACAATCAATCCCATATTGGAGAATATCAATCTCCAGAATGGCCAAAACAAAGACATATTCTAATAAAATTACAGGACTTAAAAAAAAATCCATCAAAGAAGGTTCCCCTCTTGAGTCTCAGCCAGGGGCTAGACTGTGCATGAGAGGGAAACTATCTGAAGGTTGCCCAGGAAAGTACACCTTTTATCTCTGACTTAAATGGAAAAGAAAACTAGATTTTAATCAGATTTTTTTCAAGGGCAACACTATATGCCACAAGAAAATGGAGAAACATAGCTGAATATTCAAGTACAGAAATTGTGAGCCAAAGATTTTACATCCAGCAAAACTGACTTTCCAATATAAAGGGTACACTCAAAAAAAAAAAAACAAAACCAAAAAACCTGTCAGCATGCAAGAACTCATGGAATGAACTTCTACTTCCAGGTATGACGGAAAAAAACAAATTAGTCCTCCCACTATAAATGATAAAACTGAAACAAAATATATAAGGAAATTATTTTCAGATATTAATCTACAGACAGAATAAAATTGTGATCCTTGAAAGAAGAGAAGCTCACAAAGTGAGCCCCAGAATTGACCTAATTCTGTATAGGGACATTTGGCAATTCCCTAGTACAGTTCAGTGATCCATAGTCTCAGCTGAGCACTGTGGCCCTTCACAGATTAGAAGGCATGGATCACAGCTCAAAGTAGGTGAACTGCTGGAATCTGCAGAGCAGAACGTCAGAGAAGGGAGAGGCACAAAGAAAGTGCCCAGAATTCTGTGAAGGTTAGGAGAGGGGGCAGGGAAGGTTCCCCTCTTGAGTTCTGAGGCAAAGGCTAGACTGTGCATGAGAGGGAAACTATATGAAGGTTGCCCAGGAAAGTACACCTGAACAGACCCTTTGCCAAATCCTAAAATAATGCTTCATACATTCTTTGATTCCAAAATGAATAAATGAGAAATCAATAACGTATCTAGAAAATGTTCAAATGACTGGAAGTTAAATAACAAACTTCTTCCAAAGATCAAAGAAGAACTCATAAGGAACATTTGAAAATATATCAAATTTAATGGAAATGGAAAGTAACAAGATTTATGAGATATAACTATACAGTTCAGTTCAGTTCAGTCACTGAGTCGTGTCTGACTCTTTGCAACCCCATGAATTGCAGCACGCCAGGCCTCCCTGTCCATTACCAACTCCTGGAGTTTACCCAAACTCATGTCCATCAAGTCAGTAATGCCATCCAGCCATCTCATACTCTGTCATCCCCGTCTCCTCTTGCCCCCAATCCCTCCCAGCATCAGGGTCTTTTCCAATGAGTTAAGTCTTTGCATGAGGTGGCCAAAGTATTGGAGTTTCAGCTTCAGCATCAGTCCTTCCAAAGAACACCCAGGACTGATCTCCTTAAGGATGGACTGGTTGGATCTCCTTGCAATCCAAGGGACTCTAAAGAGTCTTCTCTAATACCACAGTTCAAAAGCATCAATTCTTCAGCACTCATCTTTCTTCACAGTCCAACTCTAACATCCATACATGACCACTGGAAAAAACCATATCCTTGACTAGATGGACCTTTGTTGGCAAAGTAATGTCTCTACTTTTTAATATGCTGTCTGGCTTGGTCACAACTTTCCTTCCAAGGAGTAAGCGTCTTTTAATTTCATGGCTGCAATCACCATCTGGAGGCCCTCAAAAATAAATTCTGACACTGTTTCCACTGTTTCCCCACCTATTTTCCATGAAGTGAAGGGACCAGATGCCATGATCTTAGTTTTCTGAATGTTGAGCTTTAAGCCAACTTTTTCACTCTCCTCTTTCACTTTCTACAACAGGCCATTTAGTTCCTCTTTACTTTCTGCCATAAGGGTGGTTTCATCTGCATATCTCAGGTTATTGATATTTCTCCCGGCAATCTTGATTCCAGCTTGTGCTTCTTCCAGTCCAGTGTTTCTCATGATGTACTCTGTGTATAAGTTAAATAAACAGGGTAACAATATACAGCCTTGACGTACTCCTTTTCCTATTTGGAACCAGTCTGTTGTTCCATGTCCAGTTCTAACTGTTGCTTCCTGACCTGCATACAAATTTCTCAAGAGGCAGATCAGGTGGTCTGGTATTCCCATCTCTTTCAGAATTTTTCACAGTTTGTGGTGATCCACACAGTCAAAGGCTTTGGCATAGTCAATAAAGCAGAAATAGATGTTTTTCTGGAACTCTCTTCCTTTTTCCATCATCTAGCAGATGTTGGCAATTTGATCTCTTGTTCCTCTGCCTTTTCTAAAACCAGCTTGAACATCTGGAAGTTCACGGTTCACATATTGCTGAAGCCTGGCTTGGAGAATGTTGAGCATTACTTTACTAGCGTGTGAGATGAGTGCAATTGTGGAGTAGTTTGAGCATTCTTTGGCATTGCCTTTCTTTGAGATTGGAATGAAAACTGACCTTTTCCAGTCCTGTGGCCACTGCTGAGTTTTCCAAATTTGCTGGCATATTGAGTGCACCACTTTCACAGCATCATCTTTCAGGATTTGGAATAGCTCAACTGGAATTCCATCACCTCCACTAGCTTTGTTCATAGTGATGCTTTCTAAGGCCCACTTGACTTCACATTCCAGGATGTCTGGCTCTAGGTGAGTGATCACACCATCGTGATTATCTGGGTCATGAAGATCTTTTTTGTACAGTTCTTCTGTGTATTCTTGCCACCTCTTCTGAATATCTTCTGCTTCTGTTAGGTCCATACCATTTCTGTCCTTTATTGAGCCCATCTTTGCATGAAATGTTCCCTTGGTATCTCTAATTTTCTTGAAGAGGTCTCTAGTCTTTCCCATTCTGTTGTTTTCCTCTATTTCTTTGCATTGATATCTGAGGAAGGCTTTCTTATCTCTTCTTGCTATTCTTTGGAACTCTGCATTCAGATGCTTATATCTTTCCTTTTCTCCTTTGCTTTTCGCTTCTCTTCTTTTCACAGTTATTTGTAAGTCCTCCCCAGACAGCCATTTTGCCTTTTTGCATTTCTTTTCCATGGGGATGGTCTTGATCCCTGTCTCCTGTACAATGTCCATGAACCTCCATCCATAGTTCATCAGGCACTCTATCTATCAGATCTAGTCCCTTAAATCTATTTCTCACTTCCACTGTATAATCATAAGGGATTTGATTTAGGTCATACCTGAATGGTCTAGTAGTTTTCCCTACTTTCTTCAATTTAAGTCTGAATTTGGCAATAAGGAGTTCATGATCTGAGCCACAGTCAGCCCCCGGTCTTGTTTTTGCTGACTGTATAGAGCTTCTCCATCTTTGGCTGCAAAGAATATAATCAATCTGATTTTGGTGTTGACCATCTGATGATGTCCATGTATAGAGTCTTCTCTTGTTTTGTTGTTAGAGGGTATTGGCTATGACCAGTGCATTCTCTTGGCAAAACTCTATTAGCCTTTGCCCTGCTTCATTCTGTACTCCAAGGCCAAATTTGCCTGTTACTGCAGGTGTTTCATAGAAGGCGATGGCACCCCACTCCAGAACTCTTGCCTGGAAAATCCCATGGACTGAGGATCCTGGTGGGCCACAGTCCATGGAGTTGCTAAGAGTCAGACAAGACTCAGCGACTTCACTTTCACTTTTCACTTTCATGCACTGGAGAAGGAAATGGCACTCCAGTGTTCTTGCCTGGAGAATCCCAGGGACAGGGGAGCCTTTTGGGTTGCCATCTATGGGGTCGCACAGAGTCAGACACGACTGAGGCGACTTAGCAGCAGTAGCAGCCAGGTGTTTCCTGACTTCCTACTTTTGCATTCCAGTCCCCTATATTGAAAAGGACATCTTTTTGGGGTGTTAGTTCTAAAAGGTCTTGATAGAACGGTTCTTCATAGAACCACTCAACTTCAGGTTCTTCAGTGTTACTGGTTGTGGCATAGGCTTGGATTACTGTGATATTGAATGGATTGCCTTGCAAACAAACAGAGATCATTCTGTCATTTTTGAGATTGCATCCAAGTACTGAATTTCAGACTCTTTTGTTGATCATGATGGCTACTCCATTTCTTCTGAGGGATTCCTGTCCACAGTAGTAGATATAATGGTCATCTGAGTTAAATTCACCCATTCCAGTCCATTTTAGTTTGCTGATTCCTAGAATGTTGACGTTCACTCTTGCCATCTCCTGCTTCATATACTTATTTTAGAAAAGGAAATTTAAGTGATCTTCATGCTTATTTTTAAGATTCTACCTTAAAAAACTGGCAAGGAAACACAGTATGAAAAAGGTAAGAAGAAAAATAATGAGCTGAATTGAATGAATGAAATAGGAAACAACAGAAAATGTTACCAAAATCAGCAGTGGAATATTTGAAAGTATTAACAAAATTAACGAACCATGGAAAGATTAATCAAAACAGGGAGAAAACACAAAATACTTAGAAAATATCAAGAGCCATATCTACTAAAGAAATTGAATTCATCATTAAATAACTTGACCCCAAAACTCCAAGTCCAGAATATTTCACTGTGAATCATATCAAATACTTAAGTTTCAAATAAACTCTTTCAGAAAATAGAGAAGAAGGAGATGCATCTCAACTAATTTTATGAGTGCAGGAAAACCCTCATACCAAAACCTGAAAAGGATATTTAAAAAATGAAATTCACAGCCAATATCTCTCATGAACATCAATGCAAAAACTCTCCAAAAACTTAGCAAATAGTATTCATACTTTGTCAACAAAGATCCATCTAGTCAAGGCTATCATTTTTCCAGTAGTCATGTATGGATGTGAGAGTTGAATTACAAAGAAAGCTGAGCACCAAAGAATTGATGCTTTTGAACTGTGGTATTAGAGAAGACTCTTGAGAATCCCTCGGACTGCAAGGAGATCCAACCAGTCCATCCTAAAGGAAATGACTCCTTAATATTCATTGGAAGGAATGATGCTGAAGCTGAAACTCCAATACTTTGGCCACCTCATGTGAAGAGCTGATTCATTGGAAAAGACCCTGATGCTGGGAAAGATTGAATGCAGGAGGAGAAGGGGATAACAGAGGATGAGATGGTTGGATGGAATCACCGACTCAATGGACATGGGTTTGGGTAAACTCTGGGAGCTGGTGATGGACAGGAAAGCTTCGAGTGCTGCAGTTCATAGCGTTGCAAAGAATTGAACACGGCTGAGCGAATGAACTGAACTGAACATATAAAAAGAATAATACGTTATGACTGAAAAAGATTTATTTCAGGAGTATGCAAAGTAAAGTTATTAAAACTAAGGTAATCCATCATATTATTAAAATACAAGACAGTAGCCTCAACAGTTACAGAGGAAATGTAACAAAATTCAATGCATATTGATGAAAAATATCTCAGCATACTAGTAACATATAGAATCTTCCTGTAGCCTGAAAAATTGACAGTAAAACAGCAATTTATGCCATACTTGATGAAATACTCTTTTTCTTAAAATTAAGAACAAAGCAAGAATTCCTACTCTACCCATTAATATTCAATATTGTACTCTGGAGGTGATAACCAGTAGAGTAGAGCAAGATACAGAAATAAATGGCTCATAGATAGGAAAAAAGTTGTTAAACTGTCACTGCTTGTAGATATCATCATCTATAGAAATAACACTAAGTAATCTGCAAAAATAAACAATTAGATTTAATAAGTTAATTCAGCATGGTTGCATGATACAAGGTCAATATACAAATCACCTGATGTCTCTATATTAGTACTTGGAAAATTCTATTTAAACAGAATGTCACTTATGATAACATCAAAAAGGATAAAAAATCAGGAATAACTTTATCAAAAGATATTCAAGTTCTACCCTGAGAACTACAAAATCATATCAAAAGAAATAAAGAAGATCTAAGTTAAAGGACAGACATGTCATGTTCATTAATTGGGAAATCCCAAAGTGTTAAGACTTTCTTTTCCTCTAAATTGATTGACAGAATCAACACAATCCAAATTATAATTTCAGCAAGATTTTTGTATAAACTGATAATTTGATTCTAAACTTCACATGAAAATTCAAAGAATTCACAGCAGTCAAAATACACTTGAAAAGGGAAGAAAAAAGTGGGAGAATTTATACTACTTGGCTTCATGATTTGGTATAAAAGTATATTAATCAAGTCACTTTGGTATTAGAATAAAAATAAACATACAAATAAATAGAACAAAATAAATTATAGAAATGACTATGAAACTAATTTTTGACAAAGGAACAAATATAATTTAATAGGAGACTGGTTTACTTTCTCAATAAATTCAGTAAAAACTGGATACTAATTCTGGACAAAAAATAAGCTTTGACTTTTACTTTATATCGTATATAAAAATTAACTCAAAATGGATCAAAGACCTAAAGCTAAAAGCTGAAACTATAAATTTTCTGGAAAAAGTATAGCAGAAATTCTTCAGCATTATTGGAGGACAAAAGATTTCCCAGTACACAAAGAAAGCACTAATAGAAAAAAAAAAGATAAAATGTAAAAATACATTTGATGAAGGACTTGTACCCAAAATATGTAAAGAACTTTTACAATTTATAATAGGGAGAAAAACACTAATTTCAGTTCAGTTCAGTCTCTCAGTCATGTCTGACTCCTCGCAACCCCATGAACCTCAGCACTGCAGGCCTCTCTGTCCATCACCAACTCCTGGAGTTTACCTAAACTCATGTCCATTGAGTCGGTGATACCATCCAACCATCCCATCCTCTGTTGTCCCCTTCTCCTCCTGCCCTCAATCTTTCCCAGCATCCAGGTCTTTTCAAAAGAGTCAGCTTTTTACATCAGGTGGCCAAAGTATTGGAGTTTCAGCTTCAACATCAGTCCTTCCAATGAACACCCAGGATTGATCTCCTTTAGGATGGACTGGTTGGATCTCCTTGCAGTCCAAGGGACTCTCAAGAGTCTTCTCCAACACCACAGTTCAAAAGCATCAATTCTTCAGTGCTCAACTTTCTTTATAGTCCAACTCTCACATACATACATGACCACTGGAAAAACCATAGCCTTGACTAACAGAAGCAGAAGATATTAAGAAGAGGTGGCAGGAATACATAGAAGAACTGTACAAAAAAGATCTTCATGACCAAGATAATCACGATGGTGTGATCACTCACCTAGAGCCAGACATCCTGGAATGTGAAGTCAAGTGGGCCTTAGAAAGCATCACTATGAACAAAGCTAGTGCAGGTGATGGAATTCCAGTTGAGTTATTTCAAATCCTGAAAGATAATGCTGTGAAAGTGCTGCATTCAATATGCCAGCAAATTTGGAAAACTCAGTGGTGGCCACAGGACTGGAAAAGGTCAGTTTTCATTCCAGTCCCAAAGAAAGGCAATGCCAAAGAATGCTCAAACTACTGCACAATTGCACTCATCTCACATGCTAGTAAAGTAATGCTCAAGATTCTCCAAGCCAGGCTTCAGCAATATGTGAACCGTGAACTTCCAGATGTTCAAGCTGGTTTTAGAAAAGGCAGAGGAACAAGAGATCAAATGGCCAACATCTGCTAGATGATGGAAAAAGCAAGAGAGTTTCAGAAAAACATCTATTTTTGCTTTATTGACTATGCCAAAGCCTTTGACTGTGTGGATCACAAGAAACTGTGGAAAATTCTGAAAGAGATGGGAATACCAGACCACCTGACCTGCCTCTTGAGAAACCTATATGCAGGTCAGGAAGCAACAGTTAGAACTGGACATGGAACAACAGACTGGTTCCAAATAGGAAAAGGAGTACATCAAGGCTGTATATTGTTACCCTGCTTATTTAACTTCTATGCAGAGTACATCATGAGAAACGCTGGACTGGAAGAAACACAAACTGGAATCAAGATTGCCGGGAGAACAACAGACTGGTTCCAAATAGGAAAAGGAGATGAGTGCAATTGTGCAGTAGTTTGAGCATTCTTTGGCATTGCTTTTCTTTGGGATTGGAATAAAAACTGACCTTTTCCAGTCCTGTGGCCACTGCTGAGTTTTCCAAATTTGCTGACATATTGAGGTCAACACTTTCACAGCATCATCTTTTAGGATCTGAAATAGCTCAGCTGGAATTCCATCACCTCCACTAGCTTTGTTCATAGTGATGCTTCCTAAGACCCACTTGACTTCACCTTCCAGGATAAAAAGGGTATAAGTGCTTTGAAAATTAGCCTGACAGTTTCTTTTAAAGTTAAATACACAGTTATTATCTGACCCAGCAATCCATTCCTAAATATTTACCCAAAAGCAATGAAAATATACAAATACCAAAATACTGTACACTAAAGTTCATAGCAATGTTAATCTTAATAGCCCAAAGCTAGAAAAATGCAAACATATATAAACAGGTGAATGGTCATCAAATTTTGACACATGACTACAATATGATGCTATATAATAATAGTGACACACAATGTTCAGTGATTATACTGTGCCAAGGAAGCCAGACTCAAAGAGTGAGATCACACAATTCCATCTACATGAAATTCTAGAAAAGACAAATCTATGTAGAGTGACAGAGATCACTGTTTTCTCATGGTATGTGTGTTAATCGCTCAGTCATGTCCAATTCTTTGCAACCCCATGGACTGTAGCCCACCAGGCTCCTGTATCCATAGAATTTTCCAGGCAAGAATACTGGCGTGGGTTGTCATTTCCTTCTCCAGGGGACCTTCCTGACCCAGGGATCAAACCAGAGTTTTCTGCATTTCGGGCAGAGATACGTAACTGACTAGGAAGGTAGACAGAGAACACTTTTTGATAATGGAAATGCTGTGTATCTTGACAGTGTACCTGATACAAAGATAGTTACATTTGTCATAACTCATCTAAATATATACTCAAATGGGTGTCATTTATTACATGTACACTATAGTGTTAGTTGCTTCCAGGCAAGAATACTGGAGTGGGTTGCCATTCCCTTCTCCAGGGGATTTTCCTGACCCAGGGATCGAACCCATTTGAACCATGGAACCCTGGTCTCCCACATCGCAGGCAGATTCTTTACCATCTGAGCCACCAGGGAAGCCATGTGGTTTGTATATGTACACTGCTGCTAAGTCGCTTCAATCATGTCCGACTCTGTGTGACCCGGTAGACGGCAGCCTCCTCCATCCTTGGGATTCTCCAGGCAAGAATGCTGGAGTGGGTTGCCATTTCCTTTTCCAATGCATGAAAGTGAAAAGTGAAAGTGAAGTCGCTCAGTCCTGTCTGACTCTTTGCGACCCCATGGACTGCAGCCTACCAGGCTCCTCTGTCCATGGGATTTTCCAGGCAAGAGTACTGGAGTGGGTTGCCATTGCCTTCTCCAGATATGTACACTATATCCTTACAAAATTGACTGGAAAAACATGCTGAGTAAAAGCTGATACAAAAGGAATACATACCATTTATTTACATAAATTTCTAGAACTGGTCAAACTATATCATAATGATAGAAATCAGATGAGTAGTTAGTTGAAATAGGAGTAAGAAAAAATTAATTGGAAAATTATATTTGGGGGAATTTCCAGAGTAACAAAAATGTTCTAACCTTCACTGGAGCAGTGAATTTACAAAATATGCATTTGTCAAAACTCGTTAAAGTGAGTTCTTAATGGGTACATTTTGTATAAATTATACTGCAGTAAAAGATGATTAAAAAAAAAAAAAATCTTAGGAACTACTGCTCCCATGAGCAAGAGAGAAGATTCAAATAAATAACATTTTAAAAAGAATAAGAAATATTACAACTGAAATCACAGAAATATAAACAATCATAATAGACTACTGTAAACAACTGTGCACCAAATTGAACAGCCTAGAATAAATTAATTCCTAGAAACATACAATATAATAGGACTGAATCATACAGAAATTAAGTCTGAAGAGACCAATAATGAATAAGATTGAATCAGTAATCAAAAAAGTCTATGAAAGAAAAGCCTAGGACAAGATGGTTTCACTTGTGAATTCTACCAAATTTCCAAAAAGATTTAGTCCCAATCCTCAAACTCTTCCCCAAAACTGAAATAGACAGAACATCCCCAAACTCACTTTACAAGGGCAGCATTACTCCAGTACCAAAGGCACATAAGGATACTTCAAGAAAACTACAAGCCTATATCCCTAATTAACAGGGATGCAGAAATTCTCAACAAAATGCTTGCAAATCCAATTTAACAGCACATTAAAAGCATCATACAGTATGATCAAGTAACACTTATCCCTAGGATGCAATGGTGAATCAACATCCGCAAATCAATAAATGTGATATACCATAGTAATGGAATGAAAGATAAAAATCACATGATTATCTCAACATATGAAGAAAATACACTGGACAAAATTCATCACCCTTTCATTAAACATTCTCAGTGAATTGGGTATAGAAGGAATATACCTCAACATATTAAGGCCTTACATGACAACCCAAATACAGGTAAGTTCACACTCAATGGTAAAAAGTTAAAAACTTGTCCTCAAAGATCAGAAACTAGATGTGGAGGACAATTCTTGCCACTTTTATTCAACAGACTTCTAAAAGTCCTAGACAGAGCAATTAGGCAAGAAAAAGAAATAAAAGTCATCTGAATCATAAAGGAAAAAAGTAACACTATAACTATTTGTAGATGATATATATGCTGCTGCTGCTAAGTCGCTTCAGTCGTGTCCGATTCTGTGCGACCCCATAGACGACAGTCCACCAGGCTTCCCCGTCCCTGGGATTCTCCAGGCAAGAACACTGGAGTGGGTTGCCATTTCCTTCTCCAATGCATGAGAGTGAAAAGTGAAAGTCAAGTTGCTCAGTCGTGTCCGATTCTTTGCGACCCCATGGACTGCAACCTACCAGGCTCCTCTGTCCATGGGATTTTCCAGGCAAGAGTACTGGAGTGGGGTGCCATTGCCTTCTCCGAGATGATATATATAGAAACCCTAAAGACTCCACCAAAAAGGTGTTTGAGTAAACAACCAGTAAGTTTCAGGACATATAATCAATGTACAAAAGTCAATTGTCTTTCTATACAGTAACACCAAACTGTTGGAAAAAGAAATTAAGAAAATAATCTCATTTAAAAAGCACCAAAAAGAATAAAATACCTAGGAATAAATTTAACCAAAGAGGTGAGTGAAACACATACTGAATACTCTTAAGGTATTGATGAAAAAAACTGAAGACACAGATAGGTAGAAAGATACTTTTGTACTCATGAGTTGAAGAATTATTATTGTTAAAATGTCTATACTACTCAAGGCCATCTGTATATTCAATGAAATTCCAATTAAAATCCCAATCACATTTTTCGAATTAACAGAAAATGCAATCCTAAAATTCATATCAGTTCAGTTCAGTCACTCAATCATGTCCGACCCCTTGCGACCCCATGAACTGCAGCACTCCAGGCCTCCCTGTCCATCACCAACTCCTGGAGTTTTCCCAAACTCATGTCCATTGAGTTCGTGATGCCATCCAACCATCTCATCCTCTGTCGTCCAATCTTTCTCATCATCAGGGTCTTTTAAAATGAATCAGCTCTTTGCATCAGGTGGCCAAAATATTGGAGTTTCAGCTTCAACATCAGTCCTTTCAATGAACACCCAGGACTGAATGGAACACAAAAAACCCCAAATAGCCAAAGCAATGTTGAGAAAGAACAAAACTAAATATATTACTAGGCTGTAGTAATCAAAATAGTAAGCTACTGAAATTAAAAAAAAAAAAAAAAGACACATAGACTAGGAGCAGAATCATGAGTTCAGAATTAACAAGCTCACATGGATGGTCAATGAATATTTGATAAGGGAACCAAGAATATCCAATCAGAAAACTAGATATTCACTTGCAAAATAATGAAATTGGATCCCTGTTCTAAAAGTACTTCCAAAATTAACTCAAAATTGATTAAAGACTTAAATGTAACACCTGGAATGACAAAACTCCCAGAATGAAACTTAGAGGAAAAGTTCCTTGACAACGATCTTGAGAACAATTTTTTGGATATGGCACCAAAAGCACAAGCAACACAAGTAAAAATAAATGAATGGGATTATGTCAAACTAAAAAGTTACTGCATATCAAAAGGAGCACTCAACAGAACCAAAAGGGAGAAAATATTTGCAAACCACATATCTAATAAGAGCTTAATATCCAAAATATCCAAGGAACTCATGCAACTCAATAGCAAAAAGATATTAAAAATGGGCAAAGGATTTGAACAGACTTTTTCTTTCTTCTAAGAAGATATACAAATGGTCAACAGGTCACAGTCAACATCAGTAATCATAAGGGAAATGTAAATCAAAACCAAAATGAGATGTCACCTCATACCCATTAGAATAGCTACAGTCAACAAGCCAAGTGATAAGTGCTGACAAGGACATAGAGAAAAGGGAACACTCATACACATTTGGTGGGAATGTAAATTGGTTTGCAGTCAATTATATGGAGGAGAGTATGAAGTTTCCTCAAATAATTTAAAATAGAACTGATTCAGCAATCCTTATGGGTATATACCAGAAAGAAATTCATTCACTACCTTAAAGAGTTATCTGCACCCTCAAGTTCATAGCTGCATTATCTATAATAGTCAAGACATGAAACAACCTAAATGCCCAAAGATGAAAAGATGAAGAAATGTAGTATGTATATTAATAGAATATTCAGTTCAGTTCAGTCACTCAGTCGTGTTCAACTCTTTGCAACCCCATGAATCCCAGTACACCAGGCCTCCCTGTCCATCACCAACTCCCTGAGTTCACTCAAACTCACGTCCATCGAGTCGGTGATGCCATCCAGCCATCTCATCCTCTGTCATCCCCTTCTCCCCCTGCCCCCAATCTCTCCCAGCATCAGAGTCTTTTCCAATGAGTCAACTCTTCGCATGAGGTGGCCAAAGTACTGGAGTTTCAGCTTTAGCATCATTCCTTCCAAAGAACACCCAGGGCTGATCTCCTTCAGAATGGACTGGTTGGATCACGCAGTCCAAGGGACTCTCAAGAGTCTTTTCCAACACCACAGTTCAAAAGCATCAAATCTTTGGCACTCAGCTTTCTTCACAGTCCAACTCTCACATCCATACATGACCACTGGAAAAACCATAGCCTTGACAAGACGGACCTTTATTGGCAAAGTAATGTCTCTGCTTTTCAATATGCTATCCAGGTTGGTCATAACTTTCCTTCCAAGGAGTAAGCGTCTTTTAATTTCATGGCTGCAGTCACCATCTGCAGTGATTTTGGAGCCCAAAAAAATAAAGTCTGACACTGCTTCCACTGTTTCCCCATCTATTTCCCATGAAGTGATGGGACCAGATGCCATGATCTTAGTTTTCTGAATGTTGAGCTTTAAGCCAACTTTTTCACTCTCCTCTTTCACTTTCATCAAGAGGCTTTTGAGTTCCTCTTCACTTTCTGCCATAAGGGTGGTGTCATCTGCATATCTGAGGTTATTGATATTTCTCCCAGCAATCTTGATTCCAGCTTGTGCTTCTTCCAGCCCAGCATTTCTCATGATGTACTCTGCGTAGAAGTTAAATAAGCAGGGTGACAGTATACAGCCTTGACATACTCCCTTTCCTATTTGGAACCAGTCTATTGTTCCATGTCTAGTTCTAACTGTTGCTTCCTGAGCTGCATACAGATTTCTCAAGAGGCAGGTCAGGTGGTCTGGTATTCCCATCTCTTTCAGAATTTTCCACAGCCACAAAAATGAAGAAATACTACTATTTCCTGGAGGAGGGCATGGCAACACACTCCAGTATTCTTGTCTGGAGAATCCCATGGACAGAGGAGCCTGGTAGGGTACAGTCCATAGGGTTGCACAGAGTTGGACATGACTGAAGTGACTTTAGCATGCACGCATGACAACATGGATTGACCTGGAGGGCATTACAAGTGCAGTAAGTCAAAGACAAATACAAATATTGTGTGATCATACTTATACATGGAATCTAAAAAAGCCAAACTCGCACAAACAGTAGAATTGGATTGCCAGCGGCTGGGAATTATAAGAAACAAGAAGATATTGGTCA
Source organism: Bos javanicus (assembly GCF_032452875.1). NCBI lineage: Eukaryota > Metazoa > Chordata > Mammalia > Artiodactyla > Bovidae > Bos > Bos javanicus. Next base: position 26,766,538 of record NC_083875.1, read on the forward strand.
AAAGGTACAAGCTTCCAGTTATGAGTATGTTTTAGGGGTATAATGTACAATAGGGTAACTAAACTTAGCAATATTATACTATATACTTAAAATTTGCCAAGAGAGTAGAACTTAAATGTTATCACCATGCACATGCAAAGAAAAAAGTAATTATGTGAAGTGATGGAATGGTTAACTAACCTTATGGTGGTTAATCATTCCATAAGATATACATATATCAAATCATTATGTTATAAACCTTAAACTTATACAATCTTCACAGTGTTATATATCAATCATATCTCAATAAAGCTGGAAAAAAAATCAGGCAGAGAAAAAAAATCAAATACATAGGTGATAGGAGTTCAGGGGAAGAAGGAAAGAAGTAGGCAAAGAACTCTAATATCATGATCATAACTAACCAGCTCACACGTGATGGTCAGGGACACTGTATGGAGTCAGATAAAACTCTCATTTCAGTCTATTACCTACTGGCTGAGTGATGACAGAAGAGAGATCTAATCTCTCTGAGTTTTAATTTATCTATGAATTTGAAATATGTTTTTAGAGAGTCTTTTTAAAAAATATATCCAATTTTTGTACCACAATGAGAGGTAATTAACAGACAATTAAAACTGGCATCTAGCTAGTATTACTCACAGGTATTCCTGGCCTCCAGTTTCTAACTTCTGAAATTTACTCTGGATACATTATCCAAGAAAATCACTCTCTCAATGATTTACCAGAATCTGACAAAATGAAATGGTATATCAACTTCCAAACTTAGAATTCCACCTGGGACCTTCATAGTTTTTCAATAACCTACATGACTTGTAATTATCTATCTTTTCCCCCTTCCTCTTGGAGTTGCCCCACTGCACAACGACCTTCCCATATTTCTCTCTCTAGAGCATCCCATCATTCATTAGTGCCACCCTTATGTAAAGGGGCTTCCCTGGTGGCTCAGACAGTAAAGAATCTGCCTGCAGTGCAGTAGACCTGGGTTCAATCCCTGGCTTGGGAAGATCCCCTGAAGAAGGGAATGGCTACCCAATCCAGTATTCTAGACTGGGAAATCCTATGGACAGAGGGGCCTGGTGGGCTACAGTCCATGGGGTTGCAAAGAGTTGGATACAACTGAGCAATATCTTATCTTATTATCACTATTTAAAACCGAGTTCTAATTCCACAAGAAGCCCTCTATGATCTCTTCCTCAATGAAAAGTGATTTATCTTGGAAGATAAATCTTTGGTCTTAGAAGACCAAAGCTCACATACTAAATTCTTTGCAAAGTCTTATGATACAATTTCCAGGGATAGCTGAAAGCTTTAGACATGCCTATTTCTCAGTTCCTAAAGAATTGATTAGATTTCTATAATTATTTTGTTTCTAGGGAATTCTAAGTGATAGTATTTATATTTTTCTTATATCCTCTTAATATATTGGAATAAGGAGCAGAAACTTCAAAAAATAAGAATAGATCTAATAGAAGTTTTATGAACCTAAAGGAACAGTTGAAACTGATTAATTTTTAGAACTATTTCCAGTGCTGCTTTGTGTCATCTGAATTTGAACATCCCTTCTTAATCTTCAGCTACTGGAGGGAACAAAATATGTTCTACTCAAAACTGTATTGAAATTACAAATTTAAATTAGATATCTCTTAGTCAGTTAGTTCAACCAGCAAAAGAGCTAACTGAATGATGTAACACAAGATAAAGAAAATATAGAACAGATAATACAAAGAAAATTTTCTGATTTTTAATCCAGTCTTCAGACAAATACTGCAGAATTTATTCTTTACTATCTTTCTTCTAAATGGCATAATTTCCCCTTTGACATTTACAAAAAAAAAGAAAAAAGAAAATCAGTTACAGAACCTAATTTTTCTGTGCTTGTCAGCTACTACAGCTATGCAGTTCCATTATGAATGGTCATTAGCTGCCAATCTCAGCATTATTACCACAAAGCCTCTATAAACCCTGTCCCATTGGTCAGTCTTAAAATATGGCACAGCTGCAAAACAATGTCAGTTATGATTCAGCCCTAATTTTCCCTGTCAACAGCCTTGTTCAACTTCCCAGATATTCCTACTTGTTGCCAAGTCCATTTTGTAAACGAAATCTGCCTTTTGAAAACCACCATATGAATATGTCAACAGGTCATGAAATATTTTCATTACAAATCTTAAAGAAAAACTTAGCTCTAAAGAAACAGTTTGGAAAACGTCTATTTCATTAAGTGTGAGTGTGAAATCTTGATGGAAAACATTTATTTTGGCAACTTGCTATTCTGTTGGTGGCCCCAAAGTATCCTTACCAGACCATCTTTGTGGGAGGTGTAATTGGGGGAATTCTAGAGCAAATGAAAAATTCCTTACTAGGAGTCCCTTGAACCATGAGCCCTGAGGAAAGACTGAGAAAATCCAAAGTGCAAATGCGAGGCATTAGAGCTTATTCTAAAAGCTCCTGTGTCAGTAGAGTCATGTCTCAATCATCCACATTAAGAAAAAAGAAGCAGAGGTATGGAGCAAAAGTGTCAGATAATCCCCAAACTACTTGTGCTTGACTTTGGAACAAACATGCACATGTACACGTACACACACACACACACACACACACACACTTCTCCTGCTCAACTCTGTTTAAGTCGTTTTCTCTGCCTGGGAATGCTTGGTACTGTCATTTGCCTGATAAGGTCCATTCATTCTTTATAACCAGATACAATGTCACTCTGTGAAGTTTCCCTGTCTTCCCCAGGGAGATAATCAATCAATCAATCTCTTCCCCTCTGTCTTTCTCTCTTGTGCTTTCCCAGCCTTGGCTGCCGACACGTACTGTGTCTACATGGCATATGTTCGGTTGAACTGTAATTATTCATAGAGCATATGTTGCTCTTCCTCACCTGTCCTAGGAGATACATAGGGTAAAGCCAATGTTTTATTCATTTAATGATCCCTAAGAGCCAAACCTCAAGCTACAAAATGCCAGGTAACATTTTTGAATGATTATCCTCCAAGGTAATCCCAACTTGATGGGGAAATAGGTAACCCAGAAATATGTATAGATCAACAAAAGTATTAAGTGAAATATCAAACTGAGATTCAAAACTGACAAGACTATTCCCAAATAACTCAATCAAGAGAGGACTTCATGATATTTCTTAAAACAAACAGTTCTTATTGGACCTTTATGATTTTCTTTTGATTTCTCCAACATTCACTAGTCACACAACTCACAGTGCTCTGTGAGCTCTGTTTTTTCATTTATCATTTTAAACACAAGTGCTGTCTCTGTGCTAATGGATGGGGCCATTGCGTTAATAATCATAAAGCTTCTTGATGTTTTTTAGCATGCTACATTAACAAATTACTGTTAGTCACACTGTTCTATAAGCTTATTGTGGCAGCTGTCCTCATTTGCAAATGAGAAAACTGAGAATCAAGAAAATTAAGTGACGTGGATTAAATTTGCACGTCAAATAAATATCAAAGCTGGGATCAGGACCAAAATATTGACTCTAATGTCTCAAATAAGAGTATCACAAACACTGTCTGGTGACACTATAGCTTATTCTCATAGTACAAGGAAGATAACAGAAGGTAAATGGTATATTCAAAGATCTTCAAGAAGCACCTCCAGAGGTAGGGGTAGAATTCAAGTCCCTATACAAGTTTATTAATTCAAAGACTCACCCCCTTGATGTTCTTTTTCCAAAATATGTATGATAATTTACTATCCTCACACTTCAGTATGACTCTGCAAAACACAGATAGATAATGACAACAGGACAGGCAAGACACCATTTCGATGTTGTAGAAGCAACCATTTTTAAAGGGAAAAGTTATGTCTGATACCAAAGAAATTACAAATGGTGCAGTGGAGTGAATGGTTGGCAGTCAGTGATATTCAACAGGTAACTTGTTTTCATGTTAGGTACTTACAGGCTTCCCAGGCAGTGCTAGTGGTATAGAACTTGCCTGCCAGTGCAGCAGACATAAAAGACGTGGGTTCAATCTCTGGGTCAGGAAGATCCCCTGGAGGAGGGCATGGCAACCCACTCCAGTATTCTGGCCTGGAGAAACCTGGCAGGCTGCAGTCCATAGGGTCTCAAAGAGTCAGACATGACTGAAGCGACTGAGCACGCACACGCATATCAACATACGCACAGAGTGCTCCCTGCTTAACAAAAGATTCTCTACAGCTGGTAAGAAAAGCTTCATGGAGAAGACAGCTGTGAGCAGAATCAAAGGCTAGGGAAGAGAGGGAGGTGACATAAAGGGCATTCCAGGTTGATGCAAGCAGAGAAGAAGGGTGAAGTGGTTATAAAGAACAGCAGGAAAAACATCTTCACATCCCAGGAACATGAAGCAAAGAAGGCAGAGATAAAGTTGGAAAGGGTCTTAAATGTTAAGCTAAAGTAGGGTGAAGCAGGCTTTATTTTATAAGGCTGTCTTTTTCACGGTTAAATATATGTAGCATAAATTTACCATTTTAACCATTTTTTTAGTGTGTAGTTTTGTGGCCTTAAAAAATTCCTTATAAAATAAAGCCTGCTCTACTCTACTTTAGCTTGAAATTTAAAACCCTTGCCAGCTTTATCTCTGCTTTTTCTTCATGTCCCTGAGATGAGAAGATGTTTCTCCTGCTGTTTTGTGGCATTAGGGGCTTCCCAGGTTGCAGGGGTAAAGAATCCGCCTGCCAATGCAAGAGACGCAAGAAACATGGGTTCCATTTCTGGCTTGGGAAGACTCTCCTGGGGAAGGAAATGGCAACCCCCTCGAGTATTCTTGCCTGAAAAATTCCATGGACAGAGGAGGCTGGTGGGCTACAATCCATAGGGTCACAAAAGGGTCGGACAGGACTGAGCACAGAGCACCTGTACTGTTTGTGGCATTAAGTACATTCACATTGTTGGGTACGTTGGGTGGTGTCTTCACCACCACCCATCTCTAGAATCCTCTTTGTCTTTCCCAGCTGAAATTCTATACCCATCCAACATTAACCTCCCATTCTTCCTACCTCTAGCCCTTGGCACCTACCTTTCTACTTTCTATATGAATGACTTTCACTCTTCTATGTACCTCATATAAATGGAACTATATAAGATTTGTCCTTTTGTGACTGGCTTATCTCACTTAGCATATGTCTTCAAGATTCACTTATATTACAGACGAAGCCAAAATTTCTTTTCTTAAGACTATATGAATAACATTCCACTACATGTACATACCATATCTGGTTTATCAGTTCATCTACTGATGGACACTCGAGTTGATTTCACCTTTTGGCTACTGTGAATAATGCTGCTATGAACGTGGATGTACAAATATCTGAGCCCCAGCTTTCAATTCTTTGGGGTATATACCTAGAAGTGAATTGCTAGTTCTTAGGGTAAATCTGCATTTAATTATCTGATGAACCATCATATCCATTTTCAAAACAGCTGTACCATTTTACATTACCTTAAACTTTCTATCAAAATATGCAAGTCTAAAATGACACAGCTACAAAGATCTAGATCTATGGATAAGAAGGCATGTTTTATGAAAACATGTAAATTCATTAATTTATGAGACTTCAGGTTGATCTGTAGAACTGACCACTTTCATATTGCTTCCCTTAAACTGACCCAAATTTTCTTATTAAAAACTAGTTAAACACATGGACAATTCCAACCTATAGTTTGTCAATTAAAAAATTGTCCATGTACAAAACTTTATCCCTTTAAAAATGGAAAGCTTATTTTCTTCTATAAAACATATTCAATGCTAAGTATATTATGCTCGAACTTCCAAAAGAGTGTGCTTTGAGATGAAATTAAGCATGAAAAAATTCTGGCTGAAAGCCCTTTTTTAATTTTAAAGTATTCAGGGAAGGATTGAAGAGAAGGCTTTAACTGAAATGAACTATATCTGTGATAAATGAGAAAAACAAAAGCAAAAAAATTAAGTTTATACAACAAAGTGGCTGTCTAATCCAAGTCAAACAAAGCCAGGATTAAAGGTCTAATAGCAACATTAACTCAACCTCATAAGAATTTTGATTGAGAAATGACTACAAAAGAGAGTGATTGTAGAGTTACATAATTGGCCAGTGTTTAACTTTTCTTAAAATTACAAGCAATCAGCAGTTTAAATTCATCAAAATTTTAAGTCTTAAATATAGAAAACATAAAAGTATAAATATTCACTGTTTTCAAATTCTTTGAAATCAAATTAAAAAATAAAGCTAATATAAGAAAAAAGATAGTCATTCCTAATTAAGAGACAAGGCTCAGTTTTTTACAGAAATTGTCATAAGCAGAATTTTAATCAACTATAACCATCCTTGTCATATAAAATCACTTAAAAGCTTTCTTAAGTACACATAAATCAATTAACCAAAGTACCACAGTTAACCAATAACTTAGGATTGTATTTAATATTCTGTGTATCAGCGTGTACAGCACAAATTCTTATCTTACTGCTTAATAATAATCTGTTTTATTTTTACAGTAATAAATCAGAACATGGAAGAATGCAGTTATCACAGTCATGGAATTCAGAGAGGCAGCATTATCCTGCTCAAATTTTAGGAAGATTTAAGATTAAATGATGGCTCTTAAATAAGTTGATTTGGGCTATTTATTTTGCTTTTATTATTCATTATAAATTCCCTTGTACCAAGCACAGGCAAGAGAATTCAAGTAATTGGTTATTCTGTTTTATTTATGGTTAGGCTCTATCCCTTCAAACTGAAACTGCAGTTTCCAACTCTTCATTCCTCTCTCCAGTGGTCCCTCTCTCTGGAGAGGTCTGCTCTTCCTTCAGTCAGGATCCATCTGATGCTAATCAACCCCCATAGATGACCAACAGGCAAATCAAACGTCCACCCAAAAATAAAATTTCTGAATCCACCCTCCCATTACCAAAAGAAAAACTGCTTCTAACATACCCTTCCTCCATCTTGGTAAATGATGATTTGCTGTTTCCAAGTTCCTTGAAATCAAATAAGAAAGATAAAGCTAACAAGTGAACAATTAAAAGACAGCCATTCCTAATTAAGGGCCAAGGCTCAGCTATTTACAAAAATCGTACAGAATTGTACAGAGTCATTTTTACAGAAATTTTATAGCAATAGTCCTGGAGCTCTCCTTGAGTCTCTTCTTCCTCTCACAACCCACATCCAATCTGATAGCTGGTTTTGCTGATTCTACTTATCTAAATATCTCTATCATCTAACCATATCTTACTACCACCTCTGTCACTGCTGTGGTCTGAGCCACTGTCGTCTCCCGCTTACATGACACAAACAATCTCCTATGCGCTACCCTTGCTCCAGCCTTGATCCTGCTCTCCTCACTGTCCACACAGAAGCCAGAGTGAGCATTCTAATGGCCAATTAATCAGCACCTACATAACATTATACCATGTAACAGGCACACAACATACTTTACTTATATTATGTCACTTCATCATCACAACCCTTTGAAAAAAGGAACTATAATCATCCCTATTTGCAGAAGAGGCAATAGAGGTCCAGAAAGATTAAGTATTTTGCTCAAGGTCACCCAGCTGGTAAGTGGCAAAGCTGTGATATGAATCCAGGCAGTCTGGGCACTAGTACCTCTATTGTCTCCAGAGGACTCTCATATTATTCAGAGTAAACACAAAGACTGTGTGTGTGCGTGTGTGTGTGTGTGTGTGTGTTTGCGTGACTCTTTGTGACCCTGTGACTATAGCCTGCCAGGCTTCTCTGTCCATGGAATTCTCCAGGCAAGAATACTGGAGTGGATTGCCATTCCCAGAGGATCTTCCCAACCCAGGGATCAAACCTGAGTGTGCTGCACTACAGGCAGATTCTTTACTGTCTGAGCCACCAGAAGTGAATTCGCTCAGTCATGTCCGACTCTTTGTGACCCCATGGCCTATATCCCACCAGGCTCCTCCGTCCATGGGATTTTCCAGGCAAGCATACTGGAGTGGGTTGCCATTTCCTTCTCCAGAGGATCTTCCTGACCCGGGGATCGAACCCAGGTTTCCTGCATTGTAGGCAGATGCTTTACCGTCTGAGCCACAGGGAAGCCCCTAAACACAGTCTCCGTTCAGTTCAGTTCAGTCGCTCAGTCGTGTCCGACTCTTTGCAACCCCGTGAATCACAGCACGCCAGGCCTCCCTGTCCATCACCAACTCCCGGAGTTCACTCAAACTCATGTGCATCAAGTCAGTGATGCCATCCAGCCATCTCATCCTCTGTCGTCCCCTTCTCCTCCTGGCCCCAATCCCTCCCAGCATCAGAATCTTTTCCAATGAGTCAACTCTTCGCATGAGGTGGCCAAGATGCTATATAATTTGGCCCTCTCTCAATACGTCTCCCACTGATATCCTCTCTCACCCTTCTGCAGTTTCACCACTTCCTTGCTCTTTCTCAAACACATCAGTAATCTCCTGGCCCAGCAGATGGACACTTACTATTTCCCCAGCTTTGAACATACTTCCTCCAGATACCCACATAGTTTGGTCACAAGTCAGATGATTAGCAGAGTCCCACCTAACTGCTCCTTTTAAAACCATAGTCCTCTTCTGTCTTCACTCCCTATGTCCTCTTGCCTGCTTTATTTTTATCCCCAACATTAGCATCATCTAACGAGATACATATTTCAGTTGGGTATATTTCCACCTCATCCCACTGTAATGTAAGTTACATGAAGGTAAGGATTTTTGTCTGTTTTGTTCACGCTTTGTTTCTCAAGCCTAGAGTAGTGCTTGGCACTTGGGAGAAGAAAAGAAAGCAAAGAAAGGCAGGAAGATGGGGAGAGAGAAAGGGAGGGAGGGAGGGAGGAAGTTTGAACTTTATGCTGTAATTAATTAGTTTTTTCTAACCTGTCTACAAATAAACACTTAAGAGAAGCTAAGAGAATCCCATTATCACCTCCAGATCTGACTCCCAAGAGTGGACCACACTCACGTAATCTGTACAGGAAACAGTATTCCAAGACAAGAGTCTTGGGTTTAGCTAAGACACAGAACTGAAGCTCACTCTATGAAGTCACAAGGAAAGTAGAGAAGCTTGATTACAATGGGAAATGAGAAGAGAGAAGTCCTTCCTTTCCTTCTTAATAATCAGAAGCAAGTACTTTTCCATTGTGAATATATTAATTGACCTCCCCTCATTTGCAGAATACTTTATTTCATCTTGACTAACTCCTATCCAGAATTCTCTGACTGCAGAGAATGCAGGACTACTGTCTTGGCCTATGTCTCTAGAAATGAAAATTGGAGCAAAGAGTTTTCTAAGGGAGTAAACCCTAAAAAAACAAATCACCCAATTTTTAGGGCTACAGCAAGAATTCTGATGTTAGGAGAGGGGTTAAGCTAACATTAATGTCAGGAATAATATTGACAAGTTATGCAGAATATCCACAAACATTGTTTAAAATGAATGTCTTATGGACAAAGTTACTCACACAGTTCTGAAGAGCAGGCACAAAATAGCAAATTGTCCCTCGTAAAGAGCCCGAGTTGCTCCAGTTTTAGAATTAGAATTCCAGATGACTGCAGGTCTGTCTTTCATATAACTCAAGTGCTCTGAGATTTTCAGAGCTTTACACAAGTGAGGGTTTAAGCCTGAAATTACCTACAGCATTTGAACTTAGCCAAAGGCTAAATACCAACATTAAAACCAGACAAAGATTTTTCTTGGGTGATGTATGCCATAGTCAAGCTTATGGGCATTTTTATCCAGAAAAGCCTAGTCTCACTGGCATTGAAAGATTTCCTAACACAATAACTTTCTTCTTCAATGACTTTAGCCAATTTTAGATGAATATCTTGAGGCACCATTTCAGTCTTACCTTGAGGCTTGAAGTTACACGAGAGGAACCTGCTTTTAAAGTGCCTGAACCTGCATCTACTCCACTGCTTTTCCAATACTCATAGGTTCATGGGCTACCAGCATTCCAGCGGTCCTGAAAACGTCACATTTTTACTTGTGTAATAGTCAAACTTAAAGATACAAATTTCATGTTTGGCCCCCCAAACCTTTAAAAAAATAAAAAACAGGTTTTTTATTGGTCTCAAGTCCTATATTCCATGGGTCTGTAAAGATACTGCAATAAAGACATGACTTTAATTTCCCCATTTTCAATCCTTATCTAATACTATTTTTCTTAGTAATTAATTATTTCAGAGTTCAATATAAGTCTTTTTATTATTAATGCACACTTACTAGTAATATAGGGAGCTGGACAGTAGTTAGGAAACAGATTTATTGTCAGACATTCCTGGTTAGGATACTCTGTTTTGTGACTTTCTAATTATGTGATCTTGAGTTCTCAGATTTATCATCTATGAAACGGGCATCACAATATTTTCCTATTAGAGTTTTCACAATTAAATGAAATCATGGATGTAAAATGTATCAGGTATGACTAAATCAAATCCCTTATGATTATACAGTGGAAGTGACAAGTAGATTCAAAGGATTAGATCTGATAGATTGCTTGAAGAACTATGGACAGAGGTTCATAACACTGTACAGGAGGTGGTGATCAAAACCATCCCAAAGAAAAAGACTTGCAAAAAGGCAAAATAGTTGTCTGAGGAGGCCTTACAAATAGCTGAGAAAAGAAGAGAAGCAAAAGGCAAAGGAGAAAAGGAAAGATATACCCATCTGAATGAAGACTTCCATAAGAATAGCCAGGAGAGATAAGAAAGGCTTTCAAAGTTAACAATGCAAATAAATGAAAATAATAGAAAGGGAAAGACTAGAAATCTCTTCAAGAAAATTAGAGATACCAAGGGGACATTTCATGCAAAGATGGGCTCAATAAAGACAGAAACAGTATGGAACTGACAGAAGCAGAAGATATTAAGAAGAACTGGAAAGAATATACAGAAAAACTGTACAAAAAAGATCTTCGTGACCCAGATAATCACAATGGTGTGATCACTCACCTACAGCCAGACATCCTGGAGTGCCAAGTCAAGTGGGCCTTAGGAAGCAGCACTACGAACAAAGCTAGTGGAGGTGATGGAATTCCAGTTGAGCTATTTCAAATCCTAAACACTGATGCTGTGAAAGTGCTGCACTCAATATGCCAGCAAATTTGGAAAACTCAGCAGTGGCCACAGGACTGGAAAGGTCAGTTTTCATTCCAACCCCAAAGAAGGGCAATGCTAAAGAATGTTCAAACTATCACACAATTGTAATATTCATTGGAAGGACTGATGCTAAAGCTGAAGCTCCAATACTTTGGCCACCTGATGTGAAGAGCTGACTCATTAGAAAAGATCCTGACGCTGGAAAAGATTGAAGGTGGGAGGAGAAGGAAATGACAAAGAATGAAATAATTGGATGGCATCACCAATCAATAGGCATGAGTCTGAGCAAGCTCTGGGAGATGGTGAAGGACAAAGAAGACAGGCATGCTCCGGTCTATGGGGTCGCAAAGCATAGGACATGATTGAATGACTGAACAACAACAAAATGTATATACACCTAAATTATGATATTGTCTGTAAGTTAATAGGCTTTCCTCCTTCTATATCTCCTCCTCCTCATCTTCAGTTCAGTCGCTCAGTTGTGTTGGACTCTTTGCCGCCCCATGGACTGCAGCATACCAGGCCTCCCTGTCCGTCACAAACTCCCAGAGTTTACTCAAACTCATGTCCTTTGAGTTGGTGATGCCATCCAGCCATCTCATCCTTTATCGTCACATTCTCCCACCTTCAATCTTTCCCAGCATCAGGGTCTTTTCAAAGGAGTCAGCTCTTCCCATCATGTGGCCAAAGTATTGGAGTTTCAGCTTCAGCATCAGTCCTTCCAACGAATATTCAGGACCAATTTCCTTTAGGATGGACTGGTAGGATCTCCTTGCAGTCCAAGGGATTCTCAAGAGTCTTCTCCAACACCACAGTTCAAAAGCACCAATTCTTCAGTGCTCAGCTTTCTTTATAGTCCAAGTCTCACATCCATACATGACTACTGGAAAAACCATAGCCTTGACTAGACAGAATTTTGTTGGCAAAATAATGTTTCTGCTTTTTAATATGCTTTCTAGATTGGTCATAACTTTTCTTCCAAGAAGCAAGTGTCTTTTAATTTCATGGCTGCAGTCATCATCTACAGTGATTTTGGAGCCCCAAAAAATAGTCTGTCACTGTTTCCACTGTTTCCCCATCTATTTGCAATGAAGTAATGGGACCAGATGCCATAATCTTAGTTTTCCAAATGTTGAGTTTTAAGCCAACTTTTTCACTCTCCTCTTTCACAAGAGGTGTTTTCTTGTGAAAACACCTTTCTTTCAAGAGGTGTTTAGTTCTTCCTCGCTTTATGCCATATGGGTGGTGTCATCTGCACATCTGAAGTTATTGATATTTCTCCCAGCAATCTTGATTCCAGTTTGTGCTTCATCCAGCCCAGTTTTTCTCATGATGTACTCTGCATGTAAGTTAAATAAGCAGGGTGACAATATGCAGCCTTGACGGACTCATTTCCCGATTTGGAACCAGTCTGTTGTTTCATGTCCAATTCTAACTGTCACTTCCTGACCTGCATACAGGTTTCTCAAGAGGCAGATCAGGTGGTCTGGTATTCCCATCTCTTTCAGAATTTTCCAGTTTGTTGCAGTCCACACAGTCAAAGGCTTTGGCATAGTCAATAAAGCAGAAATAGATGTTTTTCTGGAACTCTCTTGCGTTTTTGATGATCCAGTGGATGTTGGCAATTTGATCTCTGGTTCCTCTGCCTTTTCTAAAACCAGCTTGAACATCTGGAAGTTCATGATTCATGTACTGTTAAAGCCTGGCTTGGAGAATTTTGAACATTACTTTACTAGTGTGTGAGGTGAGTGCAATTGTGTGGTAGTTTGAGCATTCTTTAACATTGTCTTTCTTTGGGACTGGAATGAAAACTGACTTTTCCAGTCCTGTGACCACTGCTGCATTTTCCAAATTTGCTGGCATATTGAGTGTAGCACTTTCACAACATTATCTTTTGGGATTTGAAATAGCTCAACTGGAATTCCATCATCTCCACTAGCTTTGTTTGTAGTGATGCTTCCTAAGGCCCTCGTCTTAGTAGTAATAATTAGTGAGAATTATGATTTTTAGGATTATGATGTTAACCTGGAAGACAAGTAATTGTTCCAGTTTAGGCTGGGAAGATGGGTTGAATTTAATTCAGAGAATTCTAAGATTGACAGCACTGGGGCTCTCTCAGGCTTGGGGCACTTGGCAATATAAGTTGTGACATATTATTTTCATGTACAATTGGTCACCACAGTTTTTACTTTTAATTATGGACTTTTCTGTACTCCTTATCACAACTTTCTCACATCCTTAGTCATTTAAGGATTTGTATAGAATGAAGGCCAGACCCTCTTCTTTGGTCCCTTATGTTCTTCTCCTTCTTCCTTGTCTATTTCTTTTCTCAGCCCCTCCTTCCTCTGCCAGCTCCCTCACACTGGCTAGCAGAAGGCTTCAGGAAAACAAGTCCTACGCATGAGTCTACAGCAGGAGAGCGTATAGAACCAGGCCAGAGGTACAGGGGCTTGTGGACAGCCTGGGGTGTCATCTTGCTTGGGGAGGCTTAAAGAGGGGGCAAGTGAAGAACAGTCTGTGCCTTTAGTCATTGGTCCCCAACTTTTTTGGCACCAATGACCAGGTTCATGGAAGACAATTTTTCCAGGGACCAAGGGGGAAGAGGCATTAGATATCATCAGGCATTAGATACCAGAGGCTGGGGACCACTGGGATTAAGGACACAGTGGTGTCCTTAAGCAGCTAAAAATGTGGGCTTACTTTAGGTAAAGAGAAGTAAGCAAAATGCAAGTCTGTCCTTAGTTTCCATTTTCTATTCTTTTGCAACTTAATATGGGCATGTATTTAGTTTCACCTTCTTTATCCTCTTTATGCCATTTGACAACATAAAGGTATTACTCTGCCCTTATGCTTTCCTAGTGGTTCAGGGGTGAAGAATTCACCTGCCAATGCAGGAGATGTGGGTTTGATCCCTGGGGTTGGGAAGATCTCCTGGAGAAGGAAATGGTGACCTACTCTAGTAACCTTGCCTGGAAAAATTCCATGGACAGAGGAACCTGGAAGGCTATAGTCCATGTGGTCACAAAAGAGTGAGATATGACTTAGCAACTAAATAACAACAATGCCCTTTTATAAGCCTGCTGCCCTAAAGAATATGAATTCAATTTTCAACATTTAAAATAATCATAGTTGAAAAAATGATTACTCATGTTTTGTTTAAAAAATTATTCCAGCAGATGTAACATTGAAAGAATGGCTCATAAGAAAGTAAAAGCAGTTTAATACAAATGAATCTACTGATTTATAACTTTTATCTTATAATAAAGACTTTTCAATAATTTCAACCTTGTACTTCACCATAAGTGCCTGAGAGTTTATCTAGAATGTATTCATGACAAAGCAGACCCTTATATTTTCACAGATACATAGCTTTTCTTCATTGTATTAAAACTGTCAGTTAAAATAATACAGATAGCACTTAGATATCCTAGTATCATAAGGTGAAGGTAAGGTGAAGTCGCTCAGTCATGTCTGACTCTTTGCCACCCCACGGACTGTAGCCTACCAGGTTCTTCTGTCCATGGGATTTTCCAGGCAAGAGTACTGGAGTGGGGTGCCATTGCCTTCTCCAAAGGGTCTTCCCAACCCAGGGATCGAACCCTGGTTTCCCACACTGTAGGCAGATGCTTTACCGTCTGCACCACCAGGGAAGTCTAGTATCATAACCTTTAAAAAACCTGACCTCAAAATTACATCAAAATGCAAATAAACAAAAATCAGGGACTCTACTTTGCTCTCAGTTTGGGAGAGAGAAGAACAAAATGAGAAAGTCATTTTCTCATTTTTAAGACTCTGTCTTCTGATTTTAAATTCTTCAAGGATATGAGTTTTACCAAATGACAAAAGCACTGGATCTATGAAAACATGCAAAAACGTGTCATTCAGATACTGATTTTCAAGAGTTTTGCTCTGAGGCACCTGCATACAGTTTTCATGAAGCCTTGTTAAATGTTTCCTAGGGCTCCTGAGTATTCTTGTGCGCAAGGTCAGCTGTGTAATGGTGAACTATTCTTAAAGATGGGGAATGTTTTATAAAGTGAGAGTAATATAAGGCAGAAAAACAATGGAAAAGAATTATTTGTATTACAGGCTAAAAAAAATACTTTTTCACAATAAAGCATGACTAACTGTGGAAGAACTAGTAATAAAGAATATTGGGGGCATATAACTATAAACACGAGATGGGCTGGCATCTTCGCTGACTTCAGAATTACAAGAGCAGTTTTTCACTCCTGGGCTGCATTAATTCTCTGCCTACTAATTCTGATAGACTAGACTTCTTAAAGTCCTCCAGGACTGGAGGCTGCAAGCTGCAGAAAAATTAACAAGCTTTACAGTGTTTCCTTTTTCCAGAAGAATGGAAAAAATGTTTAAGTTCAAGATACTCTGTGTGGAAAGCACAACAGAAATATTTTTTCAGTTTTAATGTTGACATTTTATCACCAGATAAATTATTAACATAAAAAGATTGACTCTCAAATGTAAAAATATTAATAAATATTTTTAAATTTCCATTAAAATATTTTTAGGAATGACACTATAATCATAGTAAATATTTTTTAAACTCAGCCTTCCCTAGTGGCTCAGCTGGTAAAGAATCCACTTGCAATCCAAGAGACCTGGGTTTGATCCCTGGGTTGGGAAGATCCCCTGGAGAAGGGAAAGGCTACCAACTCCAGTATTCTGACCCAGAGAATTCCATGGACTGTATAGTCCACGGGATCGCAAAGAGTCAGATACGACTGAGTGACCTTTTTTAAACTCATAATACAAACGGTACTAGTCTGTATCTAAACGGTACTGCTATATCTAAAGGAAAAAAGAACAGGATGATTCTAGAGTGGAAACAGAGGGCACACCACCTGGGACCAGAAGATTTACATTCAAGTCCAATTCTACTATTTGGCTAAATTAATGTTTCTCAGTTTCCAAATTATAAAAAGGATCAAATAAAGTGTAACAGATAGAGTGGTTATCCTTAAAAAATGATGACTTGACTTGATTACAAAGGTAGTTTGTAAGCTGCTCTTTCAATGTAAAGGTTTGGCTTTCAGGATTAAGTGACTTGTCCCAGATCACACAGCCAGTTATTTGTAGACATAGCATAACTTGTAAAAATCTGGTTTCCTGGCTGTTGTCGGCACCCTTGTTACTACAATGTATCTTTCTCTCCTGTATTATATACCTATTCTCAGTAAAAAGAATTAATCATAAATTTGAGTTTGAGTAAACTCTGGGAGATTGTGAAGGACAGAGAAGCTTGGCATGCTGCAGTCCATGGGGTCACAAAGAGTTGGACACAACTGAATGACTGAACGACAACATAAATCATAGTGCATAATACAATCTTAATATTTTATTTCAGAGGCCTTTTATATGTATCCTTCTAGCTTGCCCCTTTCACTTCTGCACTGTGCCTCCCCTCCAGTCTTAAAACAAAAAACAAACAAACAAAAAAAAAACAAGCAAAAATCCCACTGTTCCTTTAAGCCTCACACCATTCAAATACTCCATCTCCTGGTGCGTTAGCCCACGGGGTCACAAAGAGCTGGACAGACTGAGTGACTAAGTTCACTAACAATAAGTATGCTACCCTCTTTGATGTTTCTACCAACTTATGGTCACTACTCCTACTCTACTCAGGGCTTTTACTTTTGGTTTATTTTTCTCATGTGGGCTTAGCCCAGTCAGAAATCGTAGAACTAGAGCATCCTGAAGAGGAACTAATCACTCTGCTTTCTTGTTACTTGACTACCAATTCTCTTTTCCTCCATTCTATGTCTGCCACACTCTCCTGTGGTCATGTTTTGACTCGTGCTGTACTCAGTAAACAATCTATTCTAACCACCATTTCCTCTCTGCTCAGCTTATCTGGCCGAGTACTTCCGCTACAAAATTCTTCAACCTCATTGTGACCTTCAATCCATCTACTTTTTCATTCCATTGGTCATCTCCTGGTTTCAGTTATTCTTATGGGTCAGCTGGGATTCCAAGGTCCTTCAGGAAAATCACCCCTTCAGGAACACAACTCTCATGTGCTTACACTATTTGTTGGAAAAAAATTGAAATCTGGATTTTTCTATCATGGTGTCCTTCAGATGTGTACCAAGGTTCACTTAAAATATTGTGCAGACAAGTTGAAAAGCTATTACATTGGGACTTCGGGTAACAGGAAATGATAGAAATGAAACCCCAACATGAAATGTTAACTAGAATGCAAATCTTCAAAGACAAGAGTAAAAGTGATCCCATGACATTTAAAAATTTCCTCCTGTGGATGGTAGTAAAAGACTCAAGATGCAAGAAGAGTAGGAACTGTTTGGTGGGAACTGCTAGAACTCTGAGCTTGGACCCATTGCCAAAGAAAGGTGCATCTAGGCATACCCAGCTCCTCAAGTCAACACTGATGAAGCCTGCTTCTATGGGACCGCTCAGAACTCAACAATCCACATCTATGGATGGAAGCTCAGTGGACAAAGTCCTCACCCTTGCCCTGGAAAGACTGAGGACAAAAACCATGAGTTAATAAGCGGCTTCAATGTGGGAGCCACTAAGAGGTGACTGAACGGAATCCACTAGCCTACAATTTATTAGAGCAAAGGAAACATTATTATTCCTTGAGGCCCAAGATGAGCCACAAAGGAAAGTGCAGACTTGAAGCCTTTTGGGCTTGTAGGTGTGAGAACCAATGGAAAGGGTAATGGGATTCCCACAGAGAAAGTGTGTGGGCTGAACTTCCCCAAAACTAGAAGCTGAGTGAGGAGAAGTGGCCAGAGGAATGGAATATGCCTGTATCATAGGAGGTGCCATTAGAAGGGAAATCTAGGAAAACCCACAGAAGTACTCAGAAAATGATACAGGTTTAAATATATGCCAAGTCCTAAAATTGTTGATCCAGTTTACAACTGCATCTGTCAGGCAGAGAAAAATCTTCAGTACATTCTTTTCTCTTTCCCCAAGCACCATCCCTGAATGAGCCAGCAAGGCAGAATAACACAACCATGGTTTTGGGGACAAAGTAAGTGTGGGGAGAAAAGAAGTCTTCCCCTTGGATGAAGATGGAAGGCTGATGAATATGTAGAACTGAACATTCTATTTTCTGAATCCAAAGTGATTTTTAACCTACTCCACCTATAGGACCTTCTATCCCATAGGACACATAGGAATTTTTCAGAGTTTTCAATCTTTGACAGAAAACTTTCCCAACTGTACAACTATTACAAGGATAATGAGAGAGAAAAATGAAAAATAAAAGAATTAAAAATGATAGTTTTATTCTATATCATGAGTCATGTTTTTAAATATACTAGTTACACTTGTTTCATGCTAACTTCATTTTCATAAGCCCCAAATGAGCACTTAGCTTGCTACTATTTGCCTGGCAATGCTACTATTTTTATTTCTCTAGGAGGCTTCGTTGTCATTGCCATTTAGTTGCTAAGTTGTGTCCGACTCTTGCGACCCAATGGACTGTGGCCTGCCAGGCTCCTCTGTCCATGGGATTCTCCAGGAAAGAATACTGGAGTGGGTTGCCATTTCCTTCTCCAGAGGATCTTCCCAACCCAGGAATCGAACCCAGGTCTCCTGTATTGCAGGCATACTCTTTACCCACTGAGCTACAAAGAAAGCCCATAGGAGGCTTGCTGTCCCACTATTCTCCTATTTGACTGTTTTCTATCTTCACTCTTGGTTCAAATCTCCACCCCTCTCCCTTCCTACCATCTCACCTTTAGATGATGAGTATATTCCCATACTTCATTGAGATGCTAGAAACTCTAAGATGGTGATCCAAACTTCTCACCAACAAAACTGTCTAAATCAGTAGCATTTTCTCTCATCTCGTCCCCAAGACACGCCTCTGTAAAAGGTTAATCCCTCTCCCTTTTCATTTCCTGGGATGATCCTCTACTCCCCTCAGCAGATTCTCCCTCCTACTCATTCTATCAGCATACACACGTGTTTTAAGAACAGTTTTGTTTTTACAAAAAAATGAGAAAAAGGTATACAAATTTCCTATATACCCCCTGATCCCACTCATACATAGCCTCTCCAGCTGACATGACTCACTGGAATGATACATTTTTACCAAGGATGAGCCTACAGTGACATATTATGATCACCCTAAGTCCATAGTTTACCTTAGGATTCTTACTTGGTATTGTACACCCTATGGGTTTGGACAAATGTATAATGACATAGACCCATCATTACAATATCAAATGGAATAATTTCACTACCCTAAAAAATCTTCTGTGCTCTGCCTATTCATCTGACCCACTTCACCCCACAACCATTGATCTTTTTACTTTCTGCATAGTTGTGCCTTTTTTCGGAATGTCATAGAGTTGGAATCATACAGTATGTAGCTTCTTCAGATAGGTTTCTTTCACCTAGTAACATGCATTTAAGGTCCCTTCTCCAAGTCTTTCGATTGCTTGATAGCTCATTTCTTTTTATTGCTGAATAATATTCCATTGTCTGGAAATACCACAGTTTATTTATCCATTTACTTACTTATAGACAACAAACATTTAAAAATCTTCCTTGGGTTCCACACTCTCTCTGCTATTTTCCCACTTCTTGGCTTTTCTTTATAAGCCATCTTTTCATGTAACTAACATTTGCTTGACAATTACATATCTTCACCTCACACTCACTCCTCAGCCTCTTCACTGTGGCTTCTGACCACCATTCCCATCCCTGAAACTGCTCAACAATGTCACTGGTGACTTCACATTGTCCAACTCAAAGGACTGTATTTGGATATACGATTTATCAGTTCCATATCACCATCCCCTTTCTATCTCAAAGCACTTCTTACTCTTGACTTCCACGATCTCACTGTCTTCTAGTTTTCCTCACTCCTTGGATGTTGCTTCTCCATCTCCTTTGCAACCACCTTCTCGTTTACTTAGCCTATTAATTGGGAGGTTCAGAGTTTGCCTCTGAGCCTTTCTCCATCTCTTCTCTCCCCTGTTTCTCTCCATGGCTTTAAACACCATTTGTGTATTGATCACTACCATAGTTATATTTCCAGTCCAAGTTTCTCCTGGGAAGTTCAGAGTCTTATATCCAACTTCTCATTTATACCTTCATGGCTATTTCAGAGGCACGTGAAATTTCAGTTACTCAAAATAGACTACTAAATTTCCACCCTTCTCCCCCTTTCAGACCGTTTCTCTTTTCATACATTTCATCTTAGTCATATCACCACCATTTAAAGATACCAGGAACCTGGGAGCCATTCTGTATTCCTTGCTTTTCCTCATCTCCCACAGCCAAACTATCAAATGGTAATTTTGAACAGGTCTTGGCCACTCACCTCCATTACTGCCACTCTCAGATGGTGCCTCTGGATCAGTGCAAAAGCCTCCTGATTACGTTTCCCCCTATCTCTCACCAACCTACACATCCCAGGGTATCAAAAGTGATGTTCCAACAACATATGGTATTATCCCCAACCCCTCTCCACACACAGAAAGGTTCTCAATTCACTCAACAAAATTCTATTCCCCACAAGCCATGAATGCCAGATCTTTGCTCATGTGATGCAGCCGCACCAGCCAGCCTTAGTTGTCCGTACACACCTCTGAGAGGGCTTGAAATGTTCTATTCTCTCTGACAGGAACACACGCCAATGCTCTCATGTCTAAATCACACAGCCTGCTTGTGATTCCTCTTCAAGACTCAGCTCAACGCTCAGCTCCTCAGAGCAGCTTTTCCCGATCACCCCATCAAGGCCCTGTTTTTTATCCGTGTCTTCACTACTTCTGCCACTGCAGTCAACACCACTTGAACCTATGCATGCATTTGGCTACTTATCTTTTTCTACAAGCTTCAGGGTCCTCCACACTGTGAACTGTGTCAGTGTTGTTAACCTGTGTACGCTCAAGAAGAAGGGCCATACCTGGCCTCCAGAGGCTCTCTGTATGTGCAGACTAATGTATTCACCTGGTAGCACATCAACACAGCCATGACCGAAATTTCATAAAACATTTCAGATACTCCCAATGTTGAGCAATTACTTTATTGGGGCTCAGCAACCCACACAAAGAAAGAGAACAAAATAAAAGGCCAAACCACAGGAAGAGACCATTGTTTTGAAGGACTAGAGGAAGTCATAACTATTCAATACCAAACTGTGCTGGGAAATCAAACAGGAACCTAATAAAAAGAAAGCCTAATACCTTTTTCTTGAATTGGGTATTCAACCTGAAGTGATCTTTAAATTGTGCCATTTTTTAGGCTGTTCGTTACTTAGATCAATTTGTTTGTGTTGACACGACACTATTTCCTTTGGAATTCAGATGGATTGAATGACAGTTGGGGGTGATTAGGAATTCATTGATAGCTGATCAATAAATATTTAATCAGCATCTTTTATATGCACATGCTGCCCCCAGCAGGAATGTCCCTAATTGTTCAGCCTTCAGCTTGGAAATACCCCAAAGATAGGGTCAGCTCTAAGGAGCTGTAGCCTCTTGCTGAGGTCACATGGCCCCTTCAGGGTAGGCTTAGGGCCAAAAATGTTACTATTTTTCCTTAACTCATTTTCTGATGTTGGCTATGGTTTTACCTCTTCTTCCTTTAGAAATCAAACTGTATTCCTTCTTGGATAAATCAGTGCAGTCAGCTAGGGTATATGCCAAAAGCAAATGATTTTGGTGTGCTATAAAGTAATGTAGTTGACTTTTACAAAGCCTCTATGTTGAAACTCACTTCTTCAAACTACACATGTTAAACTTGTTTTATGACATAGTAATCAAATTGCAGTTTCAGAAGGGAGGGGCGGGGGGAATGAGTCCTGGGAATTATGAATGGCTCCCATTCGAGTTAAACTACCTTGACTTTTTTGCTTCGAATAAAACTTTTAGATATTGACTGTAACCTCAGATTAGGCACTTGGTTTTTAAAAACACTTACAAGTGTTACCCTACATACTACTTCATGTTATAGAAGTCTTAATAACTTTAATAACAGCTATTTCAATATTTGCATTAGAATAAATAAGTCACACAAATGTCAGTTACCATTATAGAAAGACATTTGTATCAGGGGTCAGAAGAAAGAGTTAATACTTCCCTCACAAAACTTTTATGAAAGAAGGAAGGAGGAAAGACAGGAGGGAGGGAGGGAGGAAGAAAGAAAGAATGAGATATGGAGGGAGAGATGGATGGAGGGAGGGAGCAAAGGGGAGGAGGAAAGAGGGAATTGAGGAATGTACATTCATTTCAAATACATTTGTTCTGCCTGGCTGAATAGCATCCCTCACTGAAGATGGAAAACACAAAGTGGAGAAATGGATAAATTTGCCAAATAAAAACATGGCCAAAGTGAAAGGCACGAGAGAGCTTACAGAAGAAGGAAGCTGTTGCCACACTTGCATATGTCCTGTGTAACACAGCAGAACCATGCAGAACCTAAGGAATTTCTGAGATTCATGCAATGCAAGCTGCAGAGCAAGAACTTCCAGAGTTCACTGCCCCGAACCACTCTAGGAATGAGTGCCAGAGCACTCAGCTCACCAGGGTCAAGTGCAGTGCAGGAGATAGAAAATCAACAGCCCACTCTCCCCAACCCTTACAACTGCTGAATCCTCTTCACCTGAGAACAGGCTACATCCCCCTTGTTTCTCTGTTCAAGTCACATCCATAGATCTGCAGGTATCTCCATCTTAAGCATCACATCCTCCAACAGCACAAGCAGTTCCCAAATGGTATTGTGTTTACAGTTTTGTAAAAGGAAATATGCCCAGAAGCTCCCAAAGAGATTTGTTAAGCCAAAGGGAAGTCCAAGTCACCTGCCACTACAGCCAATGTGTCATGGATCAGTTGGGGGTACCTTGGATCTGCTCTAGAGCCAAGGAACTTGAGTTTCAATCTTTTGTCCACAATGCTCCAAGTTTAAGGAAATCTGAGGGGCACCAAGAAATGAGAAATGGGACTTTCCTGGTATCTCAGTGTAAAGAATCTGCCTGCCAATGCAGTAGACATGAGTTCAATCCTTGATCCAGAAAGATTCCACGTGCCACAGAGCAACTAAGCCTCTGAGCCACAGCTATTAAACCTGTGCTCCAGAGCCTGGGAGCCGCAAATACTGAGCCCACATGCCACCACTACTGAAGCCCAAGCCCCCCAGAGCCTGTGCTCTGCAACAAGAGGAGCCACCACAGTAAGAAACCTACGCACCACGGCTAGAGAGTACCCCACACAACGAAGATTCAGCAAAGTCAAAAATAAATAAATACAATTTTTTTACATGTTTAAGAAATGAGAAATGAACCTAAACCCGTACACCATTCACTGAAAAATAAAGAAACCTGATTCCTCCTATACCCTCATCCTCTTTAATACAAGAAATTTCGTTTTATAAGCCAGGCACAAAACTGGCTATCAATCTTTTGTAAAAATCTAAGTCTTAGAGAATTGACCTACAATAGGGCCTGAGGAGTCTGGTGTGGAATTCTTGCTCCTTGAGTGTATCCTGCAGTTATATGTAAGACTGCTTTATTCACAAAGGATGACACCCAAGCCCCAGAAGTAGGCTGACTTCCTTGTGGTCACTCAGTGGCAACCAGAATCTTGTTTTTAATTCTTTGCCAGGGCTCCTTCAAGCACATCATGTGTCTCTCATCCCAGTACACTTCCATAGGTATCAAAATTGCATGTATGTTTTTACAATGCAGCAGCATGATTTAGTGAAATCACGGGTGAAAGAATTCCTATCTTTGTTCCAAAAAGACAGACTGCTGATTCTTCAGAATGGCACTGCTTCTGGATATGCATGGTGGCCCCATCTAGGGGCCTTCACCAATCCCTCAATTGCAAATATCACTCAGGCATCTAACACTCTCTGCAAATGTGCAAGATACAAATGAAAAATACATGTGACCCCCTTTAGGTCCTAATGGTTCTACAAAGACACCCAGATTGACTCACAGAGCAGCTCTTCACAAAAGTGCATATGACCAAGTGGAAGGCAGCAACTTCAGTTGAGTTGGTAGCTCAACAGGCTGGGTGCCTACCAGGCCTGGATCGCTGATCTGCGTGCAGCCCTCTCCACACAGCGCACGCAGTGCAGGTTATGGACTGCTGTATATCAAAGACTTTGGGGGTTACTTTGAAGAGTTGAGAGTAAGTATATTTAATCCATAAATTCCAAGGAATTTGGAAGAATGGAAAACAGGCGGAGACAGGCCTGAGGTGCCTGTTCTGTGCCTCTTAAGATGCCATGAACTTCAGTCCACTTTGCTGATGAACTTAACTACGACTTTGATGAGAATTCTCTGAATCTACTCAATGGGAAATGACCTCCATCCATATCAGCTTCATTATGTCCTGAACAAGAAACAAACACTGAACTGAATAGCACACAAAACATCCTTTTATGCTGCCCCTAACTGCAAAAGGATAACAGAAACAACATTTACTAGCAAGGAGTAATATCATTTTGTCTTTAGGATGGAGAAGGCATGTTATGTAAGCCTGAGGATGGTTTTGCATGTCCTTCCCTGTTAGACATGCCCTTCTCAGCCTTCAGCAGGCACTGAAAATCATCAGCCTGATAGCTACCAACCTTCCAAAGAGATGTGGAGGGGTTTTTGTTTTTTGTTTTTTTTTTTTTTAATCAAATGTCCTGATAAGAAATACAAGTGGTCTAAGATTTTTTTTTTTTTTTCCTATTTGAGCAACACTGACTCTGAGATATGTGCTGATGATCAATCTTTGGTCATAGCAAGTTAAAGGCACGTAATTTATAAGGAATAAAATAATGTTCTGTACTTGAAGAATAAAAACAAAACACACTCTAGCTGGGTTCCTACACACAGCTCACAGAGAATACTAGCAAATTGTATGAGTTTTGAAGAATGAGTCAAGGCCTGCAAGACTTCTCAAATATAAATTCAGAAACCTGTACAACATGTGGGCAAATGACCAAACAGTGGAACATGCTTCAGGCTTGGGTTGTTCTACTGCGACTCACATCAGAGGGTCACATTTACTCAATTCCTGTTGTTGCCCCTCCAGCAAAGTGACTATGACATGAAATCACACTTTGTATAAGAGCGGTGGGAAATAGAAAAGCCACCAATTGCCACTGAAAGGAATTAAAAATACTCAAAAAAGCCTTCTTGCATTGGTCCATTTTTTGCTTTTGCAATGCTCATCTCCCTGAAAAACAAGAGAAAAATGACACATTCTGTACAAAAGGGGGATCCCCAAGGCCCATGGTTTTGGGACCACCCGGAAAACACAAGCTTGGCCACATGAAGGGCAATGTTCTTGTTCTCACAGTTGCCAGAATAGCTAAGAGGCTTAGGAAGTTTCTGGCACCGTCAACGGTTTGGCACTGTTAAGCTTGTTCTATATTAAAACAGAACTCAGAGTCCTTTTTCTCGAATGGGGATTAAGCTGAGGATCGTGTTCTAGCAAGGGACACATAGGAAGTGAGGCTGATGAGCCTCATCATTTAGCATCCTTCATCAGATCTCTCCAGCACTGATGTCCCAGCTCCCCAGATTGAGGTATCCTGGAACACACAGTACATCAAATAATTCACTGGCTTCACTCTGAGGAACGGGCACATGTTTGGGACAGTTACCTCCATCCTCTGAGGAAATACCCTGATTCAGGGAAACTTACTGACAGGAATTTTTCACTTGAGTTCTGCTAGGTGAATGGATAAGAGTAGAATGTCACCAGACAAATGCCACTTCACTTGGACCTGCCACTAACCTTATCATTACCACCCTCAAAGAATATTAGTGTTCCTTGCATGTTTCTCGCATTCTAATAATTTACAAAGTCTTTTTCACATCTGAGAATCTGTTAAAATCACATCTTTTAACTGAATCCTGAACTATAGTTCACTTAACTATTTCTTCACCATGGAGATCCTTTTGGATAAGGCAGGAATCACTGTCATTCCAAATATCTGGATAGAATAAGAAACACACACATGTACACACACACACACTTCTTGTTATCCAAATTCCAAAAGGCGCACACAGACACTGTCTTGAGTGACTAAATCTTTGAATATTTTAGACCTGAAAACATCTAATAACAGTTCTGCCTCCTGCTCACTTGTGTCTGTGGGATGATCAGCCCCTTGAGTACCTGCCACTCTCTGCAAAAAAAAAAAAAAAAAAACCTCTATCTTGGAAAACTGGTCTTAAAACCAGAAACCTTCACTACAGTCTTCTCTCCTTGCTATGTTCTTCCCTTTTCATTCAAAGTTCACTTAATCTTGGGCCTCATTCAGATCCTTAGCCCTCAGCCCCTCGTCTCTCCCACTGAGTTGCTATGCTCTTCTTGACCTGTCTAGCTCAGTTCCAGACTGACTCAGATCCTGAATCAACCCACCATACTTACCCCTGGACCTAGGCTGATGATGAAGAAAGGCTTCTCTGTGAAGAAGAGGCCGCCAGCTGTATAGAGTATTTGATCCCTGGGCTGGTGTTGGGGGTAAGAAAGAGGTCCTTTTATTCTGCCGAGCACCTCACCTTCTGTTCCCACAACCATCCTATTTCTTCCATCTTCCTGATCTAGTCCCTTTAATCTTCATTCCATGGTTTTCTCTTTAGTTTTAAGACTTCTCTATCTCCTAAAGGGTTTTGCTTAATCATCCTCATGACTGTATCTTCAAATTCTGCCTCTCCATTGGTCCCTTTAGCTCAACTTAGAAGAGTACCTAAATCCTTCCATTCTTAAAATTTGAAAAAAGACAAATTTGAGGACCAAAACACTTGTTCAAAGTTTCATCCTCCACTTTCTCCCACTCATTCATTAATTCGTGCACGCCTCTCTCCCTGTCTCCTTTCCTTAATCTCATATTCCCTCTCCAGCCAAAACTGCTGTAAAACCGTATAAGTCTATCACCTCTGTCCCTTTCCTTGTGACTTTTCAAACAACTGCAGTGCCCTGCTAGGCTTCCATGGAAGCATTTCCTCTGATTCGCTTCCTAGATCAAGTCTGACCAGCTTTTCCCAGTGCTACCCTCTCTGTAGAAATGACTAGCAATCCACACCTCAATACTCTCTCCTCGCTTGGCTTTGTTAGACTATGTTCTCCTATTTTGTCCTTTTTAAAGTCACTTCTGGCTTTTCATGTGTCCATATTTCTCTTAATTCAGTCCTTTTCCCTAGACTCTTTTACTTCACAGTGTCCTTGAGTTTTCCCGTTAACCTGCAGTCACATAATGACTGTGGTCAATGGTTCACTCTAGATGCCACGTAGACATCTCCAACCAATATACCTAAACCTGAACTCCTCACCTTCCCCAAACTGGCTCTGTCTTTATTGTTTATCACTGAGAAGGGCACTGGAATGCAAAAGTAGGAAGTCAAGAAACACCTGGAGTAACAGGCAAATTTGGCCTTGGAATACGGAATGAAGCAGGGCAAAGACTAATAGAGTTTTGCCAAGAAAATGCACTGGTCATACAAACACCCTCTTCCAACAACACAAGAGAAGACTCTATACATGGACATCACCAGATGGTCAACACCGAAGTCAGATTGATTATATTCTTTAAAGCCAAAGATGTAGAAGCTCTATACAGTCAGCAAAAACAAGACCAGGAGCTGACTGTGGCTCAGACCATGAACTCCTTATTGCCAAATTCAGACTTAAATTGAAGAAAGTAGGGAAAACCACTAGACCATTCAGGTATGACCTAAATCAAATCCCTTATGATTATACAGTGGAAGTGAGAAATAGATTTAAGGGCCTAGATCTGATAGACAGAGTGCCTGATGAACTATGGAATGAGGTTTGTGACATTGAGACAGGGATCAAGACAATCCCCATGGTAAATAAATGCAAAAAAGCAAAATGGCTGTCTGGGGAGGCCTTACAAATAGCTGTGAAAAGAAGAGAAGTGAAAAGAAAAGGAGAAAAGGAAAGATATAAACATCTGAATGTAGAGTTCCAAAGAATAGCAAGAAGAGATAAGAAAGCCTTCCTCAGCGATCAATGCAAAGAAATAGAGGAAAACAATGGAATGGGAAAGGATAGAGACCTCTTCAAGAAAATCAGAGATACCAAAGGAACATTTCATGCAAAGATGGGCTCGATAAAGGACAGAAATGGTATGGACCTAACGGAAGCAGAAGATATTAAGAAGAGATGGCAAGAATACACAGAAGAACTGTACAAAAAAGATCTTCACGACCCAGATAATCACGATGGTGTGATCACTGACCTAGAGCCAGATATCCTGGAATGTGAAGTCAAGTGGGCCTTAGAAAGCATCACTATGAACAAAGCTAGTGGAGGTGATGGAATTCCAGTTGAGCTATTCCAAATCCTGAAAGATGATGCTGTGAAAGTGGTGCACTCAATCTGCCAGCAAATTTGGAAAACTCAGCAGTGGCCACAGGACTGGAAAAGGTCAGTTTTCATTCAATCCTGATGTTCAAGCTGGTTTTAGAAAAGGCAGAGGAACCAGAGATCAAATTGCCAACACCCACTGGATAATGGAAAAAGCAAGAGAGCTCCAGAAAAATATCTATTTCTGCTTTACGACTATGCCAAAGCCTTTGACTGTATGGATCACAATAAACTGGAAAATTCTGAAAGAGATGGGAATATCAGACCACCTGATCTGCCTCTTGAGAAATCTGTATGCAGGTCAGGAAGCAACAGTTGGAAGTGGACATGGAACAACAGACTGGTTCCAAATAGGAAAAGGAGTACATCAAGGCTGTATATTGTCACCCTACTTATTTAACTTATATGCAGAGTACGTCATGAGAAACGTTGGACTGGAAGAAACACAAGCTGGAATCAAGACTGCCAGGAGAAATATCAATAACCTCAGATATGCAGATGACACCACCCTTATGGCAGAAAGTGAAGAGGAACTCAAAAGCCTCTTGATGAAGGTGAAAGTGGAGAGTGAAAAAGTTGGCTTAAAGCTCAACATTCAGAAAACGTAGATCATGGCATCTGGTCCCATCACTTCATGGGAAATAGATGGGGAAACAGTGGAAACAGTGTCAGACTTTATTTTGGGGGGCTCCAAAATCACTGCAGATGGTGACTGCAGCCATGAAATTAAAAGACGCTTACTCCTTGGAAGGAAAGTTATGACCAACCTAGATAGTATATTCAAAAGCAGAGACATTACTTTGCCAACAAAGTTTCATCTAGTCAAGGCTATGGTTTTTCCTGTGGTCATGTATGGATGTGAGAGTTGGACTGTGAAGAAGGCTGAGCACCGAAGAATTGATGCTTTTGAACCGTGGTGCTGAAGAAGACTCTTGAGAGTCCCTTGGACTGCAAGGAGATCCAACCAGTCCATTCTTAAGATCAGCCCTGGGATTTCTTTGGAAGGAATGATGCTAAAGCTGAAACTCTAGTACTTTGGCCACCTCATGGGAAGAGTTGACTCATTGGAAAAGACTCTGATGCTGGGAGGGATTGGGGGCAGGAGGAGAAGGGGATGACAGAGGATGAGATGGCTGAATGGCATCACTGACTCAGTGGATGTGAGTCAGGGTGAACTCTGGGAGTTGGTGATGGACAGGGAGGCCTGGCGTGCTGGGATTCATGGGGTCGCAAAGAGTTGGACACGACTGAATGACTGATCTGATCTGATCTGAGAAGGGCACTTCTTCCATCTCATCATTCAAACCAGACACTAAAGACTCAACTTTAGATTCCTATGCTCTCCCTTCCCATGTCCAATCACTCACCACACCCCATTAATATATCTTCTTATTAGCTTTTCCCTTTCTCTCCACCACCTTTCTATGGATCCCCTTCTCTCCCCAATTAATGCCATGGCTATAGTCCAGAGTCTCCTGATGTTTCTCATAGACTATTAAGGCAATTTCAACTCCATGTCTACATTCTGGTCATTGCTTCATTGCTACCCAATCCACCCTACATATATGAACATTGGTTTTTTAGACAAAATCAGTAAGACTACTGATTTTAAAAATATTTCACAAACAATAACTAAAGCCTGGATTAGTGGATAAATGTATTTGGGTGCTTTTAAAACTGTAAATTGTGACCCATTGGTGGATTTTAAAATCAATTTAATGGGTCTCAACCAGTATTAAAACAAATTGAAATAAAATAGGATACACAATACTAGAGTATATTACCAAAGAGAAGGGCAAACTTGTGAACATTTTGTTTCAGTTTTTGTGTGTTTCTGTGTATGCACAGATAGACCTGTGACATATAAATATATGTGTATATATATATACCTATATACAATATAGATATACATGACAGGGTAATATGTATTTTATATTGGGAGGCTACAGAAAATATTGCTAAATCTTCTGCAGTACAGTAGTCTGATCCATCAATACTTCTCCATTTTAATCTCCCATCACTTGCCTGACCTCTTCTAGAACTTTATATTCTAGACCAGGGCATTCCAACAGAAATAGGATGCAAACTACCAATGTAAGCCAAATATGTATTCAAATTTTTCTGGTAGTCACCTTAAAAAAAGTAAAACAAAATAGGTGAAATCAGTTTTAATGATATGCTTTCTTTAATTCAACACATCTAAAATATTATCATTTCAGTTGAGTTCAGTTCAGTTGCTCAGTGATGTCCGATTCTTTGCGACCCCGTGAACCACAACACGCCAGGCCTCCCTATCCATCACCAACTGCTGGAGTCTACCCAAAACCCATGTCCACTGAGTCAGTGATGCCATCCAACCATCTCATCCTCTGCTGTCCCTTTCTCCTCCTGCCCTCAATCTTTCCCATATCAGGGTCTTTTCAAATGAGTCAGCTCTTCACATCAGGCAGCCAAAGTATTGGAGTTTCAGCTTCAACATCAGTCCTTCCGATGAACACCCAGGACTGATCTCCTTTAGGATGGACTGGTTGGATCTCCTTGCAGAACAAGGGACTCTCGAGTCTTTTCCAACACCGCAGTTCAAAAGCATCAATTCTTTGGCACTCAGCTTTCTTTATAGTTCAACTCTCACATCCATACCTGACCACAGGAAAAACCATAGCCTTGACTAGACGGACCTTTATTGACAAAGTAATGTCTCTGCTTTTTAATATGCTGTCTAGGTTGGTCATAACTTTCCTTCCAAGGAGCAAGCGTCCTTTAATTTCATGGCTGCAGTCACCATCTGCACTGATTTTGGAGCCCCCCAAAATAAAGTCTGACACTGTTTCCACTGTTTCCCCATCTATTTCCCATGAAGTGATGGGACCAGATGCCATGATCTACGTTTTCTGAATGTTGAGCTTTAAGCCAACTTTTTCACTCTCCTCTTTCACTTTCATCAAGAGGCTTTTGAGTTCCTCTCCACTTTCTGCCATAAGGGTGGTGTCATCTGCATATCTGAGGTTATTGATATTTCTCCTGGCAATCTTGATTCCAGCTTGTGTTTCTTCCAGTCCAGCGTTCCTCGTGATGTACTCTGCATATAAGTTAAATAAGCAGGGTGACAATATACAGCCTTGATGTACTCCTTTTCCTATTTGCAACCAGTCTGTTGTTCCATGTCCACTTCCAACTGTTGCTTCCTGACCTGCATACAGGTTTCTCAGGAGGCAGGTCAGGTGGTCTGGTATTCCCATCTCTTTCAGAATTTTCCAAGTTTATTGTTATCAACACAGTCAAAGGCTTTGGCATAGTCAATAAAGCAGAAATAGATGTTTTTCTGGAACTCTCTTGCTTTTTCGATGATCCAGTGGATATTGGCCATTTGATCTCTGGATCCTCTGCCTTTTCTAAAACCAGCTTGAACATCTGGAAGTTCATGGTTCACATACTGTTGAAGCCTGGCTTGGAGAATTTTGAGCATTACTTTATTAGCATGTGAGGTGAGTGCAATTGTGTGGTAGTTTGAGCATTCTTTGGCATTGCCTTTCTTTGGGATTGGAATGAAAACTGACCTTTTCCAGTCCTGTGGCCACTGCTGAGTTTTCCAAATTTGCTGGCATATTGAGTGCACCACTTTCACAGCATCATCTTTCAGGAATTGAAATAGCTCAACTGGAATTCCATCACCTCCACTAGCTTTGTTCATAGTGAACACAGGCCCACTTGATAAATAAAAATTACACTGAAATATATTCCTTTTTTGTATCAGATTTGAAATCCTGTGTATATGTTGCATTCAACGCATAAGTTAGTTCAGATACCACATTTCAAGTGCTCATTAGTCAGATGTACTTAGTGACTACTCTAATCACTCAGTACATGATAGACTAGTTATAGTTGCATAGTTACCTAAATAACTCATGCTTCCTTATACTTTCATGTTTTCTCACATACTATTCCCTATGCTTAGAATCCCCTTCAGTTTTCCCTTGTCTTTAAATCACCTGGTAATTCCTACTCATCCTTTTAGATTTGCCTCAAGGGCCACACCCACTGGAGACTTCCCCTCCAGTATCCTAGAGCAAAATGCTCCTAAGGCAATACTCTTCTGCCCTATAGCTGTTCATTTACACACTGCCTTACCTACTTAGAGTGTGAGCTTCCTGAAGTCAAAGAAGGTTCTTAGAACTTAGCAGGTACTAGCACACAGAGGGTGCTTAGTGAAAGCTTGTTGGATATATTAAAATGTCTAAAGCCACAACACGGAACACATAGAAGGATCCAGGGGTTCACACAGTGAGTCATGCCTTGAGCAGGGAGCCTCAGTGCCCACACCTGCCACAGTTATGCTTCTGTTTAATAAACCTGCGTCGTGAGCTTTACTATTTGGGACTACTTACATTCTTACATAAATGAGAAGAGGCCCAATCTTAATAAAGCAGCTGTATCTGAGGTTCCTTGTGTCAGCCCTTTACTGATCTGCAGAAGATGTCTTCTCTGGCTCCAGACCCCACCCACCATGCCTCAAGGCATGGCCAGGCCAAACCACTTCAGATGATGATTATTAAAACTTCCAGGAAAAACGAAAAAAACAAAAACACATGGTCCTCCATTCAAATTATTTTAAAGACTCTCCTGTTGAAAAGCTTTTCTTACCTACCCTAAATCCTTTGTGCTGCACTGTCAGCCCACCTCCTCCTGTTTGGATCTCAGGAGAGCTACAGAAGAGCTTACCATGAGACTCAAAAAAAGAACCCTCTTATGCTTCAATAACAGCATTAAATCACCCTTAAGTCTTCTCTTCTCCAGGGTAAACAATCCAAATTTCTTTAGCCTTCCTCCATAGATCTTCTTTTACAAGCTTTTAATCGCCGCGGTGGCATGCCTCCAGACCAGGCTCTCCAAGTTCCTACGTCCTACTGCTGTTGTAAAGCTTAGTGCTGCCGACAGCTGTGAGTGTTACTACAGCCTTACGAGGGGTAATATCCGCTTCATATTGTGTAACGGCCTCAAGAAAACTTGAATCAGCATGACGGTAACTCTCAAAATTAGGAATTTGTGATGTTTAACTTAAACTGCCTACCACTTTTATTCTTTAAAATTTTGACAATAGGATGAATATGATTATGGTTTCACTGTAGTTATGTGGCATTTCATGCATTTATCTCTCTTCTAAGACTATGGCCAAGCGCCATCTGGAAAGAAATAGCAGTAGTCATATCAGCTAATGCTTTTGAATATTTTGTGCATGCCAGGTATTACTCTATACATTCTACATATTTAAATTTTCAAATAAAACAAATGAGGTAGATGCTATTACTATTACTGTCACCTTACTAACGAGAAAATAGGCACAAGAAGATGAAGTAACTTGACCAAAGTTATGTGGATGGTAAATGCTAGAGCTGAGATGAGAATACAAAGAGTCTGCTTCACTCTTAGCCACTTTGGTTTCTAAAATAATAGTATGTTTACTGAACCCACTGCTACTTGCCTTATTCTGACCTCATAGCCATATTTTTTTTTAATTTCTCCATAAGCTGCTTCTGTAATTAAAGGAATAAGCACAAATGAAATATTTAAATAAAAAATCTCCTGAGACTAGTAATCATTCAGTTCAGTTCAGTTCAGTTCAGCTGCTCAGTTGTGTCTGACTCTTTGTGACCCTATGAATCGCAGCACGCCAGGCCTCCCTGTTCATCACCAACTCCCGGAGTTCACTCAAACTCACGTCCATCAAGTCGGTGATGCCATCAACTTGCCATCTCATCCTCTGTTGTCCCCTTCTCCTCCTGCCCCCAATCCCTCCCAGCATCAGAGTCTTTTCCAATGAGTCAACTCTTCTCATGAGGTGACCAAAGTACTGGATTTCAGCTTTAGCATCATTCCTTCCAAAGAACACCCAGGACTGATCTCCTTTAGAATGGACTGGTTGGATCTTCTTGCAGTCCAAGGGACTCGCAAGAGTCTTTTTCAACACCACAGTTCAAAAGAATCAATACTTCGTCACTCAGCTTTCTTCACAGTCCAACTCTCACATCCATACATGACTATTGGAAAAACCATAGCCTTGACTAGACAGACACTTGTTGGCAAAGTAATGTCTCTACTTTTCAATATGCTATTTAGGTTGGTCATAACTTTCCATCCAAGGAGTAAGTGTCTTTTAATTTCATGGCTGCAATCACCATCTGCAGTGATTTTGGAGCCCAGAAAAATAAAGTCTGACATTGTTTCCACTATTTCCCCATCTATTTCCATGAAGTGATGGGACCAGATGCCATGATCTTAATTTTCTGAATGTTGAGCTTTAAGCCAACTTTTTCACTCTCCTCTTTCATTTTCATCAAGAGACTCTTTAGTTCCTCTTCACTTTCTACCATAAGGGTGGTGTCATCTGCATATCTGAGGTTATTGATATTTCTCCTGGCAATCTTGATTCCAGCTTGTGCTTCTTCCAGCCCAGCGTTTCTCATGATGTACTCTGCGTATAAATTAAATAAGCAGGGTGACAATATACAGCCTTGGCATACTCCTTTTCCTATTTGGAACCAGTCTGTTGTTCCATGTCCAGTTCTAACTGTTGCTTCCTGACCTGCATACAGGTTTCTCAAGAGGCAGGTCAGGTGGTCTGGTATTTCCATCTCTTTCAGAATTTTCCACAGTTTATTGTGATCCACACAGTCAATAAAGCAGAAATAGATGTTTTTCTGGAACTCTCTTGCTTTTTCCATTATCCAGCAGATGTTGGCAATTTGATCTCTGGTTCCTCTGCCTTTTCTAAAACCAGCTTGAACATCTGGAAGTTCACAGTTCATGTATTGCTAAAGCCTGGCTTGGAGAATTTTGAGCATTACTTTACTAGTGTGTGAGATGAGTGCAACTGTGCGGTAGTTTGAGCATTCTTTGGCATTGCCTTTCTTTGAGATTGGAATGAAAACTGACCTTGTCCAGTCCTGTGGCCACTGCTGAGTTTTCCAAATTTGATGGCATATTGAGTGCAGCACTTTCACAACATCATCTTTCAGGATTTGAAATAGCTCAACTGGAATTCCATCACCTCCACTAGCTTTGTTCATAGTGATGCTTTCTAAGGCCCACTTGACTTCACATTCCAGGATGTCTGGCTCTAGGTCAGTGATCACACCATCATGATTATCTGGGTCGTGAAGATCTTTTTTGTATAGTTCTTCTGTGTATTCTTGCCACCTCTTTTTAATATCTTCTGCTTCTGTTAGGTCCATACCATTTCTGTCCTTTATCGAGCCCATCTTTGTATGACATGTTCCCTTGGTATCTCTAATTTTCTTGAAGAGATCTCTAGTCTTTCCCATTCTGTTGTTTTCCTCTATTTCTTTGCACTGATTGCTGAGGAAGGCTTCCTTATCTCTTCTTGCTATTCTTTGGAACTCTGCATTCAGATGCTTATATCTTTCCTTTTCTCCTTTTCTTTTCACTTCTCTTCTTTTCACAGCTATTTGTAAGGCCTCCCCAGACAGCCATTTTGCTTTTTTGCATTTCTTTTCCATGGGGGATGGTCTTAATCCTTGTCTCCTGTACAATGTCAGGAACCTCAGTCCATAGTTCATCAGGCACTCTATCTATCAGATCTAGGCCCTTAAATCTATTTCTTAACTACCTCAACATACAGAAACCATATTTCAAAAAAGTGTGATTCTTCTTATAATCATATGCATCCTGGAAATACAGACACGTATTATATAAAGGTATCAGCTACTTATTTTCCAAAAATTTGGAGTGTAGATGCATGAAGATAAAATCATTATTTTACATATCTTAAAGCCACCTTAAAATTAACCATATTTAAATAATTATTTCTGATTCTTAAGGTCATGAACATATGTAACTGTCTTTCTCTATGTAACTCAGAATGAGTTAGCTAATGATGCCAGAATCCCAGCAATATCAGAAATATACACCTAGTAACTTGATTATTATTGCTGTTTCAGTTTCCATGCTGAAATCCTTTCTTTATCAGAAAGCATGATATCCTAAGACATGGGGTC
This sequence comes from Bos javanicus, assembly GCF_032452875.1. Taxonomy (NCBI): domain Eukaryota; kingdom Metazoa; phylum Chordata; class Mammalia; order Artiodactyla; family Bovidae; genus Bos; species Bos javanicus. Next base: position 26,802,946 of record NC_083875.1, read on the forward strand.
CTTTGCCACTGATTGTACAATCAATTGATTGTACAAAGCTCAATCTGCTTTGCGGAGTATGTGAGATGATTCAAAGGAATATGGAGACACTATTTCAAATGACATCACATAGTCACAAGCTGATTTCTTTCATCACCTCTTTCAATCATTCTGATTGAGTGAAAGAGAATAGGTCATTGTTGAGGTTCTATTTTTTCCCTTCCTGAACACTTAATAATCTTTCATTTAACAAAGAATGAACAGACCACAAGCACAGAGACTTGAACAGACAATAGTACATAATAGAATTTAATTACACTGTTTTATTTTCTTCGTATGTACTTTTACAGTTACCTTTGATCTATGGCCTGTGGCAGTGACTTTCCATTTCTCATAGTGATATAAAGTATACTCTTAAATGAATTATAAAGTGAGCTGAAATATATTAAATTTTAATAGTGCATGAAAAATGGCAATAATTATAAAGTAGGCATACAAATGACTCAACTTGGAGAAGGGAATGATGAAATATCATGGCTTAGCCCACTGTAATAAAAGATGAAAAACTAAATCCTTGAAGACATGCAGTTTCCTCACTCTGTGATCAGAAATGGCCAGCAAAGACAATAGCAATTCCATCTCCACACACAGGAAATTCTTACAGGCACATCTTAATGGAGATGGGAATCTGTCCCTTTGGATAACACATGAGTCAGTGCGGTGTACAGAGCTAATCTTCATGTTCTGGAGTTCACTGTGAACAAGGTTTTATATACATTTACTTTCCCAGCTGCAGAGAAGCTCTTGGAATTTGAAATTGTTTTTCCCCAAGGTACTGAATTGCTTCAAACATATTTAGTAAAAAGCTGTATCTTTATCAACCATCTCCTTGTTCCTGGATTTATTCTGAACTCAAAAAACAAAATATACAGCAAATTTTGTTGTATAAATCAATCTCCAAATACTGGGGTGATTCTGCTGGGAATGAGTACAATCCTGTTTGGTATTTCATTCCAACTTCATGACTCAAAGGTATCTCCAGAAAATATTAGCCTACCTGTCTATAAAGTTTTCTAAAACATATATAAAATTTGAAATTAAGCATTTCCAAACCTCAAAAACAGGTATGAATCTATAAGTTAAAAAGAAGCCAAGAAGCCAATGAGATTTCACAGAAATCTACTCATTGATCATCAGTTTTAAGCAATGTGTAATAACTGTTTTATTGACACACATATTCATTAATGTTTACAATATTAGGCTTATGATATAGGGTATATAAAAGAGAAGAGAACCCCTGCTATCAAAGTATGAATATATAATAATATATCTGTATTCATGTATTAGATTCCTTAGAGTGAATGTAGAAATTATGGATTAAAGAGATGGTATTAGGAGTTTGACTTTATGTTCTTACAGAGAGGCTTTTGGAATTAATTCTGATGAAATGGGACTCTCAACATGTAAATGGTCAAAGAAACAGACAGAAAGTTCATCTAAGCCTGACTTTTCAAATTCCAAGTGTCTCTAGAATGCTACTGGAAACTGACAATTGGAAAGACTGAGACTCATCTGGGATGGAGCAGATTAACATTTTGCAGCTTTCCCCCTGCACATCCCTACAGATTACATTGATCATTCTATTGTATGTCCCAACCCCCAAACACACATTCCCTTCTCCTTGGCTCTTTTGAATTAAACATCCCATCCAGATGCAAGTTCCCAGGAGGGGAAGCTCAAGACAGCTCAGTGCACTTCCTAGATCTACAGCTTGCTCATTTCAGAAAGCAGGTTTCCATATGGAGTTATAGCACAAGCATCTGTGTTTACCAATTTTTTTTCAACTTTGTGAAACGGAGAGGATTGATACAAATATACGTAGCTGAAGAATGAGGGAGGCAGTAGCGGGATGAAATAGGAGTCCTGCTATCACCCATTCTAAACCAGGATGGAAACTGGAGCCCTGGCTCTGGCATAGGACACCCACTTGTAGAGGATGTAGTGAGCCAGACTTTTCGGCAAGAGCCAGAGGTAGAAGCTGCAGGAAGAGGGTGTTTCGTGACAGCCAAACCACTCAGCCTAAAACTTAATGCATGGGCAGACACTGGAAAGATAATTCTAGTTTACTTGTCTCAAATATTTTATCTAAGGGAAAGAAACCAAAGCATACTATCTGTGTGCATTACCCACAAGCTCTTCTCTGTGGCATAATGACTGAGGAGTATCATCCTGTCCTGGGTGATGGCCCCACCTCTGACATGCCCCACTCAACCTGGCCCTTCCCCTGCAGTGGCTTCATTACCACAAAGAAGCACTGAATTTTGTCTGTTTTGAACACTTCTTGTCCTCTGGCCTCCTTCAGGATAGAAAATGAATATTTTCCCAACATGTTTAAAGAGAAAATAGATTTAAGCTATTTGGTTCAGAATATAATTTTTCCTCCTTAACTTAGTTAACTAAGCAATCTTGTATAATAGGAACATAGTAAATCACTTGAATTTATTTAATTGACTTTTATTTGCATAATATGCTATGCAAATAGTTTCTTTTCAACAACCTAAGGAACAAAATGAAACTAAATTTGAGGAAATTAACAAAACCAAGAAGGAAGCAATGTTATTAAAGATCTGTTAATGGAAGGCTTCAACAACATCTCTGGCCACAAATCACAGGAAAAAATTGAAAAATATTTTTTAATTGAATTTTAAAAGCATTAGAATTGCTTTTTCAGTGCCATTACTACACCCCCAAGACTAAATGAATAAAATACAACTATCCAACGGGTACTATAAATTTTAAGAATTATGTGTAATTCCTTAATTCCAAATGTCTATTGTGACACTTCTTATAGATCATTCAAAATCATTTCATTCTTCTTATAAATCTCTGGTTTTGGCCCTTAACTCATTTACAATTAAGGGTAGATGACTTAAGACACATTAGATCACTTATGCATAGTAACAATGTAGTACTTACTGAATAAAAGGATAATTAATTACTGCATAACTTTCCTCACATATTTATTTTTAATGTTATTCTTCTTGCCTTGAGAATCCCATGAACAGTATGAAAAGGCAAAAAGATGTGACATTGAAAGGTGAACTCCCCAGGTCAGTAGGTGCCCAATATGCTACTGGAGAAGAGCAGAGAAATAGCTCCAGAAGGAATGAAGAGGAAGAGCCAAGTGGAAAAAACACCCAATTGTGGATGCACCTGGTGGTGAAAGTAAAGTGATGCTCTAAAGAACAATATCTCATAGGACCTGGAATGTTAGGACAATGAATCAAGGTAAATTGGAAGTGGTCAAACAGGAGATGGTCAAAGTGAACATCGACATTTTAGGAATCAGTGAACTAAAATGGACGGGAATGAACAAATTTAATTCAGATGACCATTAGATCTACCACTGTGGGCAAGGATCCCTTAGAAGAAATGGAGCAGCCCTCATAGTCAACAAAAGAGTCCAAAATGAGGTACTTGGGTGCAATCTCAAAAATGACAGAATGATTTCAGTTCATTTCCAAGCCAAACCATTCAATATCACAGTAATCCAAGTCTATGCCCCAACCACTAACACCAAAGAAGCTGAAGTTGAATGGTTCTATGAAGACCCACAAGACTTTCTAGAACTAACACCAAAATAAAAGATGTCCTTTTCATCATAGGGGACTAGAATGCAAAAGTAGGAAGTCAAGAGATACCTGGAGTAACAGGTGAGTTTGGCCTTGGAGTACTAAATGAAGAAGGGCAAAGACTAGCAAAATTTTGCCAAGAGAATGCACTGGGTCCTAGCAAACACCATCTTCCAACAACACTCTACACATGGACATCACTAGATGGTCAATATGGAAATTAGATTGATCATATATATTCCTTGCAGCCAAAGATAGAGAAGTTCTTTACAGTCAGCAAAAACAAGACTGGGAGCTGACTGTGCCTCAGATCAGGAACTCCTTACTGCAAAATTCAGACTTAAATTGAAGAAATAGGGAAAACCATTAGACCATTCAGGTAATACCTAAATCAATCCCTTACAATTATACAGTGGAAGTGACAAATAGATTTAAGAATTTAGGTCTGATACACAGAGTGCCTGAAGAACTATGGACGGAGGTCTATGACACTGTACAGGAGGCAGTGATCAAAATCATCCCTAAGAAAAAGAAATACAAAAAGGCAAAATGGTTGTCTGAGGAGGCCTTGCCATAGCTGAGAAGAGAAGAGAAGTGACAGGCAAAGGAGAAAAGGAAAGATATATCCATCTGAATGCAGAGTTCCAAAGAATAGCAAGGAGACACAAGAAAGCCTTCCAAAGTGAACAATGCAAAGAAATGGAGGAAAACAATAGAATGGGAAAGACTAGAGATCTCTTCAAGAAAAGCACAGGTACTAAGGAAGCTTTTCATGCAAAGTTGGGCACAATAAAGGACAGAAATGGTATGGACCTAACAGAAGCAGAAGATATTAAGAAAAGGTGGCAAGAATACACAAAAAGATTTTAATTACACAGATAACCACCATGGTGTGGTCACTCACCTAGAGGCACACATCCTGGAATGTAAAGTCAAGTGGGTCTTAGGAAGCATCATTATGAACAAAGCTAGTGGAGGTGATAGAATTCCAGCTGAGCTATTTCAAATCCTAAAAGATGATGCTGTGAAAGTGCTGCACTCAATATGCTAACAAATTTGGAAAACACAACAGTGGCCACAGGATTGGAAAGGTCAGTTTTCATTCCAGCCCCAAACAAGGGCAATGCCAAAGAATGTTCAGACTATCACACAATTGCACTCATTGCACATGCTAGCAAGGTAATGTTCAAAATTCTCCAAGCTAGGCTTCAACATTACATGAACCAAGAACTTCCACATGTACAAGCTGGATTTAGAAAAGGCAGAGGAACCAGAGATCAAATTGCCAACATCCATTGGATTATCAAAAAAGTAAGAGAGTTCCAGAAAAACAGTTACTGCTGCTTCATTGACTATGCTAAAGCCTTTGACTGTGTGGATCACAACAAACTGTGGAAAATTCTTCAAGAGATGGGAATACCAGACCACCAGACCTGCCTCCAAAAAAACCTGTATGCAGACCAAGAAGCAACAGTTAGAAATGGACATGGAACAATGGACTGGTTTAAAATTGGGAAAGGAGTAGGTCAAGGCTGCATATTGTCACCCTGCTTATTTAACTTATATGCAGAATACATCGTGTGAAATGCTGGGCTGGATGAAGCACAAGCTGGAATCAAGGTTGCTGGGAGAAATATCAATAACCTCAGATATGTAGATGACACCACTCTTATGGCAGAAAGTGAAGAGGAACTGAAGAGTCTCTTGGTGAAAGTGAAAGAAGAGAGTGAAAAAGGTGTCTTAAAGCTCAACATTCAGAACACTAAGATCATGGTATGCAGTCCTGTCACTTCATGGCAAATTGATGGGGAAACAATGGAAACAGTGACAGACTTTATTTTCTTGGGCTCCAAAATCACCAAGGATGGTGACAGCAGCCGTGAAATTAAAAGACACTTGCTTCTCAGAAAAAAAAAAGATGACAAAACTGTGCTTAGTTGCTCAGTTGTGTCCGACTCTCTGCAACCTCATGGACTGTAGCCTGCCAGGGTCCTCTGTCCACAGGGATTTTCCAGGCAAGAATACTGGAGTGGGTTGCCATGCCCTCCTCCAGGGATGACAAAACTAGACAGCATATTAAAAAGCAGAGACATTGCTTTGCCTACAAATGTTCCTATTGTCAAAGCTATGGTTTTTCCAGTAGTCATGTATGGATATGAGAGTTGGACCATAGAGAAGGCTGAGCACCGAAGAATTGATGCTTTCAAACTGTGGTTCTGGATAAGTTTCCTGAGAGTGCCTTGGACTGCAAGGAAATCAAACCTAAATCTTAAAGTAAATCAACCCTGAATATTCATTGGAGGGACTGCTGCTGAATCTGAATCTCCACTACTTTGGCTACCTGATGCAAAGAGCTGACTCATTGGAAAAGATCCTGATGCTGGGGAAGACTGAAGGCAGGAGGAGAAGTAGACAAGAGAGGATGAGGTGACTGGATGGCATCACCGAATCAATGGACATGAGTTTGAGCAAGCTCTGGGAGATGGTGAAGGGCAGAGAAGCCTGACATGCTGCAGTCCATGGGGCTGCAAAGAGTCAGACATGACTGAACAACTGAACAACAACAAATGCTATTTATTATATATTATATCTGTCATTTATTGACTAACATCAGCATTCAAATAAATTCTGTGATATTCTGAAAGCTACATTCACATTCAGAATCTTGGATCATTTTAACTCAGTATTAAACTCTGATTCATCTTTATCTGAAAAGACTCATATGAAATAAACATATTCTCTACCATTCACTTGTAAGTCAACCGTGACACCTTTCATTAGGAAAGAACTGTTATAAACCTGAAATGTTCCAGAAATAGAAGTCATTACATTGAAATATTCAGAAAATAAAGGCAAACTATTTTATGTTGTTCTAAATTATCACTTTCTCTCTAGGCCATCCTTAGCCATGTCTCTTTCATGAACTTATGTGCTTCATAAAATACCCACTCTTCCTGTTTTTTTTTTTTTTTTTAAATAAATCCACCATTGAATGTGACCTAAAGTGGTGACTCATAGTGATGTGTGTAGCTTGTGGGCTGGGCCCACCTTGCACACTGAAACTCAGACTTATAGCTGGTATATCCTGGTAAATGACAATGCAAACACTGCAAGCGTTTACTGGACCTCAGAGTCTATGCACAAATCACTGCTCATTCGTCCACTGAAAACTGTACATGCTACTTCATAATTCAAAGTACTTTTATTATCAAAGACTCTGCAACGCAATGCATTTTGCCTAATGCACAGACTCAACTAAACAGGCCACAAACTGATCTCTTTGAAATACAAGACAGAATGATTTATGAGAGACAAGGAACTACAGTTTGTTTTCAGATGATGTAACATCAACTTCTGATAAACTCATTTCAAAGAGTATTGAATGCAATGAGCACACAGCACAATTCTAACTTCTATGGTAGTCCCTAATCTGATCCTCACTGAGGAAACAAGATGAGGTCACGTGAATCAGTCCAGGGTCAGTTCCAGTCCACATGCGGGGAAGCAACAATGTAGTATTTTATATTTTTGTAGTTTATGGGGAAACCGCCCATCCACTATCATTGTTTAAGCTCCAGAGCAATTCTATGAGACAATCAAGGAAAGAGTTAGGAGTACCAATTTCCATGGAAGTACAAACTGAAGCTACAATTTGTAGTGAAAGCAAATACATATTATAAGATATCAGGGAAAAAATGAGAAATTAATGAGAAACAAAAGAAGGCTACATGAAAGAAAAACCTACTCAACTTTAACCACGCAAGCATTTCATAAATACTGTCATAGCCCTTCCTTCTCTCACAGTAGTTGCCAATGCTACCACCACAGATGCCAAGTGGCAGTTCAAAGGTCACACAACTACTAAGTGCAACTTAGGTTTGGTTAAAATTCTCTGATGACGTCATGGTTCTTTCTTCCATTACTCTTACTCCCTGGGTTGGGAGGTACAGAATTTGGATTTTCTGAAACCCCTCCTCTGTCTCAATAAATAAATAAAACAAAAAAACAGAAGACTACTCTTAGAATAAATGACACTAAAACCCTCATTGCAAAAGAGTTTGAATCACATTATCATGAACAGGCAGAATTCTTCTCCTGTTCAGTTTGAGTCACTTTCTCAGGTAGGTGACACCATACCTGTTTAACTTGTATGGTAAAGAAATAAAAAGGAGGAAAAACACCCATGTTTTCTATCACTGACATTTTCTGGTCCAGCAAGGACAAGCCCGAGAGTTAATAAGTTCCTATCTGCTAAACGTGGGGAAAAGCTAGTAACGCAATTCTAAGGACCTGAGAGTTTCTACAAATTGAGGTGGGAGTGGTGAGAAGAATTACAGAGCTAACCTGACTCAAATCAGTAGGGTAGACATGTCAGAGCGAAAATAAAAAGAGGTGTTTTCTAAGGAAACAAATACAAGAAGCAATAAATGATAGGCATTTCTTGTTTCTTTGCCAAACTTCTACAGGCAGCTTACTAAATCAGTTTTGTGTTTAGTCTTGCCCAACAAGTCAGAAGCTGAAACTGGTAATAAGGATAATCATAGAGACTTTGACCCTCCATGGACAGAAGCCAGATTCTTATCCATTTTTTGAAACGAAGAAAACAAAATATTGCAGGTGGCTTAGCCCATAGGGTCATTTTACAGATTATCTGAATTGCTTACAACAGTAACTGAACAGACTTGCAACAGACAACCACATGAAACCACAGATGGAAAGTCTTTGTAAATACAACTATTTGACCCAGGCTGAAGAAAGGATTAAACATATACTCTAAAGTGAAAACAAGTGGAAAGCATATACGGTATGCTACCATTTGCATTTAAAAAATGCGTGTGTGTGTATGTGTGTGTGTGTAAGCATAAACGAACTCTAAAAAGGTACTTATGTCACAGTCAATAGTGGTCAATTCCAAGGAGCTAAACTGAGTTGCTAGGGATCGACAGAGGAAAAGAGACTTATCTTTATATTCTATTTTATACCTCTTAAATTCGGTGCTATGAAACTATATTGCCTATTCAAAAAAAAAAAATTGAAGCTTTTTTTGAAGAAAGGTTTGTTAAGGACTTTTGAGTTAGGAGGGGAAAATGCACATAAAGAGAATTTAAAATGGTACCAAAGTAAGATTTACAATACAGGTTGAGAAATCAAGCCAAATTCTGTATTTTTATTTAATTCCAAACTGTAATGTTTCAAAATTTAACGAGTGAGGTAGAAATCCACTTTTACAGCTTAGAAGTATAAAAACATGGGATAAACAAACATCCCTGAGTAAGATTTTACAAGGTCAAGAGCAGTCATTTAAGAGTAACCTTGTTGTATTTGCCTTTACACAGAGTCCCTGAATCTACTGTCGAGTCTGTGTGCACACGTAAGAGTATCTACTTCTTTAACAGTGTCTGGGGAAAATTCCATGTTTCACTAAAGCCTATCAAAGTCATACCATAAACTGTACTATAATTATATGTCATGTGTATCAAAATATGACTAGGCTTGAATATGCTTGCTTCTCTAACACCATTTCTCCCACTAAATTAAGAGATGGCAGTTTTATACACATTTCAAAATTTTACAAAATACATGACACAAAATTCGTACCATAAGTGACTCAACAAAATAAAAAATACTCAGTTTGATTCAACCAGCACTTACTGAGCATCGTCAAGACCCCAGCTGCTGTCCCAGCATTGAAAAATGCAAAGGTGAGCTACGTCCTATCTTTGCAAGGAGTTAATGGTCCAGTGGGAAAATTAACTTCTAGGGGAGACTATGTGATGAGTGTTATATACATCAAGAGTTTGTGTTGATGACACCCTGCAAGCCAATGAAGCACAGAATTTAATGGAAAACTGGAAATATTTGAGAAAGAAGGAAAAAAAGGAGGACAAAATAGTGGACAGAGACCAAGTAGCAGAGGTTAATCTTAAGTAAACATTAAACACCATTAGTCCTTAGACTTAAATAAGAACATGCTTTTATCATTGGCGGAAGTTTATCCCAAAGCTAAAATGCAGGAATCTCCATAAAATTTGCAAGTATTGCAAACTTTCAACTTGGAAGCTCACGTTGGCCGGAGGAGTAATTTGTTAGAAATTTAAAACTGGCAGTTACATCTGTGGTTTCTTCTGCTGGAATTGTTCTTGTTAAAGATTTATGGGAGGAAAACCTTCCTCCTTGGCTTATTCATAAAATAAAATGGTGTAGGAATACAATAGATACACAGACAAAGATGTTTTAATATGTTCTTCTCTGTGCATTCACAACATAAGGACAAAGCAAGTTCTTTGATTTGGAAAGAATTAATGAGACTCATTTCGTGGGTCAGAGTGTGGAGTTTTATATTGTTTTCCTCATGTGAGCAATGCCAGTATTTATATTGTATCAGTGTGAGTCCATTCATCACCAAATGCTCATTTATAGTTAAATTCACTGAAAAAGGAGTGTGTCCATAATATTCACAATGATGGTACATTACATTCTGGAATGTAACAAATGGCACACATACCAATGAGATGTAGTATTTTCTTTCCAAAGATTAATCTTATGATGGGATGATAGCTAAAGTAAATAGAGCTGTTGTATATTAAACAAAGATTCCCAGGGAGCTCATGTGCCCATTTAGTCTCTTCTCTTTGTAGAAATGTTATTTTCAGGCACCCCCAAGATAGACTCACCTGGCATCTAGGGATGGAAGGGATTATTTCCTGCTCTTAATTAAGGTGACTGTACTCAGACTACTAATTAAATAGAAAAAAAAAAGATTATTCTAGATTACTCAACACTCTTGGATTCTTTCATCTCTTGTTTCATTCATCTCCTCTTTCAAGCTATCCATTCTCTTACCCATCCATCCTGCAAATACTTATTTAGACACTTTGATGTGTCTATCCATTCTCTTACACATTCATCCTGCAAATATTTATTTAGATACTGCCATGTACCAAACTCTTTGTTGGATGCTGAAGACACAATAATGAACAAGGTAGTGGGTTTCCCTTTCCTTACCATTTATATCCTTTCCAGGGAGACGAAGGAAAACAACCAACCAGATGACCATGCACTCATAGTAGAGATATGCGGTCTCAAGAAGAAATACACAGACAACTAAGATGAATAATATGGGGGATCTAATTGGAGAAGGCAATGGCACCCCACTCCACTACTCTTGCCTGGAAAATCCCATGGACGGAGGATCCTGGTGGGCTGCAGTCCATAGGGTAGCTAAGAGTCGGATACGACTGAGCGACTTCACTTTCACCTTTCACTTTCATGCATTGGAGAAGGAAATGGCAACCCACTCCAATATTCTTGCCTGGAGAATCCCAGGGACGGGGGAGCCTGGTGGGCTTCCGTCTATGGGGTCGCACAGAGTCGGACATGACTGAAGCAACTTAGCAGCAGCAGCAAACAAGACTAGTTCAAAGAAGATGCCCTTTCAACTCTGAAAGAATGACATTAAAACCCAATCCACTGGACCGAGAGTTTATTATACTAAGTGAAGCAAATCAGACAAAAACAAATATTATATTGTTTATATGTGGACTCTAAATTAAATCACAAATGAACTTATTTATAAAACAGAAACAGACTCACACAGAAAACAGACTTATGGCTACCAAAAGGGAAAGAGGGGGAGAGATAAATTGGGAGTAGGGGATTAACAGATGCATACTAGCATTTATAAAATAAATAACAGGGATTTACTGTAGAGCACAGGGAACTATATTCAACATCTTGTAGTAAACTATGATGAAAAAGAACAGAAAAAAGACATAGATAAATATGTAAATATAAAACCAATTAACTTTGCTGTACACCTGAAACTAACACAATATTGTAAATCCACTATACTTCAATTAAAAAAAAAAACCATCTAGAGTGAGGAAGAATTCAGCTGATCAGAGTACTTGAAAGACCATCGAGGGCAGAGGGAGTGACATGGGTAAAGGCTATGAGCAGAGAGAAGCTTGGACGGTCCAGCAGACAGAACTGGAGCCAGGTGGTCAGATGGTGGTGGCAAGACATGACTTCTGAAGTTGAGCTGGATGATGTAGGATCTACAGCCCAAGGTCAGGCCACAGTCAGATTTTCATTTTAAAGAGATGTCTCAAACTATTCTTCCAGAGAACTAGATACGGAATTTGTTTATATGAGTTTTTCCTTGTTTTCAATACTTGAGTCACAAGCACCCCTCAGCTGGGATAAGAAAACTTGCAAATCCACCTGTGGCCAAACTTCCCTGTATTTTCATGGGCATTTTGGGAATATGCTTCTAACCATTATATTAGGAGAATACAATAATTTTTGCCACTTAAAAAAAATGTGTTCATTTCCCTATGCATGATGTTTGTATAAACCATTTGTTAAACTAGCAGCACATAACCAGTTTCCCATAAATGAGATACTAAAGAAACAGTTCAGCTTCCTATTGTAATATTTCTAAAAGATTCTCCATGATAGAGGGAAAAATCATCTGACTCAACACTGCACATCAATTTCACACTCTAGTAAGACTGAGTGTAGAGTCATTCTTTATGTGAAAACTGCAAAGCCTGTGGTCTCCACAGCCTTCAGAAAAAAAGTTCCAAAGAGGCCACTATACAGCTTCTGGGGGGATCTGGGTCACAGGGAGTTCTCTGCTTGAACAAACATGGAAGTTCTCCTCCACAGGGAAAATGTGAAGCCCACTTGGGTGTTTCCAGATGCCCTTTAAAGCTGTTCCCTAGTGAGAGGTTCCTGGTTGATGAAAGGGAGAATCCGACCCAGCAAAAAGTGATGGCGTGTCTAGGTTAGACACCAGTTTTCAAAGAAGCCAGTACAGAGAGACAAATGAAAAGAGGAGACAAGGAACTGAAGACAGGGCAGGAGGTGATAGTGAGCACAGCCAGGCTAAGCAGAAACACAGAGGGGGCTCTTCTGTGGGGTCCAGAGAACAGACATTTCCCCACTGCAGAGCTACCTGGAGGGTCTTCAAGATTAGACGTGTGTTTGTGCACTTAAAGTTCCTCCTCTTGGCCAGCTACCACACTCTGAACTGCTTGCCATGTTGAGATTTGTAGTTTTCAACTATCTAAGTCTCTTTTTATTGCCTCTCCTTTTGCTCCCTACCTCCCACAAAAATAGACCTTGCCAACAAAGAACCAGCTCCCTGTGTGTTGTTTATACTGAGACCCTGTAAGGAAGTGCCAACAGGTTCCCCTCAGAAGGTAGAATGAGTCATCTGCCTGCCGCAGCGGAGCTGCGGGTAACATTAACCTCTAAGCTGCTGCTGTGGGCGGCCCTGATGGAGCCCACTCTGGGGATCAAGGATGTGAAACCAGCCCTAGTCCAGGCTGTCATACACTAAAGGAATGTAAGCCTGCCTCCTTTTCATGACAGCAGACATCCAGGTCTCCTCACTGAAAACTTACCCCTCCAGACCTGCACTTCATAATTTTGAAAAACTGTTTTATGGTTTGTTTGTTTTTTTTTAAAAAGAGATTGCTTTACAGTATTTTTATCTTAAGAGAAGGGCCAAGGAGGATAAAAGGTTTTTGCTTTTGCTGAGAGGAAAAAATAAAGTCATCCCTCCTGAATATCCACCTATTTCCAAGGTCCCTTTCCCCTTACAAGGTGAATCATAGCTGGTATTTGTCATGATGATCCGATCAGTATCTTAAGCAGGAAAATCTTCCATAAAATGTTTACTGCCACAGCAGCATTTCGAATTAATGAGTCTATTGGTTCAAATTAATTTTTATTGGAATATAGTTGTTTTACCATGCTGTGATAGTTTCTTCTGTACAGCAAAATAAGTCAGCCATACATATTCACATGTCCCCTCTTTTTGGACTTTCTTCTCATTCAGGTTACCTAGAGCACTGAGTAGAGTTTCCTGAACTATACAGTATGTTCTCATCAGCTACCTATTTTATACATAGTGTCAATACTGCATATGTCAATCCCAGTCTCCCAGCTCCTCCCACCACGCACCTTTCCTTCTTGGTATCTATACAACTGTTCTCTACATCCGTGTCTCTATTTCTGTTTTGCAAATAGGATCACCTTTGGAAGCAATGATGCTAAAGCTGAAACTCCAGTACTTTGGCCACCTCATGAGTAGAGTTGACTCATTGGAAAAGACTCTGATGCTGGGAGGGATTGGGGGCAGGAGGAGAAGGGGACGACAGAGGATGAGATGGCTGGATGGCATCACTGACTCGAAGGACGTGAGTTTGAGTGAACTCCGGGAGTTGGTGATGGACAGGGAGGCCTGGCGTGCTGTGATTCATGGGGTCGCAAAGAGTTGGACATGACTGAGCGACTGAACTGAACTGATATTTCTAGATTCCACATATATACTTTAATATATAATTTTTGTTTTTAATCTTTCTGGATTACTTCAACGAGTACATTTTCAAACTCTTTAGGAACTAAACATGAAAGTATAGATAACATCTGAGTACCCTCACAAAGACTTCCAGCTCATATTTTGAATATTAGACCTTGTTAAGGAAGGCAAAAGCATGACTTGGACTTGTAAAATCTAAGAAATTTAAAACCAAAGCCAGAGCGCCATCCTAATTTACCCCAGCACACTTCTCTATCGCAAATATTCTAAACTGCCAGGGGTATGTGTGGATTCCTTGATTGTACGCACGGCACACTCTAAGACACAACACTGTGGCCATTAGGTGACATACAAATGCCACCTGCCTCCAGGATTCCTTGTGGTTGTAATTTTGAAAGACTGTGGAATTTTAGAAGGGAACCCTAGCAAAGCAAAAGCCACTTTGGTCTTTGTACATACATTAAGCATTTCATGTACAGATATTCAAGTAGCTCTTAGGGGTTTACTTATAGTTTATAGAAGGATTTTTAGATGAAACTTTATAGTTTCTATGAGAAAACTTTAATCCACAAAAGCACAACGTGACTGACCCTACTTTTACTCACTTCCTTTGACCGGGGTGTGGCAGCACTTACCACGTGGAGGAAAGGTAACGCAATTACAATGATTATAAACAAATGTTTTGAAAACAGAACCAATAAAACCAGCTTGTGATAGGGAGGCCCAAAGTCTTATATTTTACGATTCGGTTTGTGAGAATAGCTGCATAACTGCTTTTACTACACTAAGAATAGGTGCTGAAAAGAACCCTGTTATTACTTGAATATTTTGGTTGCGATACCAAGTCCAGTCATTCTACCCAGATTTGTAGGAAAACTGCTCAGTAGAGACAGCCGCAGTCCGTTCACAGGATGCATGATGCTGCGTCCAAGGACAGGATTGACTCCACGTCCCTAGGGTGCAGTCATTCTGTGCTGACTCCGTGTCCCTGGGGTACAGTGCTTCTCGCGTGCTGACTTCATATGCTTGGGGTGCAGGGTTTCTCATGCCAGAAATCCACTCCCTTCTCTCCAGGGGTGCCAGGTGGGACTGGGCATTTGCCCTCATGTCAGAATCAATGTCCTTCCGAACTCTGTACGATATTCGAAGTAAACAGTTGGACCAGTTCAGTTACTTATTCTACAAAGGGATTTGTTTTAATGTTTTTTTAAGTAAAAGGAAGCAAAGAAAAAACATCAGAGTCATATATTATAAAAAGCAGCCCTCCTCCATCCCAACTACCAGCAGAACAATGTCAATTTCTAATTTTAAACTCATCCTGCCAAGCATCTGGATACATATGGAACTATCTAGATAATGAAAAGACAACTTCGATAGAAAAGGAGTTTTCTTAAACACTACCCGTGTGCATTCAACTTCAAATCTTTTACTTAATAGCTGAAGACACTAGTAAGTTGAAGTCCCTGATCTGTAAGTTGGACACAACATCCCAAGGGTGGTTGGAATAACTCAATGAAAAAGTATGTGCTAGCTTAATAGCACCTAATAAAAAAGACTCCCCAATGTTCATCGTAGCACTGTTTATAATAGCCAGGACATGGAAGCAACCTAGATGTCCATTAGCAGATGAATGGATAAGAAAGCTGTGGTACATATACACAATGGAGTATTACTCAGCCATTAAAAAGAATACATTTGAAACAGTTCTAATGAGGTGGATGAAACTGGAGCCTATTATACAGAGTGAAGTAAGCCAGAAAGAAAAACACCAATACAGTATACTAACATATATATATGGAATTTAGAAGGATGGTAACAATAACCCTGTACATGAGACAGCAAAAGAAACACTGATGTATAGAACAGTCTTTTGGACTCTGTGGGAGAGGGAGAGGGTGGGGTGATTTGGGAGAATGGCATTGAAACATGTATAATATCATGTATGAAACAAGTCACCAGTCCAGGTTTGATGCACGATACTGGATGCTTGGGGCTGGTGCACTGGGACAACCCAGAGGGATGGTATGGGGAGGGAGGAGGGAGGAGGGTTCAGGATGGGGAACACATGTATACCTGTGTTGGATTCATTTCAATATATGGCAAAACCAATACAATATTGTAAAGTTAAAAAATAAAATAAAATTAAAATAAAAAAAGACTCAATAAATACTGGTTCCACTCCCAAAGCACGTGTAACACATAGGTTGAGCATAGACTACATACTATAGGTTGAGAAGACTATAATCCAACATGTTAACATAAGTTATCTCTTAGAGGTAGGATTGCAAGTAATTTATTCCTTGGGCTTTTTCATAGTCTCAGTTTTCTATGTTGTGTATGTATGTGTGTATATGTACACATATATAATGTATGAACACATACATATATAAGACATATGTCTGTATCTAGATATCTTGTGTAATCAGAAAAATATGCTAGATAAAAGATGTGGACAAATAATTGCTAGTATAAATAAAATCTGCCCTTTTATGTCTGGGGCTGTGCAGTCTACTAAAACATTGTGAATAAATGAAAGTATTATACCATTTTCTACACTTTCACACCAACAGAACACTGACCAAAATGTCCTAAACAGTAAAAGCAGAATACCGACTATTAAAAAAGACAAAAATTTCACTCCAAAAAACACTCTTTTCTACATTTGTAATAAATTGTAAGATTGGGATTGACATATACACACTGCTATATATAATGTGTGTGTGTGTGTGTGTGTATTAATAATAAGGACCTGCAATATAGCACAGGGTACTCTACTCAATAGACTGTAATGGCCTATATGAGAAAAGAATATAAGAAAGAGTGGGTATATGTATAACTAATTCACTCTGCTGTACACCTGAAACTCTCACAACATTGTAAATCAACTACACTCCAATACAAATTAAAAGCGCTGTCTGATAACTATAATGGCTTGAAAGATACAGAAGAGTAACCAGTCTTGCCCATGTTTTTTCCTTGAAGCCTGCTCAGAGTCTGGTGCATTGTAAGTGCTCAGGAAATATTTGTTCAAAGAACTAATAAATTAATGTAGAATGAGAGTGATGGATAATCATAATGGCTTTCATGGTTTCTATTTTTTTTCTTGTTAATAAAAAGACTTGAACAAGTAATGCCCAAAGAAATACATTCAGAATGAGACAAGACTGGCTGACAATTAAGAAGGTGGATTACATCATATGATTACTAAAATATACAACCTTCTGTGAAATCAGAAAATGTCTCCTGTTTGTGAAAATTAAGGAGGTGTTATGCCTAAGACATACCAAACCAATTTCCCTATAATAGCTGGAAACAAATTCATCTCTTTACTGTCAAAAACCATGATAATTTTAATTCCCAAGAGGACATTTTTTTTAGAAAATAAAAGTATGCTATAAGAAGCAATGAAATAGATGCTTCCTCCCTTTCTTGCCCTCTCTACCTCACTATTTAATTTAGGACAAAAGCTAAAGCAGAGATTGTTCTCATCAGAGTAGCACTTACCCCCAGGGCAGCTGTCCTACCTGAAGGCCTTCGCCATGAAGGTGAGCCTGAACACTCAGGCAGTATAAAATATTATATAAGGTATATAAAATAGATAACCAACAAGGACCTACTTACTGCATAGCACAGGAAACTCTACTCAATATTCTGTAATAACATATATGGAAAAGAATATGAAAAAGAATGAATTTGAATGAATATATGTATGCATATAACTGAATCACTATGCTGTACACTTGAAACTGACACATTTTAAATCAACTGTACTCCAATACAATTTTTTAAAAGATCTTATCTAAACAGAATATTAAGAAAAAAAAAAAAAAGGTCCTTGAGCTCTCAGATTCTGAGATCCCATTTCCACACAAAACTGCAAGAAAATAATCACATATCTGGTGTTCTCTTATCTTTATGGGTTTTTATTTTGACCCAGTTTGACCCAGTCAAAAATCAAAGAAATAAAACATCTCCCTAAGGTTTACTTGAAAGACTGAAGAAACAGAAGGGGTGAAGCTTTCAGAAAGATAATCTATTTCTTAGATTTCCATGTTCAAACTTATTAGCTCCTGAAAAGATACAGCCATGAGAACATGGTAAAGATGATTTTACTCCAGTTTGTGTTAATTCTCACAGCTTCCAAAATGTACAGAGGATTTCGTGCTCTGACTTTCAAAACATGTGACATCTCTCCCACCACCCAGTATAAAACACAATGAAAGTGAAATTCTTTGTGACCCCATGGACCATACAGTCCGTGGAATTCTCCAGGCCAGAATACTGGAGTGGGTAGCCTTTCTCTTCTCCAGGGGATCTTCCCAATCCAGGGATTGAACCCAGGTCTCCTGCAACTGCAGGCAGATTCTTTAACAGTTAAGCCACAAGGGAAGCCCATAAAGCACAATGGGGCTAACTTAAAAACAACATGAGAAAGACTCTTCAAAAGATAAACTGAGAAAAATGACAATGGTGATGATGTTAATACAGTGCTTGCTACACGCATCTTCTTTTTGTTTTCTTTAATCCTCAGGACAAAGATTACTATTGGCCCCACATTTCAGCCAAAGCAACTGAAGCATCAAGAAAGCAGGGAGCCTAATCACAGATAGGTGAGGCAGGTAGGAGACACAGAGTTGCCAAGCACAGTCGAGGCCTTTCTGACCCCAATCTCTTATTTCCAGCAAGTTCACCCACTTTCAGCAAGTTCACCAACTCTCAGGGCCTTTCATACTGGGTCCTCTGAATGGAAGACTGTCCTTGTCTCTCCATTGGCACAGCTCCTACTCATCTAAAATTCAGGTTAAACACCACTGCTTCAGAAAAAGTTTTACCTGTCTACTCAACCTCAAGTAAGTACTTCATTATTCTCTTGCTCCTCATCTTGTTCTTTTCCTTTAGGACATTTACCTGTATGAAGTATGCATTTATTTGTGTGCTTATGTATATGGTGATTGCTTTCTGACCTAGACTGTGAGCTCTAGACAGGCAAGAACATTATCTCCAAATGTAATTGTTAAATAAATATTTGTTGGCTGACTGACTGACTGAAATAAGTATAACACTGATTTTCAAAAGATGGAAACGAAGACCTCCTGGTACTTTGCACTCCACCTATTCTAAACACAGGAGCTCCTTTGATTATCTGTTCATGTCTTGAACTAACTTAAAAGATGTTCAAGGGACTGTTAGAAGAAAAATTTGGAAATGACTCTACTAGTCCCTGATATTTCTCTATATCGACAGATACAGACAATCAATGAGGTATGAGAAAATCTACTTAGGTCTACCAAGCTCTGTTTATGCAGACAAGGTAGTGTAATAAACAAACCAACGGAAAGAGCAATGGAAGAGCTATCTCAAAATATAGATGTGAAACAAAATTTTGACAAAGTCACTCTTCTTCCCAAAAGCTTCAAAATGAGACCCTCTCCTCTATTTTATTTATGCCATATTAGATAAATAGCAATTTGATAGGCATATGCCATTTAAATAGAATATACAAAACAAATAGCTTAACTGTATTTGCAGAATGCCCACTTAATCCAGGAGTTCCCTATACATTAAAAAAATTCTAAAAAGTTATCTGTATCCTTCCATCTTTCTCACTCTCCAGCAAGAACTCAATTCTGGGGCTGAAGCCATGTTTCCCAAAAGGACATGAGCTACTGAAATGGTCCCTTTGTGTCTATCCCTGGTCAGATGTTCCAAGTATCCCTCCCTTTCCCTTCATTGATGACATTCTCCCACGCAGTCCAGCTTCCAGCCTAGAGTAACACAGTAAATGATAACTAGTCTTTATAGTCAAGATATTTTAAGGAATAAGTAAGGAGACTTACTGATTAGGATGGAATTCAAGAGCACTAAAATCACAGTGTGTAGGAAAAAATATCACATCAAAACTGATATGCAACAATCATATTAGCAACATTAGAATTACAAAAGAATTTCCTTGTTTTACTAAAAGAAATGTTTTGACACAGAAACATGGCAGCCTCATTGATGACACAGCCTACACCTCTCCCTTTCTCCACTTATACCCACAAGGTGATTCGTGCTCCCAACCTGTGTCACCTGATACAATGTCCCTATAAATGTTCCTGTGGCCCTTGATAAGAGTGACTCAGCACAAAATGTTCATGCCAATAAAGTTAGTCATAAAATAAAATTAGGAAATAATAATATCAATCAAATCAGTACTAAAATACAATCAGCCTGAAACCAGTCTAAAAACAGTGAAAATAATTTTTTAAAAAACAAGTAAAGTTAGCCTGTAGACATAAAGTCCAGACTTCCCACAGTGCTTTTTTTCAAAATGATCTGATTTGGAGGAAATATATTTCCAGCTCCAATATTATTTCACAGAGGACTTAATTTGATAAAATAAAGAGATTCCTCCAGGGTGGAGCAGCTGTACCAGTTTAGAGATTTGGCATATGATTTGAGGCTAGAATCCTTTAGATAATAATTAAATTACTTTTTATTCTTTTTACAGGGGAAATTCTTATTAAAAAGTCACTTCTGGAAGGTAGCAGATTACTGACTCCAAACCCAAGTATTTAATAATTTGTTATAGATATATGAAAACTTGACTAAAACAGTCTATTGGTATTTATATTTGCTTTTAGAAAGGATTACCTATTTATCAGAAAATTTTAAAGTAAACTTAAAGAAAGTATTTGGTATATCAAAATCCACTAGTTAATGCTCAGACCATATTTTTACTTTAATTTTAGTAGTTTAAGTAGGATATCTTGTGTCTCCTATATAATGAGATTTTAACTCCATACAATTTAAGTTTTTATTCAATGTCATTCTAGGTTGTGAGAAAACTCTAACAGTATCTAAAATTTTCCATTGGATGACTGAGACCATTAAATTTGCTTGCAAAAATATGTAAACATAGATAACATATCTGTTGCACTTCCTTTGGCTGCAGGGGATGGAAACTCTCAACTCAAATGCCTTACAAAGCAAAGATATTTTTATCCTAGACAATAAGATGTCTGAAAATAGGAGGCTTCAGGTATAAATATATCAGAATTCTAAGTAGATTTCTTTCTGACCATTGGCTCTGTCCTTATAGTGTCTCCATAAAGTGTTTATCATTGAATAAGATCTCCATATGCTCACATTATGCCCCTGCAATTCCAGTCACAATATCTAGACATACCAATGTTCAAAGAAAGGAGAGGGGCTTTCTTTTCCCTCTTTTAATTTTTAAGAGCAAGAAAATCTTTCCTAGGCTATCCCACTGAAATTTTCCTTTTCATCTCATTGGCCAGAATTGTGACAAATTACCATGCTGAAAATGATCACTAGTAGAGGCCAAAACTGATCACCAGCCACACCATTAACCAGTCAGGATGTAGCAGATTGAACTGTGTTCCTGAAAAAGATATGTCCAAGTTTTAAGCCTTGGCAACTGTAAGTAAGAACTCATTTAGATGTAATTGAGCTAGGGATCGTGAGATGACATCATCCAGAATTTAGGGTGGGCCCTAAATCCAAAGACTGTGCACTTTTAAGAGAAAAGAGAGGAACAGCAGACATAGAGAAGAAGGTGATGGAAAGATGGAGGCAGAGGTTGGAACAATACAACCACAAGCCTAATAACATCAAGAATTGCCAGCAACTGCCAGCCACCAGGAGAGAAATGTGGACTGCATTCTCTCTCAAGAAGGGATCAATCCTGCTGACACTTTGATTTTAAACTTCTGACCTTCTCAAATCTCAGAGAATAAATTTTTGTTGTTTAAGCCACCCAGTTTGTTGTACTTTGTTATAGCAGCCCTAGATAATTCTAACGGGGTCTAATCTCTAGAACTGGATTATCCTTTCCGAAGCACAGGATGACATGGAAGAGAGTAGTGAATGAACAAAGCTGGTTAGGTGGGAGGTGGGCAACTAAGGATGTCTGCTTATACATTTTTCTATTTCTCAAATCTCAACCATTCAGAAAATCTTTAATAGGGAAGAACAAATCTAACTCCATATTAGATCTGCTCCTTTTGCTTTAACCTTTGTGCTTTGTTGCTTGTGCTTCACTCATGCTGGTTCTGTCCTTTTGTAAAAGAATGTTGCCTATAGCCTGAAACATGAAGGATAGCCTATTTCAGGGCTCTGACCTTTAAGAGTCCATTTATATAGAGATAAAAAGTTGCAGAACAGAGAATAACATTTATTTTTTTGGAGGTTACAGGAACATCTGACCTCTGTGGACAGCTGCAACAACAAAGGATTCCAACACCAAAATTTTACAACAACCTACTTCACCCTTCCCTCACCTTGCCTTTACACTTTGAGGAGTTTGGGGTTTGGGGGGCACCAGCTACCTGTCTCCTTGCATGGGGCTGCAATAAATCTTCCTCTGCTCCAAACTCCATTGTTTCAGTATCGTTTGGCCTCACTGTGTTATCAGACACACAAAAGTTGTTCTGTAACAATCTCCTTCTTAAACATTTCAGAATAGTTTTAGATTTACAGAAGCATTGTGAAGATAGTACAGGGTTCCACACCAAACTTCTATTATTAACATCATACATTAGTATGGCCATTTATTATAATTAACAAACCAATAGTCGGACATGACTGAAGCAATGCAGCAGCAGCAGCAGCAGCCATATTACTAATAGTTAACTTATTCATATTTCCTTAGCTTTCACCTATGTCTTTTTTCTGTTCCAGTATTCAACACTTAACAGTATATATAAAAACAAGTGGAAATTTGCCTTTTTAAAAAAACTATGCAAAATTAAAAAGCATGATTATAAAAATCATTATGAAATTTGTATATGCACACATTTCCACACACATTTCTTGCCCAAGGAAACATGGGAAGAATGAGTTCACAAAAAGACTCTATAGAGTATAAATAAGTGGAAAATGGGTTGATGAAAAAATAAACTTTTTTCAAGAATAGCCTAAAGATAAGAACAAAAATGACCTGGTAAATACTATGATACCCAGAAGAGACATTACCAAAGCTGCAACATTTCCAAATAAAAACTCTAACAACTCTTCCAAGATAAAGATGCTAGGAACATGATGTGTTTATTCCCTGTTCCTAAAGGGGGAGGTTATGACAGTTCCATGCTCCATACTCAGTTCCTTTCACCATTCAGTCTCTCCCTTGCTGATTTTAACCTCCTCTTAGAGCTTCAAGCTTGACCTCTGGCAGAGGACTCGTTTCTTTATTTTCCTTCCCTGATCTCTACTGTCCTCCCACCTGTTAGATGACTCTATTTGAGGTGGGGGGGGAGGGTCAATAATCTAAACACTGAAAACATCTCTTTACAAATCAACTAGTTGCAGAAGTACTTCTCTCAGTATTAGTAGAAGTTAGAATCCAACCTAAAAATCACTTTTATTCCTCTTTGCCTGTACCCTATGTCTGATTACATGCCAATATGCCAATTTTAACCATTCAGGTGGATCCAGTTTGTATGTTCCCAAACACTTAGCGAACTAGCCTCACTGTCCAAGAGGTGAGCACCATCTAACAAATGGCCCCCTCCTCAGTTCAGTTCAGTCGCTAAGTTGTGTCCGACTCTTTGAGACCCCAATGGACTGTAGCACGCCAGGCCTCCCTGTCCATCACCAACTCCTGGAGTTTACTCTAACTCATGTCCATTAAGCCAGTTATGCCATCCTATGAACTCATCCTCTGTCATCCCCGTCTCCTCCCACCTTCAATCTTTCCCAGGATCAGGGTCTTTTAAAAGGAGTCAGTTCTTCACATCAGGTGGCCAAAATATTGGAGTTTCAGCTTCAGCATTAGTCCTTCCAATGAATATTCAGAACTGATTTCCTTTAGGATAGACTGGTTGGATCTCCTTGCAGTCCAAGGGATTCTCAAGAGTCTTCTCCAACACCACAGTTAAAAGGCATCAATTCTTCGGCACTCAGCTTTCTTTATATTCCAACTCTCACATCCATACGTGACCACTGGAAAAACCATAGCCTTGACTAGACAGACCTTTGTTGGCAAAGTAATGTCTCTGCTTTTTAATATGCTGTCTAGCTTGGTCATAACTTTTCTTCCAAGGAGTAAGCGTCTTTTAATTTCATGGCTGCAGTCACCATTTGCAGTGATTTTGGAGCCCCCCAAAATAAAGTCTGTCACAGTTTCCACTGTTTCCCCATCTGTTTGCCATGAAGTGATGGTACTGGATGCCATGATCTTCGTTTTCTGAATGTTGAGCTTTAAGCCAACTTTTCCACTCTCCTCTTTCATTTTCATCAAGAGGCTCTTTAGTTCTTTTTTGCTTTCTCATATAAGGGTGGTGTCATCTGCATATCTGAGGTTATTGATATTTCTCCCGGCAATCTTGATTCCAGCTTGTGCTTCTTCCAGCCCAGTGTTTCTCATGATGTACTCTGCATATAAGTTAAATGAGCAGGGTGACAATATACAGCCTTGACGTACTCCTTTTTCTATTTGGAACCAGTCTGTTGCTCCTTGTCCAGTTCTAACTGTTGCTTCCTGACCTGCATATAGGTTCCTCAAGAGGCAGGTCAGGTGGTCTGGTACTCCCGCCTCTTTTCAGAATCTTCCACAGTTTATTGTCATCCACACAGTCAAAGGCTTTGGCATAGTCAATAAAGCAGAAATAAATGGTTTCCTGGAACTCTCTTGCTTTTTCAATGAACCATCGGAGGTTGGCA